>NW_024070197.1:30703517-30733239 GCF_014754425.2 Oryx dammah | reverse complement strand
GGGGCAGGGTGGGGATGGGGGGTGCAAGGTGGGGATGGGGGGTGCAGGGTGGGATTGGGGGTCCACAGGGTGGGGATGGAGGGGCCGCAGGGTGGGATTGGGGGTGGGGGGTGCAGGGCAGGTCTAGAATGGACAAGGGCGTGTGTGGCGAGGACGTTTCAGCCTGAGGACCTTGCGGACACCAAGGCGCCCATGTCAGGCATCCCGCCCACAGGGCAGAACCTCAAAGGGGTAAAGGGGACGCTTCCGGAAAGGAGGGCGAGGGTCAGAAGGAAGGAGGTCAGAAGGAAGGAGGTGTGAGCACTGGGCTAAGGAGTGGCCGCGGGGAGCCCCTGTCGGTGTGAGAAGCAGCATGTTCAGCAAAGAAATGTTTGCCCGTCTCTCCATGGAACCCAAAACCTAAGGCTCTAAGGAGTCACAGTTCTCAAACCCACGTGATCTCTGACCTGCCCACAAAGAGGGAGCCCCCCGGCCCCGCACACATGGGCACACACACCTGCAGGGCCACACGCACAGAGGGACACGCACAGGCACACACAGCTTCCCAGGAGCAGGCCGACTGCTCCCCTGCGCCACTTTAATTAAGGGAAGTGGGCCAGGAGTTACACTCCTGCAACAACCCAAGCCATGACCTCTGTCCAGTGGGACCATGGACTCTGGGACCCAGCTGCTTGGACCAACCACGCCTGCGGGAACAGCGCCATCTGCTGGCCAGAGGAGGCTATAGCGGTGGCTATGGGCTTGTGCATTGCTCACTCACTCACTCCCTTAGGGCTCAGCTGGTAAAGAATCCACTGGTTCGATCCCTGGGTTGGGAAGGCTCCCTTGGAGAAGGGAAAGGCCACTCACTCCAGTATTCTGGCCTGGAGAATACCATGGACTGCATAGTCCATGGCGTCACGAAGAGTCAGACACGGCTGAGTGACTTTCACTACTACCCACTCGCTCCAGGGATACATTAGGAAGCGCCTGTGTCTTGATCAGCACAGGGTAGTGGACAAGGCGAGGCTGTCCCTGCCTTCAGGGAGCTCACGCTTCTTCGCGGGAACAGAGCTTCGTAATTCATCACACACACGAAAACGTTATATTGTTCTAACGGGGGCTGGCCCCCTACTACTGGGCAGCGAGCTGGTCTGTGCCAGGCGAGTCCTTGTCTCACTTAATCTCCTCAGTTACCCATCTAGAGCTGGGCAGCACCCTCAGCTCCTTCCTCTCCGTCACCCCCTCAAACCACTCGTCCACTGTCCTGTTGATTCCGCTCCCAGTCCTCCCCAGCGCTCGTCTCTCCCTCGCTCCCTCAACTCATCAGCACCCCCAGGATGCTCTCTCAGCCTCCTCCAGCCCCCCACCCCCTGTGTCTGCCCCCAGCCCTTCTAATCCAATGTCCAGGCTGCAGGCAGAGTCAGTCTTTTGACCTGTCACTGTCCCACTTGAAGTCTCAGTGGCTCCCACTGTCTTCCAGGTGAAGGTCAGACTTAACAAACGGCCCATCAGATCGTGTAGCTTCAAGTTCCCTCCAGCCGTAGTGCGTCTGTGCTGCAGGGCTTACCTTCCCCTGTGGCCACAGTGAATACCTGAGAGCCCCCGGTGCAGGACGTGGGCCCTGCCCTCCCCGCAGCTTAGCTGGGAAGCCAGCCTGGCCTTGGGCTCTGCGGCATGCACAACGGATTTGGAAGTCATTCACACCTGTACCTGCGGCGCTCAAAGACCCCTCAGAGGTCCCAGGTCATAACAGGCCCCCCGATAATGCTTCCTCCCATCTCCTTCCCGCCTCCTTCTCCCCAAACCACCGGTGCTCAGGGTCCCTGTAAGCCCTGAACCTCAGCTCTCTCCCCAAAACCCTGCTCCCTCCACTCCTGCCAGAGCCTGCAAATCCTCCCGGGCCCTCCTCCCTCTCTCCTTGCTTCTGTCTCTCCTTCTTTTATCCTGTTCTTCATAATAAAAGCAGGGGACTCCCTGGAAAGGTGCCCCTCTCCTTAGAGCACACAGGTGAGGCAGACACCATGGGGCAAGAAGAGGTCTCTCCAGCGAAGAGGAGGGAAGCTCACACAAAGCCACTGTGTCCTATTCTGCCACCTTCCACCAGCCTCCACCAGCGTCCACCACCCTTCACAGCCTTCCTGAACTCAAAACCCTCCATTGTCTTTCCCAGCTCAGACTGGCCCTTCCCTGAGTCACCCACAGGCAAGGTTGGTCCCCCTCCCTCACACTCCTCAGGTGGCCTATGGATTGTCCTGTGTCCCCAAGCCTGCTCCTCACCCCACTCCCAGCACTCCAGAACCTTCGATAGGATGGATTCAATTGAAATGAACAAGTTAGCCAATCCAGTACCATGAGAGCGGAGGAGAGTGTGGGCTCTTTGTGTGTGTGTGTGTGTGTGTGTGTGTGTGCGTGTCTGTGCGTATGTTGTATGTGTGTGTGTGTGTGTGTGAGACCTACTGTCAGGAAGGACAGTGGATGATGGAGTGGACCACCCTTCTTGTCCCCTCGGAAGACTCCAGACTGGGGTTGCATTCATATTTCTAAAGTGCAGCCCATTTATAGAACCTACTGATGGACAGTGGGTTGGCTTCGGAGAGAGACAGACTGCATTTCCCAGCAAACACAACATGCCCCCCTCCCACATCCTCACCACAGTGTGGTCTTAACAGTCTTCCCACTGAGAGGTTGGGTCTACTTCACCTCTCTGGGGTCTCAGTTGGCATGTGACTCCTCCAACAGTACAATGAGGCAGAAGAGGCCCCAGGGCTGGATCCTTATAGGTCACAAGGCTTTCATCTTATTCTCTGAGACACCCACCTTGTCCCTCTGAACTGCATGTAAGGCATCAAACTAGTGTGTGGCCCCCTGGCTGGGAAGAAGCCAGACTATGTAGGGAGACCACATATAGGTGGTCCAGCTCAAAATCCTAGCTTTCCAATCATCCCAGCTCAGACTGCAGACAAATGAATGAATGAGCCTCCTGGTGACTCTAGAACCTGCTGCCAAGTCACTGCCCAATTCAGAGTCTCCGCAGCTGACAGTGCTACCTGAACCCCAACCACAGAATCTGGGAGCACAATTAACTTATTGTTTTTAGCGGCTAAGTGTTGCTGTAATTTGTTACAGAGACATACTAACCAGGGCAGGTAGAGTCCAGGCATGTGCTATGTAATTCAATAGGCTGGATAAAACCCTTGCTATTAGAGCAAACAGTGACTGCATGCTAAGTCACTTCAGCCATGTCCAACTCTGTGACCCCCATGGACCTCACGGACTAGCCCATCAGGCTCCTCTGTCCATGGGATTCTCCAGGCAATATGGGAGGGGGTTGCCATGCCCTCCTCCAGGGGCTTTTCCTGACCCAGGAATCAAAATCGAACCCACATCTCTTCGTCTCCCGCATTGGCAGGCACGTTCTTTACCACTAGCGCCATGTGGGAAGCCACAGAACACACAGACCTAACCTCAAGTTCAAGTTCCCTCGGGCCAGTTGCTAAACCTCCATGAACCTCAGTTTCCCCATCTATAAAGTGAGGACAAGTCCGCTTGTTGTAAGGACCCAAGTAGCTGTTAAAATTCTCCCCCATGAACTCTGGGGGAGATGGAGCCACCACAGATGTGGCGGCTGCTTTGATAATGACGCCCAGTATCCATTTGTGGGTGAAAAAAACATGTTCTGACATGTACAAGGTACTGACCCAGTTCTGTGGGTAATCGAGGCTCCATATCTTTCCAGACTACACGAAGAATCTGGGGCATCGCCCGGATGGCAGAAATCAGTGAAATTTCATTTAGTCTCCCTCTGTTTTTGCTTTAATTGGTCTTTTTTTTTTTTTTAATGCATGGAGAAATTCACTGTCAAAATACAGGAAACAAAATGGTCCACAGAGAAGCTGAAGAGGCAGATATGATACGAAGTCTCTAAGATGATTTTTCAGAAATGGTAACTGAACTTGTGTCACTGTTCAGCAACGAGGCTGCTGCTGGTGGAGTCTAGAAACTCTGAAAACAGCACCAGGGGTGTTTCAGACCGGGAGAGGTGAGTGAAGGTCCCAGCCCTGGAGGGGCCCTGGCAGTGTGCCCGGAGTTTGCCTTTATTCCTACAGAAGGATCGCCCACCACGTGGGACTCCAAGCACAGGTGGCTCCAATGGGCTGGCACTGGAGCACGCCCACCCCACCCCCCCACACACACCGGGTGGCACACGTCTAACACGCCCAGGGAGAGAAGCTTTGCGCTGACCTCTGCAGGCCACACAGCACACCCTGGGTACTTGCAGGACTCAGGCAACGGGGGTCCTGGGGTGGGCGGCCAGGCGAGCCTCAGGAGAGAGCTCTGAGCATGGGCGATCGTCAAAGCTGTTGTGTGCTAAGTCACTTCAGTTGTGTCTGACGCTTTGTGACCCCATGGACTGCAGCCCGCCAGGCTCCTCTGTTCGTGGGATTCTCCAGGCAAGAACACTGGAGTGGGTTGCCACTTCCTTATCCAGAGTTAAGTTTTATTTGGGGCAAAATGAGGACTGCAGCCCAGGAGACAGCATCTCAGATAGCTCTGAGAGACTGCTCCCATAAGATGTTATAATTCATGGAAATCAACAAAGGGGGTAGAAAGAGTAGGAAGATGCAGGACGCTATGAAAGGGCAGAGAGGGGCTCACAAGTATCGGGGGCTCTGAGGAACGCCCAGGTGAGGCTGAAGGTCCTGTAATAGAGGATGGAGCCCAAAATCAAGAGAAGTCAGGAGGCAGTGGGGTACAACATGCCACAGCCAGGAGGAGGGGGTGGCGTGAGCAAGTCCAGGATTCTGTAGAAGGAAGATATTAGTACCTACCAGAGCGGGTCCTGGGGGTTTGAATGAGACCATTCATTCACAGACTAGTCACTGAGCACCTGAAAAGGGCCAGAGGCACAACAGGACACAGGGCTGGCCCTCAGCCCTCAGGAGCAGCATCAGTGAACCCTGGGGAGTGGAACAGGGCCTGATAGCCCTGGCTCCCTCCCTCTCCCTCCCAGGCTGCATTCCCATCTCCTGGGAGTCAGTCATTCTTCGGGGTATCTGCTTCTGAAGCCAAGAAACAGGTAGGAAATGTGTTTCCTTTAATAAATAAAATAGAATCTCCTTCGCCTTACCCTCGCCTCCAGGCGGATTCTGGTAATACAAAGTCAAGAGGATTTTGTTGTGTGTGTATGTTTTAATAAACAAGAATCATTTCCCCAGCCTCATGTTAAACAGAGATGTGTTCTTCAGGACGATTCTATGGTGTGTTTCAAAAACAAAAATCTGCACATTATAACGGCCTTGCCATCACCAGGAGGATGAGAATGGCTCCTCCAGACGCCTGGCCTGTAAAAAGGCGGGGATGAAGTCACTCCTACCCCACTCCACCCTCGGGGCTCCCCAGACCCGGCTAGATGATCCGGACATGCCCCCGGTGGCTTTCCCAAAGGCATGTCCGCGTCCCACTCAAACCCTGCCACTGCAGGTCCCTTTCTCATCTGTGTCCCTGGCGTTCCAGGGCCTCCACTCCTCAGCTGGCCCCTCTGAGCCTTGCAGGTGGTGGGGCTAGGGCTGTACCTGGTGACTGTCGGGATTCTTTTATAATGAGGTAAATAATATCTCCAAGGCAGGCATCTCTAAAATGAGTTGTTCCGCCTCAGTGAGGCTTGTCACAAATACAAAGCCTTGTTCTTTTCAAAATTTGCCAACACCTCACGGGTATGAAAAAAAAACCCGCCCCCCAACCTTTGACGGACTGAGCAGTGGTTTCTGAGCAAGAGCCGTAGCAGCCAGCTAGGAGAGCACTTCAGAAAAGACCCCTTCTGCCCATGGCTCCCCTGAGAGGCCCCACGCCCTGCCTCCGTTGCCCGGTGTCAGTAGCTGATTTCACTCCCAGAAGGAGGTGCTCGGGCGCGTCCAGGGCCACGCAGCCCCAGATGGGAAGCAGGGTTGATTGTGGGGCATGAGCTGAACCTTCCTCGTGCAGCCCAAGAGGGGCCTGCTGTCCCAGGCTGCCCAGAACACCTGCTGGAGAGAACTAAGGGCCTGTTTTGCCATCGAGAAAGCATCCAATCAGCTATTGAATGCCCAGTGTGTGCCCGGCCATCAGCAAGGGCTGTGATCGTGGGAAAAAAAACAAACTCCTTTGAAGACAGAAAAGGAGTCATCCTGAGGGGACGATCCAGGATGCGTGCCCCCAAGTTCAGTCATGACTGAAACAGTATTCATTAGCAGCCGTGTCGTTATGGAGGAAAATCACCACCAAATGGAAAACCTATTTTCCATTTTAATAGCGATGGAGGCTAATCAAAACCAGCTTCAAATCTGAAATGTATTAAGGATCCAATAAATAACTTTGATTCAGGCAATTACTTAAAATTGAAATTTGCTAAGTGAGGAGAATGAGTAGTTCATTAGCAGAGTGACACCTGGTACCTGGCAGGGCAGGGAGTCTGGGGGGTGGAGGGACGCATTAGTGGAGGCTGGTCGTTGCCTCAACTTGGGTACCTCTTTCTGCAAGGGGCGGTGGGGGGAGGTGCTCGCCCCCAGAGAGCAGCCCCAACGAGCCAGCTCCAATCACTACTCCGTGCTTTCAGTCATGTGTCTTTGTAGCCTGGGTTTACTTTATGTCTGAGCTGTGTCTTTAATTTGAAAGCTTTATTTAAGTGTATTGGTTTTATCCCTCAATCCTCAAAGAAGACCCTAAGACACAGTTTCAAATAAAAGTGAAGGGACCACCACAGGTGTGGAAAAGAAAAGACAGTCAGTGGAGGGTGTGCTGACAATCAGTCACCACGGGAAGACATGAAAGCCAGAACAATGGCCCACAGAGATGTCCACATCCTGATGGGCAGAGCCTGCAAATCTGAGGCTACACAGCAAGGAGAATCCCAGGTGGAATTAAGCATGCAGACGGAATTACATCAGCTGATCCTGAGATGGGGAAATTAGCTTGCATTATCCAGGTGGGACCCATGAAATTACCAGGGTCCTTATAATGTGGAAGGTGGTGGGCAGAGAGTTAGATATGAGAGATGAGATGTGGAAAGACTCAACTGGCTCTGCATATGGGGTGGGAGGCCATAAGCCAAGGAATGCCGGAGCCTTTAAAAGCTTGAAAAGACAAGGGAACAGATCTCCCCTGGAGCCTCCTGAGAGGTCCTGCCACCTCCTTGATTTGGGCCCAGCAAGACCTAGTTCAGATTTCTGGCCTCAAGCACTGCAAGATGGTGAGCTTGTTTTGTATTAAGCCATCCAGTTTGACGTGACTCATTCCAGGAGCAGTGGAAAATACAGGTGACTTTAGGAAACTTCCCTGTGCTCCCCATGGGTTGTCTCAGTCTGTTCAGGCTCCTCTAATGAAAACATCACAGACTGGGTGGCTTATAGACAATGGAAACTTATTTCTTACAGTTCTGGAGGCTAGAAGTCCAAGTTCAAGGTGCCAGAAGGTTGGGTGTGTGATGGGATCCTGGTTTTCACAACTGGCTATCTTCTGTGTCCTCACACAGCTGAAGGGGTGAGGGGGCTCTCTAGGGGTCTCCCTCATCAGGGAACTAATCGCATTAACGAAGGCTCCACCCTTATGACCTAATCACCTCCCCAAAGCCCCACCTCCAAATACCGCCTTGAGGGTTAGGTTTCAACCTATGAGCCTGGGGAGGACACAGTCTATGCCAGCATGTAAACAGGAAGAGGCAGGATGGCCATTCTTGTGCACGTGATCCATGAGGCCTGTTTCCAACTTGGATTCCCCAGCAGGATGTAGGAAAAATTCCCTTAGGTCTGAGGGCCAAGCTGAGTTCTGGATCCAGCTTTTACCAGAGGCCAGCACCTGCAGAGACATCACTTTGCTGACAAAGGTCCAAACAGTCAAAGCTATGGTTTTTCCAATAGTCATGTATGGATGTGGAAGTTGGACCATAAAGAAGACTGAGTGCCAAAAAATTGATACTTTCCAACTGTGGCACTGGATAAGACTCTTTAGAGTCCCTTGGACAGCAAGGAGATCAAACCAGTCAACCCTAAAGGAAATCAACTCTGAATATTCATCAATCCTAAAGGAAGAACTGATGCTAAAGTTGAAGCTCCAATACCTTGGCCACCTGATACAAAGAGCGCACTTATTGGAAAAGCCCCTGATGCTGGGAAAGACTGAATGCAGAAGGAGAAGGGGATGACAGAGGACGAGATGGTTTGATGGCATCACTGTCTCAATGGATATGAGTCTGAGCAAACTCTGGGCAATAGTGAAGGACAGGGAAGCCTAGCATGCTGCGGTCCATGAGGTCACAGAGAGCTGGACACGACTGAATGAGTGGACAACAACAGATCACCTGCTTACCCAGGATGGAGGTTTGTAACACTGTACAAGAGGCAGTGATCAAAACCATCCCCAAGGAAAAGAAATGCAGAAAGGCAAAACAGTTGTCTGAGGAGGCCTTACAAATAGCTGAGAAAAGAGGAGAAGTGAAAGCAAAGGAGAAAAGGAAAGACAGAGGTACCAAGGGAATATTTCATGCAAAGATGGGCACAATAAAGGACAGAAACGGTATGGACCTAACAGAAGCAGAGGAGATTAAGAAGAGGTGGCAAGAATACACAGAAGAACTATACAAAAAAAAGATTTTCATGACCACGATAACCACGATGGTGTGATCACTCACCTAGAGCCAGACATCCTGGAGTGTGAAGTCAAGCGGGCCTTAGGAAGCATCATTATGAATAAAGCTAGTGGAGGTGACAGAATTCCAGCTGAGTTATTTCAAATCCTAAAAGACAATGCTGTGAAAGTGCTGCACTCAATATGTCAGCAAATTTGGAAAACTCAGCAGCGGCCACAGGACTGGAAAAGGTCAGGTTTCATTGCAATCCCAAAGAAAGGCAATGCCAAAGAATGTTCAGACTACCTCACAATTGCACTCATCTTACACACTAGCAAAGTAATGCTCAAAATGCTCCAAGTGAGGCTTCAACAGTACTAGAACCAAGAATTTCCAGATTTTCAAGCTGGATTTAGAAAAGGTAGAGGAACCAGAGATCAAATTGCCAACATATGTTGGGACTTAGAAAAAGCAAAAAGAATTCCAGAAAAAATCTACTTCTGCTTCACTGACTATGCTAAAGCCTTTGACTGTATGGATCACAACAAACACTGGAAAATTATTAAAGAGATGGAATACCAGACCACCTGACATGCCTCCTAAGAAACCTGTATACAGGGCAAGAAGCAACAGCTAAAACCAGACACGGAACAATGGACTGGTTCCAAATTAGGGAAGGCGTACATCAAGGCTGTATATTGTCACCCTGCTTATTTAACTTATATGCAGAGTACATCATGCAAAATGCCAGGCTGGATGAAGCACAAGCTGGAATCAAGATTGCCAGGAGAAATATTAATAACCTATGCCGATGCCAATTAATAAGATATGCCAGTGACACCACCCTTATGGCAGAAAGTGACAAGGAACTAAAGAGCCTCTTGAAAGTGAAAGAGGAGAGTGAAAAAGATGGCTTAAAACTCAACATTCAGAAAACTAAGATCATGGCATCCGGTCTCATCATTTCATGACAAATAGATGGGGAAACAATGGAAACAGTGACAGATTTTATTTTCTTGGGCTCCAAAAGCACTGCAGATGGTGACTAAAGCCATGAAATTAAAAGACACTTGCTCCTTGGAAGAAAAGCTGCGACAAACCTAGAGAGCATATTAAAAAGTAGACACACCACTTTGCCAACAAGGTCCATCTAGTCAAAGCTATGGTTTTTCCAGGAGTCATGTGTGGGTGTGAAAGTTGCACCATAAGGAAAGCTAAGCACCAAAGAATTGATGTTTTTGAACTGTGGTGTTGGAAAAGACTCTTGAGAGTCCCTTGGACAGCAAGGAGGTCAAACCAGTCAACCTAAAAGAAATCAGTCCTGAATATTTATTGGAAGGACTGATACTGAAGCTGAAACTGCAATACTTTGGCCACCTGATGCCAAGAACTGACTTACTGGGAAAGACCCTGATGCTGGGAAAGATTGAGGGCAGGAAAAGAGGGTAACAGAGGATGAGATGGTTGGATGGCATCACTGACTCGATGGACATGAGTCTGAGCAAGCACTGGGAGTTGGCGACAGACAGGGAAGCCTGGCGTGCTGCAGTCAACCGGGTTGCAAAAAAAAAAAAAAAGTTGGACACGATTGAGTAACTGAACTGTACTGGACCCAGCTCTTAACAAGCCTTGACTGTCACACTCCCTCGGGCAAAATCCCAAGACAGAGACAAACCCAGACCTGACAGAAGAGCTCACCCGGGCCCCGCAGGAATCAGGTCCAAAGAAAGAGAGGGACCCCGGGGCTCCGGGCATGACGCTCCAGGTATCCGTATCGGAGGTGTTCCTCTGGGCTGCCTCATCACCCACACCCTCTCAGTCACTCCCTGACAGCCAGTGACCAGGAAGCCCCTGTTACCTCACAGTTGAGAGGGGGTCTTAGAGCAGATTCCCTAGAAACAGACTCTGGGACAGAGAGTCCATGAAGAACGTTTATTGCCAAGTGATCCCAGGAGACACACAAGAAAGGGAGAGAGCAAGGTGGGGCTGGGCAGAGGGAGGAGCTGACCGCAATGCAGTGGGTGGTGGGGTGGTGACTAAAGCCTCAGCTGATTCCCGGAGAGCTCTGGAGCCAGGGTGGTCCCTTGGAATTGTCCTAATCAAGACCTCCAGAACTGCAGCGTATCTTCCATGAGCCTCTTCCATAGCTAAGGGAATGGGCTACACCGGGGGTAAGGCAGGTCCCTGCAGCCCAGGGCAATGTCCAGTGAGGGGTGCAGCTGGAAGAGAGTCTCAGGCTCTGGGAAAGGGGTGCGAAGGCCCTGAGGATGCAGGCCTGTGTGCAGAAGCCCCAGCGGTCACTGAAGAAGAGGGCCCTGCAGTGGATGGAGCCTAGGTGGAAGGGGTAGCTCTCGTCCCCTCCAGTCCGGGTGGATGGGCGGCTCAGCCCCCCACGCCTCCCAGGACCCCACAGGGACCCCCAGACCTCAGCGAGCCAACCTGCATCCCCCGCAGAGGTGCTAACAGAGACATCGAAGCTTCAGCGTCTCGCTTTCAAGAAGCTTTGAAACGCGCTTCTGAAATGGCTGTGCCCAGGAAGATTAAAAGTCTTCCTATTGAAGAATCCGAGGGGCTCAAGCGACAGAACAGAGTGGGTGGGCTCGGGGATATAAAAAGTGGAGTGCTATTGTGCGCCAGGCAGTGCAATAGAAAAGCCAGAATAAAAATACATACAGTGAATCGAAGCAGTAAAGGCTTAGCTCCAGAATCTCTAAAGTAGCAATGTAAGTGTGCAGGGCCCCAGCTGGGGTCAGGGAAGTGAGCAGATTGCCAAGGAATCAAAGCCCTTCATTAATTCACTCAATCACTCCTTCATGCAACCGTGACTAATGAGTACCTACTAAGCGCCAAGACCCAGGGAACAGAGGGAATAGCACGGATCTACTCCTCCTCCCACGTCAATGCCGGCCTGGTGGGGAAGCCAGCCAAAGAGCTGAGGGTAAAATGTGCTGAGATGGGGAAGCACAGGGGCCGTGGCACTCAGGGGGAGTCAGGGAAGACTTCCTGGAGGAGGGAAAGCCTGAGTTGAGCCCCACAGGATGTGCAGGAATGACTTGGTAGAGGAGGGTCAGGAGAAGACAGTATGGGCACAGTAAGAGGGAAGAACGGGTTGAAAGCGAAGGTGGGGTGGGGGGCAGGATATGGATGTATAATTATGGCTGGTTTGCTTTGTCGTGGGCTTCCCTGGTGGCTCAGATGGTCAAGAATCTGCCTGCAATCCAGGAGACGGGATTCAATCCCCGGGCTGGGGAGATCCCCTGGAGAAGGGAATGGCTATCCACTCCAGTATTCTTGCCTGGAGAATTCCATGGACAGAGGAGCCTGGCAGGCTACAGTCCATGGGGTCGCAAAGAGTCGGACACAACTGAGCAACTGACACTTTCACTTTTCACTTTCTGTGTTGTGGTATGACAGAAACCAACACAACATTGCAAAACAATTTTCCTCCAATTAAAAAATCTTAAAAAAAAAAAGGGGGAGAGAGGTGAGGGTGGGGGCAGGGGTGGGGTCGGATCACACAAGGCCATGAAGGTCAAGCCAAAAGCACAGGCTCATTCATCAGGAAGGCAGAGAGCAGATGAGGAGGGGTCTAGAGTGGGCATGTGATGGGATTCCACCTGTGGGTCAGGGCGATGGGAAGCGCCCCAGCACTGCAGACCCACACTGAAAACACTCTGGGTTCACAACCACAGTCCTGCCCCAAGGCGGGGGCGCTTGAAGGATACGGGTCAAGGCCCTGCACCGTCTTATCCTTTTCTACAAGCCAGGCCCCTCTCTCGTAGCTCCCTGATTCCAAAAAATGTTGTCCCCCAGACACCCCTAAATCCCTGGATGCCCCCCAGCGCCCTGCCATCCACCCCTCCAGGCCTTGGCTCCGCCTGGGGTTCCCTATCCCCCTGCTCGCCTAGCCTGGCTGACTCCTCCCTGTCCTAAGCTACCACCACCTCCAGGCTGGCCAGGCACTTCCTCTCAGGGCTTCCCGGGGGCCCGGATTCCTCTGCAGTCCCATTTCCATGTGTGAGAGTCTACCTGTGTGTCAGAGCCGGGCTCTGGAAGGGCAGGGACCTCACCCACGCAGAGCAGCCTAGCGGTGTCCACATCCTGCTGGTTCTGGGCTCCCACGGGGACCGGGCCTTCCACAGACATCCTCTCCGGTCATCCGCGGACATCAGAGGGGTCAGATACCTGCCCAAGGCCACAGAGCCGGTCAAGAGCAAACCCAGCTGGGACTCAAACTTGGCCCTTCCCAAGGCTCCTTCCCTGTTACTGTCCGGCCAGCTCTCAAAGTTCTCCCTGAAAAGGCAGGTGGCACATCCGTCACCAGGGTCTTCGGTGCCCCAGGCGAAGCATCTCCTGCCTCCTGCATATTCACGGCCACTCTGCCTCCCCAGCAGGGCTGCAGACCACCATGCAGATGAGAAAGGAAGGAACACATCCCTGGGCCCCCTGTGTGTCCTGGGAGCTCACACGGGCCAGCTTTCCTCCTGGCTCCCCCAGGGGCTCCCAGCAAGCAAAACTCGGCATCCACACAATAGCCTTTTCCCTGGTTTCTCAGAGCCCGAGGCTCACAAGCCCAAGCCAGTAACCACGTCTTCTTAAGGCAAGGAAAGCAAATTGGAGCAGGGGATGGTTCAGCATCGTCTGTGGGACCAGCAGCCACGTGACTCAGTGGACCAGGCAGCTGGGCACAGCACCTGCCCCTGTGGAGAGGGCATTTCGGTGCCTGGCTCAGGTGGCCCCTTGGCCCAACCAGACTCTCTGTGAAGGTTGAGACGCGGTCCCTATTTATAAACAGGTGGCACCAGTGGTAAAGAATCCGCTTGCCAATGCAGGAGACACAAGAGATGTGGGTTCGATCCCTGGTTTGAGAAGACCCCCTGGAGGGGAAAATGGCAACCCACTCCAGTATTCCTAGCCTGGAAAATTCCATGGGCAGAGGAGCCTGGTGAGCTCCAGTCTGTGGGGCCACAAAGAGTCGGACACAACTGAGCGAGTGAGCACACACAGCCTGTTTATAACAGTGTCTTTCATCTCACCTGGAAAGCCACCAGATTATGGCCAGAGGGCAGGGCCACCTTCTCAGCATGAGGAGCTGATCAAGAAGAGCATCAGGGAGGCTGATAGTGACCCAGGCCCTTCAAATCAGCCACTTTTTCTAGGAAGCGAATGTACTGACAGTGCCTGCACAGGACAACCTGAGAAAAACCTTGAATCTTTACATTTAAGCTCGAATCATGTGGTGGGCATGACCTCTCTGAATGGAAGAGCTGGGGAAGTGAGGAGCATCTGACCCACGAAGGACAATCAGATGCAGCAGACGCCGTGTCGTGATGTGAACAGCGTCCTCCCTTGTTGCTCTTATTTATATTTTATTAGGACTTTATTGAATGTTTTCTTGTAGGTCAGCTGAAACCCTTGGGGGAATAAAGCAAAGCAAAACTAAATAAATGCTTTGAATCATAGCGGAGGAGGGACGGCATTCCAGGGATAGAAGTGAGCACTCACGTAACCAGGGAGGCTTTGTACACAGACACCAACCCCAGCCACAGGCAGCAGCTCCCATCTCCCGTGGCTAAACTTGCTTAATGCCCACCGGACACCTCCTATGTTAAATCCACCAACCAGCATGCTTAACCCGGCATCCGGGCAGCCTGGGCTTCTGGGGACCCGCTCCTTCCTCGGCTCCCCAAGCCTGCGCTGTGTGTAGAGCAGGGTGGGGCGGGGGGGCAGCCAGAGTGTGGGGCTGTGGCTGCCAGAGCGCCTGAACTCCAGCCCTGGTTCTGTTTCTTCTGCTGTGTGACCCCGAGCACAGCTGTCACCTCCTCACCTGAAACGGGGTCAGTCTAGCACCTGCCTCCACAGAAGCTCGTGGATGCATATGGAATGAGCGTTCAGCAAATATCCATTCTAAGGCCCAGCCCTCGGGAGTCACCTCCCCAGTGAGGAAGCCAGGTGATCCAGGGCCAGTGGGCTTGAGGTGGGGGGCTGAAACATGGGGCCTCGGGGCAGGGAAGCACTGGAGAACCTCGGGGCGACTTCCTGGAGAAGGAAAAGCCTGGGGCACCTCCAGAAGTGAGGAAGAGGGAAGACGGCACTCCAGAAAGGGGAACCCCACACACAAAGGCGTGATGACCGAAACTCAGTGGACATAGAGGACGGCGGAACGGAGCCAGCCTGGCCACCTGGGGGAGAGAAGGAAGCAGATCTCCTGCTGGACGTGGAAAACTGAGCCAACAGACCAACAAGGTGAACTCGCACAGGCAGATGGGCTCAAAGCAACCTGCACATGTGACCTGAATGCTGTACGAACAAGGTCCGGTGAACCAAAGAATTCCTGGGTTGATCCAAGTGACAAGGGGCCTGGAATTTCTGCCTCTTGCTCGTGGTTAAAAAAACTGAAAGTAGGCCTCTGCCAAAGAAGGCACTCCTGGCTTTGGCAAAGGTTAAAGTACGAGTGCCTGGTATGCCCTCAATAAACACCTCTGGAAGGAAGGGAGGGAGGGACAAAGGAATTGAAAAGTTCATTAATATTTTTGGATGCACTCCACTTGTCTGCAGGCTTCCCAGGAGGTGCTAATGCAAGAGATATAAGAGATGCGGGTCCAGTCCCTGGGTCGGGAAAATCCCCTGGAGGAGAACACGGCAACCCACTCCAGTGCTCTTGCCTGGAGAATGCCACGGACAGAGGAGCTTGGCGGGCTGCAGTCCACGGGGTCACAGAGTCGGACACAACTGAAGTGACTTAGCACACGCCCGCACTCTTTCTACAAATTGGGGAATGACTGTGATTTTGCCAGCCAGAGCCTGCCGCTCCCGGAAGACACTGGGCCATTCTCACCGGTGCACTAACACTGAACTGCAGAAGAAGAGAGGGCCTTCCAGGCTGGAACTTCCAAGGTCAGTGTTGCCGGGATCTTATTTTGAATATGCCCACTTGTAATTCTGAATTAAAATCCCGAAGGAAGGGGAGGCGGAGCGGCAGGGCAGAGTGAGGAGGCCACTCCCTCCTGCGGCTGAAGGTAGAGCAGAACCCCCCGGCTTCTTCCCAGGGGCTCTGGGTGGGCTGAGCCGGGCTCTCCCACCTTGGCCCACAGGTTCCCTGGTCCTTCCCAGACCGTTCCTCGGGCATCCCACACCTCCTCCTGCCTCCACTCCCAAGGGGCATGCTCCCCGAGGTTCTACACACACTCTGCAGCCCCACGCACACCCACCACAAGCTAAAAGGCCTAACAATGTGCAATGACTGAGCACCTATTGTATGCCTGGCTCTGTGCCAAGTACTCTTCCTGCACCATTTCATTTGCTCCTCATCACCATTCCTCTGAGCAGGTCTCATAAACCCTGTTTACAGATAGGGAAACTGAAGCTCAGAAGTCCAGGGCCACCACCAGAAGAATCAGAGGGTCTCCATCCACGACCCCAAACCTGGGCTCTCACCCCACTCCGGTCACTGGTGAAGGAGCAAAGGGATTTTTACCGTATTCCTGCACCACCTGGACTACTGTTTATTTAATATTTTCCTTTACACTGACTCCCTTTATTTGTAACTCAAAGAAACGTACTTAAAGGAAACATATCACTATGGTGTGTGTATATATATAGCATCACTTCTCGAAAGTAACCAGGAAAGAAGACCCAGTGTAAATTGCCACTGGGCTCTGCTGCCTGCTGAAAGCACCTGCTCATTCTTCATCTGAAAGGCAGATTAACACAAGCCAGAGGGGCTCACTGGCACCAAACCACCTCCCTCAACAAGGCAGGACTGATGGACAGTCCAGAAGGGGTCGGTCTCCCACTCTGTGACCCAGCGCTGTACACACCGTGGGCCCCTGATGACACCGCCCCATGACCCTCAGTGACATCTGGCCCATCCTGAGCGAAACGCTGCCCCTCCCAAGCTGGAGCCCACCCACTCCCAGGGCTTCGATGCCCACCTTGCCCTGAGGGCCTCTAATATGTGGGCCACAGCCCAGGCCCTGTGGCCAGCTTCTCAAGGGTCAGGTTCTCCCCCAGGCATCGGCCAAGACCCGAGCCCAGTCAGTGGTCACCTGCGTGCACCTGAGCCCACACACCTGGATGTACTGCCGTCAGCCCAGGACCCTGAACTGGAAAGCGGTGAGGCATTCTCACCCCCTCCCTCACCCCAACACCTTACCCCAAACATCTGTAAACATTCCTGCAAATCACTAGCCTGTGAGCTTAAACTTTTTTTTTTTGGCCTTGTCATGCAGCTTTCGGGATCTTAGTTCCCTGACCAGGAATTGAACCCAGGCCCCCAAAGTGAAAGCGCTGAGTCCTAACCACTGGATTTCCAGGGAAGTCCCCAGGCTGTGAGCTTAACGAACCAGGCATGTCCA
Source organism: Oryx dammah (assembly GCF_014754425.2). NCBI lineage: Eukaryota > Metazoa > Chordata > Mammalia > Artiodactyla > Bovidae > Oryx > Oryx dammah. Next base: position 30,716,301 of record NW_024070197.1, on the reverse strand, counting down.
CCATCCCCACTCTGAGTTCTCTGCTGAATGACAGGTAACTCATGGCTGTGCATGCAGACGTCTCTAGCTGTGCTAGGAGAAGTGTGGGAAGATGGACACTCGGTGGTGGGAGGGTTTGGGGACTTTAAAAAGAAGTGATGCTTATTTCGCAGTTAAGAAAGCCTCTCTCTTCCATGGCCATAAGTGAGTCTCAAAACAGGTCTGTGGCGAACCCAGGGATGTCTGACCCATTTTACAGATGAGGAAATAGACCAAGCAGGTTTAAGTAACACGTCACACTGGCTCTCTGAGGTGGAGCCAAGACTGAAAAACTCCGTCACCAGATGGGTTCTTTTGCCCCATACGCTACTGTTTCTCATGTGGGCACTCGGGTAACGTTGAATGTATTGAATCAAATTTCTGTATCTCCAAACTGAGTGCAAAACCCTTGAATACAGACCCTTGTCTCTCAGAGAAGTCCCCACCATCCTTCAGAACCCCAGCACAATGCCCACTGTTGCCTGCAAATCAGAGGTGCTCAGTCAAATGCGCGGGGTGGGCAGTTACCAGCAGGAAGAGGAAGAAGAGAAGGAAGAAACAGAACACATTCCTCAGCTTCCTGCCCGCAGGGGAGACGATGCCCAGGGACCTGGCGTTGTCACGCGACAGGCGCCTCTGGAAGGTTTCCCGGGAGAGGTCACCTTGAAGTTGGTTATGTGCCGTCCGGAATGTAACTGCGCTTTTCGCATTCAGGAGGGAGGCAGATTGGTGAGAAGGGACCAGGATATCGCTTAGAGATGGGGGTTCCTTTAAATACTATCCACCTCTGCCAGGCCAGTCAGCGGCCACGCTGTCCCCAGCCCAGCCTGCTTTCCGAATCCTGGGTGGAAAAGGCACCGATGCTCCTTGGGCTTTGTACATCGCGGGAGCGAAGCTCTTGGCTGAGAACCTCGGCTCCCCCTAGTGGCCATTTTGGGTACCAGCACCCGACAGAGCTATAGCTCTAAGGAGGAACTCAGGCCTCTGGCTAGAGAAGAGGAAGGTAAAGTGTAGGCAGACAGGACCACCTGGTCTTCTCCCGTGGGCCCAGCCCCAGTCTGAGACACCCCACACAGGGTTGTGCTGGAGGCAGGGTATGAACAGCACTCTGGATGCCCCCAGAAGTTTCCTTAGCTCAGCATCTGCATGACTGTGAAAGTTCTCTTCCTCTGAAGGGCTTTCATAACCCGTGTTTTAAATACCATCTCCGAGCTGGAAATTAATAACTCTACTGTTGACACTCTACCGGCTTTAGATGTGCTCCTAAGGGCTTTCCTCCCCAGATTCCTATATCTAAATAATTGATAGCTTTTAATAGCTATTGTCGAGTCAATGGCAGTTGCATATTAAGACACTTATCGATGAGTTTTCTGCCTCCTTTTGCCCTGGGAGTGACGGAAGGAGGTAATAACAATGCTGTCAGGCAATCTCGGCACTATTCACGGGCCTGAGCTCCCCACAGCCCGCGGCAGAGAGGAAGGTACAATCGGGAACCCCTGTGGTCCTCCCAGTCAGGCCTGCTCCATCCTCCCTGGCCGAGGAGGCACATGGCCACCCAGTGTGCACAGCCCTGGGCGGCTGGTGCAGGCTTAGCCTGGGACGGGTCAGGGGGAAATCTCCTAGCAGTAGTGAGGCATCAACAACCCATAAAATACCTCCTTGGGGAGAAATTACCTTTGGGATGTCAGTTCCTTAACTGCCTGGTGGGCACAGCCCAGAAAACCTGCCAAAAGGGTGTTGAGCAGCAATAGGAGGGCCTTCACCAAAAAAAAGTGCAAATAACTCTTGCCAAGGCCCTTTTAGGGGCTCGTGGATTGGGCGGGGGTGCTTCCAGTGCATCAGTGATGGGTTTTCCTAGGAATTGGCTCCCACGTCTGTGCCTTGCCCTGAGGCTGGGCAGCTTCCAGAGGCAGGACAGGGGAAATAACAGCACCAGGAAACATTCGCGGTGATTGCTGCAGATGACCCAGAATCCAGCAGGTACGGAGCTTAATAGCATGCCAATTGCTTTCTTTACATGCACTTTGAATATTCATTGGAAGGACTGATGCTGAAGCTGAAGCTTCAATACTCTGGCCACCTGATGTAAAGAGCTAACTCATTGGAAAAGACCCTGATGCTGAGAAAGATTGAAGGCAGGAGGAGAAGGGGATGACAGAGGATGAGATGGTTGGATGGCAACACCGACTGGTTGGACATGACTTTGAGCAAACTCCGGGAAGCAGTGAAGGACAGGGAAGCCTGGCGCACACTGCAATCCAAGGGGCCACAAAGAATCAGATGCAACTTAGTGACTGAACAACCACCACCACATACATCTTGGCACTAAATCCCCAAACACCTCCAGGACAGAGGCTGTTATCAGCCTTACTACAGAGATGAGGAGACTGTGGCTTAAAGAGATTAAGATATTTATTCCAAGAGCAGAGTTCCAGAGGCAGGAGACAGATGCACGTCTGTCTGACCACACGAAACTTCCAGATGCCAAGCGGAGCCCGTCCACTCCTCCCCCACCCCCAGGCTCTCTGACCTCCCCCGTGTCATGCCTCTGCACCCGGGCTCACCACCAGCTTGTCCGTCCCAAAGCCACCTCCAGGGTCACACACACAGCCATGTCCATTTCCAGGCAGATACAGGGGGGTCCACGTGTGGCCATCCAAAGGGCATGAGGCTTCTCTCCAGTGAAGCCTCCCTTCTGTCCTTTTTGAAGGGTGATTGTATTGTGCTACTCTGACTCGAACTGTGTTCTATTTACATAGTAGCCAATCAGTTCTCAGCAGCTCTGCTGGGTGGAGATGAGGTGTTCCCTCCACTCCCATGCCCTCTGCCGGGGGTCAGGCAGCCCCTGGACCGACCACAGGAGGAGTGTCCCAAAGGTCTCAGGTTAAAGCGGCATACCCCCATGCATCCTCTTAGCAACTGCCACAGACAGGCGGCCTCCAGCACTTAACCCCTTGCCCTCCCCCATCTTCAAATCCTCCAAAAGCTCCCCATTGCTTTCAGGAGAAAACTCAAGTCTCTTACTTGACACGTCCATGTTTTTATGACCGACCTCTCTAAGCTCAGCCCCCCCAACGCCCTGCTGCCCACGGGTGGTGCCTGTAAACACGCGCACCCCTGATCCCTTGTACTTTTCAGTGTCTCTGGACATCAGCACATGGTCTCCCCTCTCTCTGTGCAGCCCTTCCTTTGCACGTGGCTTCTACCTGAGAAAAGGCGATTCGGTCGGCAAACCCTGGCTCAAGTGTTACTCCCCTGAGACGATGTTCCTGGGGTCCCCCCTACACCCCCGCCCCCAGGCAGTGCTCTTTCCAGGACTCCCTCACACCCACAGTGCCCGGTGCATCTGTCTGCGGTACATGCCTCTCACCACTTTGGACTCTAACAGCTGGAGCACGTGCGTTTTCCCTGGTCTGGGAGGCCCTGGAGGGCAGGGCGATGCTTGATTAATGACTCCAGCCCACAGCTGAATGCTGGCCCTGGGAGTGGATAACACTAAAAGAATTTGTATTGAGTGGGAAGGAGACAGCCCTGCAACGGGGAGGGCTGGGGTGAGCCCAGTGGTGACAGACGCACAGCTGATTGTTGCCTGTGGGCCTGAAGACCCCGTCTCCACCTTGGCCGTACCAGTAACTACGGTGAGGCAGTGGACCTTTCTCTTGCCCTCAGTTTCTGCATCAGCCAAAAGGACTCAGTAGCGACACACTGTCAATCTGTAGCACCTTCCTGGAAGTCAGTGGGAGAACACGACCCTCAGTGAGAGAGAGTCCCTGCTATTTGACCCAGCTCTGGGGTTGTTTCCATGGGTTGGGACACCATAAGGAGCTTGGGGCCAGATAAGTAAAATGTGGGCAGATGGATGAAGACAACAGGAAATCTGTTTCAGTTGAGAAAATGATCTGGGAAGCCTTGGCCAGGAGGAGGGAGTAGGGAAAAGTAAATAAAGCTCCTTTTGAGCACCTACTGTATACATACTTAATACATTGCAACCTTTTACTTCACACTCCCAGGAATCCTCTATGAGCAAATGGGGTGGGGCTGCAGCCAATTTCTGCCACCAGTGACACCTTTAAGAAAATGAATAAAGCAGCTACAGACTGGGGAAGATATACATTCAAATCCACATTACACAATGAACTCCTACACACCAACAATAAAAGGACAAACAACCAAATTTTTTTAAGTGGGTAAAAGACTAGAATAGACACATCACAAAAGAAAATATATGAATAACCAATATGCAGATGAAAAATAAGACCAGGATCATTAGTCATCACAACCCACTCCAGTACTCTTGCCTGGAAAATCCCATGGATGGAGGAGCCTAGTAGGCTGCAGTCCATGGGGTTGCAAAGAGTCGGCCACAACTGAGCGACTTCACTTTGACTTTTCACTTTCGTGCATTGGAGAAGGAAATGGCAACCCACTCCAGTGTTCTTGCCTGGAGAATCCCAGGGATGGGGGAGCCTGGTGGGCTGCAGTCTGTGGGGTCGCACAGAGTCAGACACGACTGAAGCGACTTAGCAGCAGCAGCATTAGTCATCACAGAAGTGTAAATTAAAACTGTAATGAGATACCACTACTTTGTCCACTGCTAAGTCACTTCAGTTGAGTCCGACTCTTTGTGACCCTATGGACTGTAGCCCACCAGGCTCCTCTGTCAATAGGATTCTTCAGGCAAGGATACTGGAGTGGATTGCCATTTCCTTCTCCAAGTTTGTCCACTAGAGTGGCTAGAATTTTAAAAGAACACCACCACTGAATGTTGCAAGAGTGCGGAGTAGCTAGAACTCTCTTACACTGGGAGTGAGAGCGTCAAATGGTCCAACTGCCTTAGAAACTGTCTAGCAATTATAATGTTAAATATACATCTCCGTATAAGCCAGTGATCTCACCTCAAGTATCTACCTAAGAGAAATGAAGATGCATATCCACATAAGGTTTTGTAGGTGAATGTTCAGAGCATCTTTATTCATCTTAGTCCATGATGAATAGAATCCTATCCCCTGGAAGGGAAGAAATCCTAGAATTTACCCTAATGTCCATCAGTAAGTGAAGGGATCAACAAAGCATGGGGTATCTATACCACAGAATCCTGCTCATCAATAAAACAACCGACTATTGATCCATGCAGCCATATGGATAAATCTCAAAACCACTGAGCTGAGTGATAGAGGCAGTATTTAAAGTATATATGAAGGAGTAAACACACTGTATAATTCCACTTCTACAAAATTCAAGGATGAAGTGTACCTATAGTGACAGTGATCAGAATGTGGGTGCCTCCTCATGGGGAGCAGAGGCTTGAAGAATGTACCCCGTCTAGAGTGCCGCTTACATGGGTCAATACACTTGTCAGCAGTCATGAACTGAATACCTAGGATCTGCGCATTTTGGTGTATCATCATTACCCCTATTTCTAAAAATATAGTCATAATGCCCAGGCTCAAATCCTAACCCCAATCTGTATCAGTTTGGTGACCCGGGCTGATCTCTGAGACTCCATGTCCTTGCCTACAGAATGGGAAGGACGCAGCTATTACCTGGTTACACCACGGCTAGTAAGTGAGATAATTTACCTGTGTGAAGAGTTTGTCTTGGAGTCCTGAGACTTGGGAAAGCATATGATTGCACTGAGGAAGAGCATCTTGCCCAAGGCCCCCAGCAGAGTGAGGTCCAGGCAAGGATGACCCCAAGGGTGTGTGTGGACAGACCTAGGGATGTCACCAGCCTGCACACTGCCCTGAGGATGAAGCGAGGCCAGAACCCTCAGAAAACACCAGGGCCAGCCGGCCCCCATAGCCCCAGACATACACAGAAGTTGCCATTGGCTTTTATGAAGGAGTCATGATTTCTGGGCTGCTGGAGGCTGCGAGGAGAAAATGAGTGGGTGCTATCTAGTGATATGCTGTGGGCGTTGTGGGCCTGAAGAGCAGGGAACATCCAGGCTCAGAGAGTGTTGGAGTGATGGGAGGGAAAACTGAGGCATATGCACAGGCCAGATACCAGGGTGGGGTGAAGAAGTTTTCTCTCCTTGGCTCCCCTGAGCCCAGGGGGAGGGGGCGAACCGACTAACCATGGGCCAAACATGCAGGCCCTAAGAGCGCCCACCTCCTGCTGAGTTCAGGGGGCTCACCCCTCTGCAGAGCCACCAAAACTGAGGTCAGATGTCCACGGGACTGCCTTGTCCCCGGCAAGGCTGCCAAAGGGGCTTCTTCTCCACAAACGACACTAATTAATTTGTGATCCCTGGCAGGGGGTCCGCCACACTCTGCACCTGCCAAGCTAATTATGAAACGGCTGGCTCACGGCCCCAGGTGACGCTGGTACAGGCACCAGCAGCTGGAGGTGACAACAATGACTGCAAGAGAAAATGAATTAAAAGTCAGGCTTGTTGATTATGATGGTGATCATCACACTAACAGTTGTTTATCCAGCTCCCGTAAGGTGCCCTGTACTTTATAGACATTACCCGCAATATTCCCAATGACCCTAAAGGTTATCATTAGCATCATTTTCCAAACTGGGAAGCTGAAGTTCAGAGAGGTGAGGAATTTGTCTGAGGTCACACAGTAGATTTAAGATAGGAGAGCAAGGACGGCACACTCCACGGCCCATGTTTTCACAGTGCCGTGCACCTCCTAAGGGGTCCCTTGCCTCATTGTTGGGGGGACACAGCTAGATAAGGTTGAGTCCCTCAGCCCCAGTTTCCAGGAACAAAGCCTGGGTTATCACCCGCATCAGTGGCTGGCTGGGCTCCAACAGCAACTCAACGAGAGCCCACTTTCTAGGGACAGATGCTTGGGGTGGGGACCCCTGAGAAGAGAGGTCGCACTTCTTATTTTATTCCCAGGCCTCTGTCCTGCAGGCAGGTGCCAGCTTCCACCTACTAAGGTCTCAAAACTATGCGTGTTCCACCTGATGAGCTCTGCAGTGAAGAGTAGTTAATTAAACACCTACTGTGTGCCTCTAGCCTCATTCAAGTCACATGGAGGTGAACAGTAAGGGAAAAAGCAAATACGGAAATGGGCAGAAATAAAAGAGGGCAGGCTGTCATCAGCACTCAGCAATCAAGACAAAGGGCGGTGGGAGTGCAGAAGGAGAAGGGAGGCCGACGGCCCTGAGAGGAGGCTGGGGGACCAGGAAGCCCGTCTGTGGGACCTGGAGAAGCCGGTGGGCTGCGCGCGTGTGGAGCTGAGGCAGGAGGTACTCAGGGCAGAGGAACTAGTGGGAGCAAAGGTGCAGAGAAGATGGGTCTGCTCAAGATAAGGTGTGGATGGTTCATTTATACACTCCACAAATAGTTCATCCAGGAAGCGGAGGGCACAGCAAGGGAGAGTGGCGGACGGGTCCTGAACGCCAAGCCACACAGATGTATCCCCAGGGCAACAGCGAGGTTTGAAGGGTGCAGAAGCCATCCCACAATCAGGGCCAGTAGCTGGCGAAGCCAGCAGAGGGCGGAGAGGACCGGGCTGGTGAGGTGATGCTGAGCTGTATCAGCCCTGCCTCCTGTCAGCCCCTGAGCATCCTGGCACCAGACGGAGAGAGTGAGCCCTCCCCCGCTGCCACTACAGCGGGTCTCGCTGCCTGAGCCCCAGCCCTGAAGCCTGCACCGGGCTTGAAATCTTCACTTCCTAATTCCTATAAATTATAGCCCTTTTTCCTCCTCTCCACTCATTTACTTGGGGTCTTTGACATTCTCCTCATCAGAGAGAAAAATCATCTGCAAATAGAAGGGCACAGCAGCACATCATATTTGAGTATTAGGGGAATGACACTGTCTCAGAGGAAAAAAAGCTTATTTCAAGAAAATGCAGCACCAGTGTGTGCATGCGCACACATACACACACCCACCCACCCCTCTGAGAGGATGCCCACCAGGGGGCCCCTGAGAGCCCCAGAGAGTGGCAGGGAGATTGGAAAATGCCCCCAGAGGACCCGCAAGGGCAGGGTGTTGGGGCGGAGTTAGGAGGTGTAGTGGGAGCGGGGCTGGGGTTCCCCACATTTACTGGGGGGCCTGGGGGCCCTGGCTCCTGTCTCTCCCCAACCACCATGACTCTCATGCCTGAGCAAGCTGTCAAAAAGTCAGAGGCACTCCCCAGACCCACTCTATCCAAATCGGAGGTGGGGCCTAGGAACCTGTATTTTTACTGGCTCTTCCAGGTCATTTAATGCCCACACAGGTTTGGGAAAGTGCACTCCAGCCTTGCTCTCTCAGTAGGAGGGACTGGCCTCCTCTCCCTGCCCGGGCCCACTTTCAAGCCCCCTTGGGGTCCCTAACCAAGGGACCCCATGCCTCATTCTGAAAGCCCTGTGCTGGGGATGAGATCCTGAGCCCTGCCCCTCAAGGTGATGGGAAATTCCCTCCTGGTTTCTTGGGGCTGGGGTGGGGAGTGCCCCTGGTGTGTAGGTTGAGCAGCAGTAATGCCTCTGGCCCTGGGGAGTTCTGATTACCTTGAGTTCCTAGCTTGAAGTTCAAGCCTCTTCTACATCTGCAGAGGGGATGGGTCAGGGAGCCCTGGGCCCAGACCCTTAGCTCCCCCAGGTGTCCCTTGTGGGTTACCTCTCCTATCCCCCAAACCTGATGAAAATCCACCCCCCCTCCCCAAATCCTATGTCCTTAGCTGGGGGAAACTAACCAGCCTTGGCTGCAACCCTTCTCCTCTTCCCTGGACATGGCGTGGGGGAAGGAAACACTGAACCTGGTAAATTTTCCTTACTAATGAACCCTGTACATATTTATGTTTCTTTTACTGAGGATTCTTTTTTAATTAATGAAGCTCTTTCTAGCCCACTGATTACAAACAAGTGGCTGCAAAGGTAAAGCCACTTAATACTCTTAAGACAGTAAACAGTCATGAAACAAGGGCCCTCACTTGCTGAGGGTCTGCCGTGTGCCAGACCCAGTCATGGAAGCTTCTAGAACTGGGGTAGTTCTCACCCCCAGCTGCAGACCTGAGTCTCCTGGCAGTTTTTTAACAATGCAGATGTCCAGACCCTGCTCCCCCGAAATTCTGATGAAATCCACTCAGGCCTGGCCTCTGGGTGGACCCAGGCACTGGTACTTGTTTTAATCACCATGGTGATTCCAACTGGATTGAGAACCGCGGACTTGATTCCAGCCAGGTGGGTGTTGCTAGTGTCCCCCTTATGCAAATGTGGGAACAGAGGCCCAGGGGATTTAGGGAGAGCTGGAGGTGGGAGGACGGGATACAGAGCAGAGGGGTAACCAGACTCGGTAACTGGCCTGGCTGTTTGTGACAGGGCGCTGCCCCCACCCTATTGCTGTCTAAGTGGGTCTTGTCTGGGGCAGAGGATGGAGGGGGTGGGCTTGGGCCATTCACAGCAAGTCACCAGTGGGTGGCCCTGGGACAAAGGAAACAGCAAAAGAAGAGGATGCCAGGTAGGTGTCCCTGCCTGCTTTTGCACCCACCTCCCCATGACACTGGCTGGCAGTCGCCCCAGACAACAGCCATGCTGGGCTCCGTACCTTCCCGAGGGCCGGGCTGCAGCCGCAGATCACAGCTGGCTGGGTGGGGCTGGCGGGGCTGAGGCAGAAAGTAAGAACAAATTTCAGATAGGATCCAACGGGGAGGGGCCGGGAACAGCCCTTGTGAATAAAATACCATATGGGGTAGGGGAGAGACAGTGCTCCTGGCCTCCCCCCCCCCGACCATCCCGCTTCAATTCCCACAACCGGCAGTGGGGTAATAGCCAGGATATATAATTAGCAGCTGTTATTACACTAGCGTGTGTGATACATGTGATGAGGTGCCTGGGTCTGTGAGAAAGCTTCAGGCCAGGAAAGCAGCAGGAAGACGGTGGGGTGGGGTAGAGGACCCTGGGCTGAGCCTCTGGACCTCTCAGAGTGGCCCCAATGCACCCAGGACACCCCCCACCCACCCACTGACCACCCACCAGCCAGCCGCCCCTGGGGCACCGTCTTCCTCTTACGTGGGATGAAGCACGCCCTGCTGCCCTCTCAGGCTGCTGGACCTGACAACTGTTCCCCCTCAGCGCATCATTCCAGGGGAGCGGTGGTACTTAACATTCCCCGTCAAGCTCTCAGAAGACATTCTGCGTGCTAATCAATTCAGGACACTTTGGGATTCTGAGCAGCTGGTTATTTCAAAGCAGCATTTCACACGGTCCAGCGGGCAAACCCTGCCCAGAACTGAGACCAGACGAGCCCCAGCTCTCAGAGTAGCTTTTTCCATGTCTGCTGGGGCAGAAGTGAGTTGCACCCCCAAAACCACCAGCCCGCTGATTTACAGAGTAGAGTCTTTAAGGCTGGAGGAGGGATGCAGTGTCTCCTGGGGTGCTGGGGGGCAGGGGTTCTAAGCCACAATTCCCAAAGTGTTTTCATGAGCCACCCATGGCTCACGCAGTGCTTGTAAAAACACAGACCCCAGAGTCCCTGTCCTGCTCTGCTGAATGACTGCAGGGAGGCCTGAGAATCTGTATTTGTAACACGTTTCTTCCCCTGCCCCACAACCCCGATGATGTGGATTCACACTGATGTGTGGGAAGCCTGAACCTGAGGATGAGGTGAGAAGCCACATGGTCACCAGGGAGAATAGCCAGATGCTAAGGGGCACTTGTTCAGAGGCCCAGGGGCTGAGCTCTCGCAGTGGCCAGACCCTTCCCAGGTACAATCGCATTTAAGCCTTACAGCTCAGGCAAGGGCCAGGGCCTCCATCACTGCCTTGCAGAGTAGAAACCCAGGGTCACACAGATTCAGGTCTCAGCGTGGTTGTATCACTTTCTCTCAGAGACAGTCATCACCCGGGTCAGTGGAGCCCACAGTCACAGCACTTGAAACTGCTGGAAATCATTTTGTTCAGTGGTGTGTCTGTGTCCACAATGGCCTGGACAAGATCCTGTGTGTCACTTCAAGCACAACACTGTGCCTGGGTACTCACTGTGGATGGAGGCAATGAGGCCAGGGTTCAGGACTCCAGAGGCAAGACCGCCCCGGGCAGGGTGAGGCAGAGTGCAAACGGGGCAGGCAGGCACCCCTACCCCAAATGGGGCAGCAGGCAGTGCAGTCAGCTCTGCCCTTGAGGCCCTGCCCGTCGAGGAGCAGGTAGCCTGGTAGGGGAAGAGGCCGATGTCAAGGAGGGAAGCGTGCGACCCAGCACTTCCCAAAAGATGAACACCAGGCTGCCGCCCACACACGCTCTTGCCCCCTCCACTGTCCAGGCTGGGATTCTTCCCTGTGGGGAATCTGGGAGCTGCATCCCACCTGGGACTGAGGTCAGCCAACACCCAGCTCTCCAGGGTTCTGGAAAGGTCTGCTGAGTGAGGCAAGGCCAGGGAGGAATGTAGGCAAACAGCCCAGTCACATCCCCCAGCCAAAGACAACTGCAGTCGAGCCTCCTTCTCGGAGAGACTAATATTTATGCTGCATGTAAAGCGGCTGCGGCAGCTGGTCCACAGCGAGGCCTTCGAGCCCGCCCCACCGGCGCCGGCTCGGGCCCAGAAAATGGACTTTTAACAGGCGGCAAATGAACATGTCAAGCCCAATCATGCCACAGCGGGCGACCAGGCCTGTTGGGGGTGGGGAGCAGCCGAGGGACCGCGACCTGGGGGCAGGGCTGTCCCCGATAGTACCGATTCCTCCCGTGGTGGAAACCAGCTTGGCCCCTGGACCCTTCAGTCCAACCCTCGACACACCGGGCCTGCACAGAGGCCCCAGTGGAGCCGGAGTGGGGGGTGGGGAGGGTTGGGAGGGCGGGGGAAGGTGTCAGGAGCAGCTCGGGGGTGACACTTGGGGTCAGGGGACAGGCTGGTGCAACAAGGCAGGCTGGGGCACTCTGGGAAGGGCGGGGCAGGAGCAGGGCCTCACACAGGTTTCAACAGGCAAGTCTACAGCCCCACCTCCCCGCTCAGGACGCCAGGTCAATAGGAACCTTCATGCTCTACTCCTCTCTGAAAAGCTCTGAGGAAGAGTCCCTGATCCAGGGGAAACCACGGGAGGTCTTAGAGCTGGTGTACAGCTCAGACACCCCTGACAGGCTCCTGATAGGCCCTTGGACAGCCCCACTTTGCAGGCACAGTGTCAGTCACTAGAGGGTGCTAGGGACCACCTATGACTGTCCCCCACAGAGCCCCCAACCCCCAGGCCACCTCTTCTTGCAGCCCTGGCCACAGTGGCCTTGGCACAGGGCTGTCCGTCTGGACGGTAGCTTCCAGACAAGGAAGAAGCACCTCTCCCTGCATCCTAGGGTCAAGCTCAGCCAAGGCTTGGCTGAATAAACATGGAGAGGGCCCCTACTGCATGACAGCCATAGGCCTGGGGCCTGGCCTCTGCTGAGTTCTTCAGATGCCACGATGTCCCTGACAGAGGACATCAACATCACCGCTTTAACAGGAAAATGGGCCAGTAGTGCCAAGAGGCTGGCTGAAGTCACTCAGGGCACACCCAGGGCAATCCAGGGCAGCCCAGGACACCCCAGGACACCCCAGGACAGCTCAGGACACCCCAGGACTCTCCAGGACAGCCCAGGACACCCTAGGACAGTCCAGCACAGCCCAGGAAGCCCCCAGGACACCCCCAGGGCAGCCCAGGACACCCCATGACAGCTCAGGATACCCCAGGACAGCCAAGGACACACTAGGACACTCCAGCACAGCCCCGGACGCCCCCAGGACAGCTCAGAACACCTCAGGAAACCCTAGGACAGCCCAGGACACTCCATGACAGCTCAGAACACACTAGGACAGCCCAGGACACCCCATGACAGCCCAGGACTTTCCAGGACAG
>NW_024070197.1:30645329-30703507 GCF_014754425.2 Oryx dammah | reverse complement strand
TAGGACACTCCAGCACAGCCCAGGACACCCCCAAGACAGCTCAGAACACTCCCAGGATACCCCAGAACAGCCCAGGACAAGCACATTCAGCACACCAGGACTAGAAGCCCGGGGCCCTTCTCCCAGCCCTCCCCATCTGTGCTCACTTAGGCGCTGTGTATCTACAACTGCAGCAGAGAAGTTGCTTCCTTTTCATACACAGGCATCGTCCCTTTTAAAACTGACCAACAGAAACTAGCCCCATTTACACAGGTGTTTATCCCTCACCTGCTTGGATTCTGCAGGGACTAACCATCTGACCCCCACTACCTCGCCTCCCTTTGCCCTAAACCTCAGTGTACATCCCCAGACTTTAGGCGGTGACTGGGTGGTGGATGGAAGCTGTCCACATTGAGATCTCCTGCCAGGTGGCGGCTCAGTGGTCATCGTGAGACCTCTCTCGGGGACAGCGGCCTTCCTCAGCCTGCACCCCAGCTCTGTTCTGAAGGAGAGAGGAGGCCCCTGTGGCAGGACCAGGGTCAGGCTCAAAGCAGGCTCTGGGGCAGGCAGGCCCTCTGGGGGTGCCTGAATCACGCCAGCACAGAAGGGTTAGGGCTTGCCTGCAGGTCTGTCAATCTCTGGAAGAATTAGCTCCAGATCAGGATTTTAACTGAAGTGCACTTCTCCCAAGAAACAGACATGGCAAGCAGGAGTCACGGAGAAGGTTAGGATTGGAGGGGTGGGGGGTGGCATTGTTAGAGACTTCAAGGTCGAGCCACCTCTCCTTTCACAGTTGGGGTAACCAAAGGGAGGAACATGGGCCTGCCCAAAACCACACAGTAACTTATGGCCCTGTCAGGGCTGCAAACACTACCCAGGGGCTCAGCTCACAAGCACCCAGACACTGACCCGTCCACCCGCCTATAAGCCAGGAGCCTGAGGCTCCAGGGCCCACCCCAACCCCCTCCACGCCCACCTCCCCACCCCAGCCACAGAAGTGGCTACAAGTCAGCTCTCCCTCTCCAGGGCCACTCTGCAGGGTTTTAAGGTGATTTCTTTTGTCTTTTTGTAATTGAAATATTATTAATAACATATAACATGATATTAGTTTCAGGTATACATGATTCAATATTTGTATATATTGCAAAATGATCACCAACGTTAAGTCAACATTCATCATTACATGGATTCACAAATTTTCTTCCTTGTGATGAGAACTTTAAACATCTACTCTTAGCAGCTTTAAAATAGTTGATCCAATATTATTAACTACAGTTACCATGCTGCATATTACTTCACCAGAACTTATTTATCTTGTAACTGGAAGTTTGTATCTTTTGACCCCCTTTACCCATTTCACCCACTCCCCACCACCACCTATGGGAACTACCAGTCTGTTCTCTGTATCTATGAGTTAAGGTGCTTGTTGTTTATTTCTTTCGTTCCCCACGTAAGTGAGAGCATACAGCATTTGTCTTTCTCTGACTTATTTCACTTAGCATGATGTCCTCAAATGGCAAGACACCCTTCTTTTTCTTTCATCTTTAACGAAGAGAGAAATTGAGTTGGTGCGTGAGCTACTGAACTGAGCAGGGCATCCAAAAAATGACAGACGGGGCTGTGCCTCACAGCAGGACCCCACTCGCTCCAGGGACCTCAGCGGATGCTGAGTCCTCAGGGAAACAAGGCAGCATCGTGGACAGTCTTACAGAGGAAAAACCAGCAGCAGACGCAGCGAACAGAAACGTAGGGCGGCCTGTTCCATTTGAGCTTCAGACAAACAACGCATAGTTTGCATAAGTGCATTTGTCTCCTAGAGGTGCTGGGACAAGGAGCACAAACTGGGCAGCTTTAATTAACCTTCCTCAGTCCTGGAGGCTGGAAGCCGGAAATCACGGTGTTGGCAGGGCCACGCTGTCCCTGAAGTATCTGCGGGAGACTCTGCTCCATGCCTTCCTCTCCGCTTCTCGCGATGCCATCAGTTCCTAGGCTGGCACACGTATAGCTCTGACCTCTGCCTCTGTCACTACGTGACATTCTCCCCATGTCTCCATGTCTTCACGTGGCCATCTTCCCTTTCTGGGTCTCTTTTCCTCTCCTTATAAGGATACCAGTCTTGTTGGATTTAGGGCACACCCTACTTCAGTACGACCTCATCTTCACTTGATTACATCTGCAAAGGTCCTATTTCCAAGTGAGGTCATATTCACAGGCACCAGGGCTTGGGACTGGGGCGCATTTTGCAGAGAGACACAATTCACAGCAGGTTTGTCCCAAATATTGCACGTGACACACTTATTTCCATCTTAGTCCGTTTGGGCTGCTATAACAAAATACCCTCGCCTGGCTTGCTGAAACAACAAACACTTATTTCTCACAGTCCCAGAGGCTGGGTCGTCCAAGATCAAGGAACCAGCACATTCAGTGTCTGGGAAAGGCTCACTTCCTGGTTCATAGCCAGTCTTCTCTGTCTGCTTATGGTGGAAGGGGCCAGGGAGCTCTCTAGGGTCCCTTTTATAAGGGCACTAACCCCATTCATGAGGGCCCCACCCTCATGACCTAACAACTCCCCACACCACACTGGGGGTTAGGCTGCAACATATGAAATTTAGGGGAATACAAACATTCAGCGTATTGTAAGAACAGAAAAAAAAGTATCTGTTCTTTATCAGCAATTCAAATGTAACAGAGCATCCTATATTTAATTTGGCAACCCTATACTGACATCATGTGATCCTCCACAAACTGGCTCCTGGTTCTGCCCTCTTGGAAGTCAATTATTTCACAGAGGGAGAAATGATGGGGAGGAGAAACTGACTATGGATAGTGTCCAAAAACACCAGAAAGTGACAGAACATGAAGGTGGAATGGAAGCAGAGAGGGACCACCTGCTGTGTGTCCAGGTCTGTGCGGGGCACTCAAGAGAGATAAAGATACCCCAAAGGCAAGGTAAGGTAGGTGCTGCTATGTCTTCAATGACTAGAGGGTGTGCAGAATAAAGATGGGTGCTGCAGGCAGTACACCTGCATAAGACCTGAGCATGTGGTCTGAGAGAGCATCACCTCTCCATCTGCGGGGTCCTTAGCCCTTTAGACCCCTCAACTCTGCCCCAGTGGAGCATCCCTGAGCATCGCTGAGCTCTGCAAGTCCAGGGAAATGCACCCAGGACACCCCAGTCCCACCTGGTCCCTGAATCCTCCCTGGCATCACCACTGACGTCACTGAGCATCACCACATGTGATAGGCTGTCACCTACCTAGGTCTCCCTGAGGAGGGTCCATCTGGGGAGAAGGACCTGGTGGGCAGCAGGAGAGATGGGCCTGGCTTCCTGACCTGGAGGACTGGCACTTCAAGTGAGGCAAGACTCAACACAGGATGCAAGTTGACTGAAACCTGTCTAATGACCCCTTATGAGTTAGGGTGGAGGTTGACCTCACTGGTGGGGTTCCATGGGGCTTGGGGGTTTCTCATCTGCTGAAGTTAGTGCTGAAGCCAGGGAGACAGCAGAGCCACAGGCCCAAGATGAAGATCTGAAAGCTAGCAAAGAAGGCAGGGTAACCCTGCCAACTTTCATCCACATCGACAACCTTTACTGAGGGCTTCCTTAACAGAGTACCAGATAACTTCACCTGCACTCTCTCTAAACTGGAAGGGCTGGGAGGGCAAAGGTTCCCAGCAGGGCGCCCCACATATTGCATTGCTACATTAAACTAAAGGGCAAGTATCAGAGTGATCAGGGAATGTTAGAGCTAAAAGCCACCTCTGGGCCATGTGCAGAGCAGGCTTAGATGATGCACGGCCACAGCCCGGCTGGCGTGAGTAGGGCTGCGGTGGCCCCCACCTCTTAGAATGAACCATGCAGCACGGAGGGGAACCTCTGCAGCCAGGAGAGTGCCTGTGCTTCCATGCTCTCAGCAGAGACCACATGCATGAGAGCAGGCAAGCAGGACAGAGGCAGCTCACCGAGGGAGCCGAGGAGGCTAGAACATCTGCCTCTAAATATGGCCTCAGCAGCCAAGTGACGAGGACAGCACGCACCAGAGGGAGCTGGATGTTCATCCCTCAGAAAACCTCCTCCGGGACCCACAAACCAGTCCCATTCCAACTCCTCCTCCTGCCCACTGCAGACCCAGCACCCATGCACTTACAAACCACACGCGCATGTGTGTTCTCAGTCCCACCTATCTGTACACATGACAGAGTGCACACCTCACGCACAGAGCAGCACTTAGGTACACGCA
Organism: Oryx dammah; assembly: GCF_014754425.2. Taxonomy (NCBI): domain Eukaryota; kingdom Metazoa; phylum Chordata; class Mammalia; order Artiodactyla; family Bovidae; genus Oryx; species Oryx dammah. The sequence continues at coordinate 30,699,287 of NW_024070197.1, read as the reverse complement.
TCCTTCCATGGACACCAGCACCTGCGCTCACACACACCAACTGGGTCCCCTGGATTTACACACACACAGGACTCTCACTCACAATGCCCAACTCTGCAACTGCACTCATGGCTTATATTTAAAGCATTTGCCTGGCTCTCCAGTGGAAAATACATTTCTTCTCACACTTTCCGGATCTGCTATCTTCAACTCGGTGCCAATTTCCCTTTAAAAGGTGGCACCCAAGAAAGACCGAGAGCCTAGAGAGGGAAATGAATCACAGCCTGACAGGTGCTGGCCCCGGAGTGTCCCTCTGGCGTGACTGACACCATTAACAGGCTGTCTTGGGGGCCAGGATGAAAGGGCAAGGACACAGGGCACTATCTGAATAGAAATATCACGACGGCACTGAGGCCAGTGGAAATGAACAGCGGGAGGGTTCACGGCCCACAGGAGGCAGGCGTGGAGACAGTGAGGCTAACTGGCTAGCAGAGCAGGAGGGCATGGCAGAAGCGCCCACAAGTGAGTCCAGGGCTACCTGCCATGACGGCGGCTGCACAGGTCAGCAGGGGTGGAGGTGGGCGTCTGGGGTGACTTTCTGGAAAGTACTCTGGCAGCTTGTGCCCTCATCAGGAAGTTAGACCTCTGCCCCTTGGTGTGTAGGCAGGATGCACAGAACGAGGTAGCTGATGAAACTCCCACTAAAATGGGAGAAATCAGGAAAGCCCTGATAAGGTATAAGTTTGTTGGGGCTGCCATAAGAAAGTATTGGGTTGGACAAAAAGTTCATTCGGGTTTTTCTATATGACGTTACAGCCAACCCAACACCACAATCGAGGGGATAAAACAACAGAGATGGACTGTCTCCAGGATCTGGGGATTGCAAGTTGGATTCAAGTTGCGGGCAGGTTTGGTTCCCTCCAAGGACTGGGAACGAGGGATCTGCTCCAGGCTCCCTCCTTGGCTTAGAGACGGCCATCTTCTCCCTTCTCCCTTCATGCACTTTTCCTGCTATGCGAGTCAATATACACATTTCCCTATTTTATAAGGACACCAGTCATGTTGGAGTAGGGTCCACCCTAAGGACCTCATTTTACTTGAATCCCTCTGTCATCTCCAAATAAGGTCATATTCTGACTCCTGGGGATGCCAACAACCCACCCCACAGCACCCCAAGATCAAACCACCACCTTAACAGCAGGACTGACCACAATGCTGGAGTGAAGTGTGGCCGGTGGTCCTGGCCTGAGCGGGTCAGCAGACAGACAGACAGACAGACCCTGGTTTGAGGGGGCCTCTCACAGTCATCACAGAAAATCAAGGCTGCACCGTGTTTCCAGTTTTCTGTGCTGTGTTTTTAATGTTTTCATTTTTCACTTATTTTCCTTGTGAAATAATCTTTCTAGAAGGAAGAATGCCTTTATGTATGTTCCTAGCTGAGAAGGGGCACCGGTGTGTGTGCTGGTAGGGCTCATTCAAACTCGATCTGGGAGGCCCCCGTGGGCTCATCTTCAGAGTTAGTGAAAGAAGCCAACCTCCTGTACAAATCGAAGGAAACAACTTTAAGTAAACAAACAGTTTTCGACAAATGTTCTTAACAAATTTAGTTTCCCATCATGAATACTCAGTCTCCAAAGTGAAAGTCGACTGTCCTTGAAACTATCAGAAGAAATCCTTTGATATTTTAGGAACACTCCTTGTCCCCCCAGGAAATGCACTTGGACAGAAAATCGCCTTTATGACGACAAGATACAGAATAAATGTGGCTTTCTCTTGAACTCCATGACAGCTGGTTATGTAAATATTTGCTGCACTTGTCTTATCTATCTAAATAAAAGCCAATCACTAACTCAGGGTTCTGCGTCCTTTAAAGTGCTTGTGTCCACTCCAGGTACCCAGTCCTGAAGCTGGAAGCCTCTGGCCTCAACTTAATTGTAATCAAAAGTCAGATTTTAAAAGTGCTTGGAGTTCATCCTTTTTAAAAAAATTTGTACTGGAGTGTAGCTAATTTACAATGTTGTGTTAGTCTCGGGTAGCTTCCAGCAAGCCTGGGGCATCTTTCTTGGAAGCTGTGACCTTGAGGGGGTCTTGGGGCAAATTAAGTAAGACAGAGCCAGGTTCAGAAGCAGAGATGGAGAGGTGCTGGCCAGCCTGTGTTAGAATCACAGCTCCGTCCCACACTAGCCACGTGGCCTTGTGTAAAGCCCGTTCATCTTTCTCTGAGCCTCAGTTTTCTCATTTGTAAAATGGGGACAATAATAATACCAGTTCTACAAGACTGCTGTGAGCATTAAATAAGATGATAAGTGGGTGATGGATGTTATGATGTGTCTTCTGCTTCAGAAATGAAAGCTTTATTTCTGCTGCAAGACAGCCTCCAGCTGTCAGCCCTCTTTGTCGGGAGGTGGGGTACCTCAGGGGCAGAAAACTGCCTTGTCCAAGGTCACATCTCTTTCCGGGGCAGCCTGTGTTAGTGACTGATCAACGTAAGGGCATAGAGGCCCATGCCCTTGTGCCCACTCAGCCAGCTCCAGAGGACCATCCCAGCTCCAGAGCTTCCCATGGGCTGGCTGAGCTCTTTGTCAGGACTACATTACAGCTCAAGTCCCCGTCTGCCCAGTCTCCTCTTTCCCCCTTCATTCCCCTGGTGCCGAGCCCAAAACACCCCCTCCTCTTTCACGAAAATCCTGCCTTCAAGTATCTGACTCGGAGCCTGCTTCCCCAGCAAGAAGAACATGTAACAAGAGGTGAAGTGTGTAGGAAAGTGCCCAGCACAGAGTAAACATCAGCTAAGTGCACTGTAAATAAAAGGGTAGAAGATGCAGCGACCACATGCCTTGGGAGTCAGATGGAGTCTGAATCCAAACTTGCCTTTAGAGACAGAAGCTTTGGGGAGATCTTAGAATGGGAAGGAGGGAACATAATCAGACTGCATGCCCCCGGAGCAGGGGGCCCCTAACGCAACTCCCTGGGAAGGAAAGCAGGAAGTAAACATTTGGGGGCTGGTCTATACCTCGCTGCCTTGAAGCCATGTGGCAGAGACAGGTGGAAAGGTGGGAGCCGTGGAACTCGCCTCCTGGTTTTTTCAAATTCCATTTTAGCAGAGATTTCTGGATGCTTCCTGCTGTTGTAGCTCAGCATTGTTCCCAGATTAGGAACATGTGGGGCAAACAGAAGAGCAGAATTTAGACCAGAGTCTAAGAGACATCGGGCTTCCCTGGTGGTGACGGAGGAGCTTGGTGGGCTACAGTCCACGGGCCGCAAAGAGTCAGACACGACTGAGCGACTTCACTTCACTTCTTCACTTCTAAGAGACATCTAGGGCAGTTCTTAGCCAAAGGTGCCTAGGACAGGATATGAGTTTCTCATTTAAAAATTTCAAATCTCCAGGCTTTCAAGCTTTTCACTGTGGTATGGGACCCACTTCCAGCCAAGGGATAGTAAGACTGGCCACAGAGAGCCTGACTCTTATCACTACTCAACTTGGACAAGTATCTACCATCCCCATCAAAAACCAGATGTCATGGGCATGAGACTAGCGATAATGTTAAAAAAGGGGCTATAGATGCAGGGAAAGCCCAGAGACAACAGAGATTAATTCTGTCTGGAGCAACGAGGGTGGGCTTCCTGGAGGAGGTGATGTTAAAAGTGGATTTTAACAGATGAGTAGAAGTTCTACATCCACACAAAGGACAAAAGGATTTCTAGGTGGAAGAAACAGCACATCCACTGACACCTAGACCCATACAAGCAGGGGATGTTCAAGAGAAGTTTAGCTTATTTGGCTTGGCTGGAGTTTGGGGCATTGAGAACTGACTTGAGAGGAAGTAGGAGAGTCACGCAGGAAATCTGCCCATGGCTGGCCCAGAGTCCCAGATCAAAGAACTTGAACTTTACTATGAAGATGATGGGGTAACCACAGGAACTCTTGAGCAGGGGACTGGCCAGACCAGACATGGCTTTTGGAAATACAACTCAGGTGGTTGGCATGGGGGATGTGGTGAAGGGCTCAACCAGCCACAAGACATACCTCTTCAGTTTGGGCTGATCAACTAGGAAGCAAAACCTTGGGTTGTGCACATCTACATGAAAGCTCAATGACAAACACAGGTTTGAAAAGGACAGAAGGCCCACAGTTGGAGGAAACCAGGGAGCTGGAGCAGTTTTCTCTTAAACAGCTGCGGTGTACAAGCATTTGGATTTGGCTTGATTATTTAAATGAAATGTACTTCTCACTGCCTCTCCTTGTTTTATGTCAACATTGGAGGTGGCCGCAACAGTCTCCAAATGATCCGGGGACTTTCTGAGCCAACAGCAGACGCTCCACGAGCCACAGCTGGAGGGCCCATTTCTCTGTGAAATTTCCAGCCGTAAAAGGACCCAGATGTTCTGAGATGATTTTCTTGGTGCTGAAAAGATGCCAGTTCTTAGCAAAGAACTGCCAGAAAGATGGTGTCTTAGAGCGGGTTCCCTGGGAAACTCTGGGATGGATCTTTGCACACATGAGGCTTACTGGGGAGTGTTTCTGGGAGATACACTCAAAAAGAAGAGACGGCAGGGTTGAGTGGAGGGAGAAGCTGACTCAGCCAATCCCATGAAAGTTTTGGAGCTGGGAAGGCAGGTCTTGGTACCACGTGTACTGGCTGTGGGGCACCATAACGCTGCACGAGGCAATTCCCAGTGAGAGATGCAGCTGGAAACTGATACACTCAGCAACCGAGGGATGGGGATATGAGCCCTCAAGGTCAGGACCTGGGCCAAGCACCCCAATATTCACCACAGTGTGATCTATCTACATCAGCCTTCTGGTCCACAAGACCACAGGGGTGTAGCTAGAGCTAGATTCGGGGACAAGGGAGGAGGAGGGGACTACCTGCCCAATTCAATCCATGGACGATGGCCCCTCGGTCCTCTGGGCCAGCAAGGTGAGGTCCAAACTCTGGAGCTGCCTTGAGGGACAATGATGCCAGGAGCCTAGGAGCATCTACAAAGCCCAGCTGGAGACCCAGATGCCAGGAGCCCAGACAGCTCATCTACTGTGGACTATCGGCGGGGATGGGGGCCCACCGGGGGGCCCACCCAGACAAGTGTCATCAACATTTTTACATGATTACCTGTCAGTCAAGGTACCACCAGACTCAACTGTGAAACTTTTCAAAAAATGTACCTGCCTCCCTGCCCCCTACCCCAGTTCCTGCTTCAGAAAATCTGGGATGAACCTGGGAATCCATATACCGTTGACCTCTAAATAAGGCAGGGCTTCGGGGCATCGCCCCGCGACCTCAGACAGTCGAAAATCCAGGTGTAACTTTACAGTCAGCCCTCCAGGTAAGCGGCTCCACACCTGCAGAGTCAACACCTGCTGATCACGCAGTGCTGCACTATACACTTACTGAAAACAACCTTGGTGTGAGCAAAAAATTTGCTACAGTTCGAACCTGTGTTGTTCGAGGGTCAACTGTGTTTCAGGAGCCGCATGGTTGATTCTGACATGCGGGCCTCTGTGTGACCACTCTCCTACGCCAGCCCAGACTGACCAGTGTTCAGACGCATGTAGCCCTGGGGTCACAGACTCGAAGGCCCAGAGGGCTCCGGCAGGCATCACTGTTACATAAAGTGAGTGGCACGGGAACCTCACGAACATAGAAAGGAAAGGGCGGAGGAGCCCACCTGGGGATCAGGACTCAGTTCCAACTGAGAGCTGATATTAATAAATGGGAATGGGATCTCCGTGAGACCAGAGCTTTCCAGATAAACCAGAAATCTGGGTTTTTATGTGAAATCGCCTGATGTTAAAAGGCTGGCAACTAATTCAAATATCCTTACATTTTCTGTAAGCCACATAAAACCAATCTGCAGGCCTGGTTCTGTTCTTGGGGTATCAACTCATGGCTTCTGGTTTAGGTGCCCCCAGAAAGAGCACAGAACAGGAGAGGCCATGGGTTGAGTAATAGGGATGATTCTGAATTAGGCTAGCTATCAGAGTTGACAGCATGGGTAGTTTTGGAAGGAACTGTGTAGGCCGCTGAATGTGACAGCGTGGATAGTCCCGGGTTGGACAGTGTAGACCTGTGATTCTCAGTGGGGGCGATTTTTCCCTCAAGGGGCCTTGTCAATGCCTGATATTTCCTACTGTCACAACTCAAGGTGGGTAGAAGCCTGGGATGCTGCTAAATCTCCTGCAAGGCACAAGGCAGCCACTCTCATCCCTAACAAAATATCCATCCAAAAAGTCAACAGCACCACCTCCAAGAAACAAGGGTGCAGACCATCCTGGATGAAAGCCTGGACAATCCTGGGAATTGCTCAGTCAAAATGGTAGCCTCTAGCCTGGAACATCCCATGGACAGAGGAGCCTGGTGGGCTGCAGTCCATGGGGTCACGAAGAGTCGGACACGACTGAGCGACTTCACTTTCACTTTTCACTTTCACGCATTGGAGAAGGAAATGGCAACCCACTCCAGTGTTCTTGCTTGGAGAATCTCAGGGACGGGGGAGCCTGGTGGGCTGCCGTCTATGGGGTCGCACAGAGTCGGACACGACTGAAGCGACTTAGCAGCAGCAGCAGCCACCTGTGATGAGTGAGCATTTGCAATATCTCTAGTGAAGCTAAGGGCTTCCCCGAAGGCTCAGTGGGTAAAGAATCCACTGCAGTACAGGAGACTCAGGAGATGCAGGTTCGATCCCTGGAGCAGGAAGATCCCCTGAAGAAGGAAACAGCAACCCGCTCCAGTCTTCCTGCCTGGGAAATCCCATGGACAGAGGAGCCTGGCAGGCTACAGTCCAAAAGGCCACAAAGAGTCGGACACAACTAAGCACGCATGCACATAGGGAAGCTAAGGAACTAAATATTTCATTTGGTTTAATTCACATGCTATGACATCTAAATTCTAACCAAGTATTTCCAGTGAAATATTAACCTCTAAATTAAGATGTGCTCTAAGTATGAAATACACAGCAAATCTCAAAGACATAAGTGCAGAAAAAGGTAAACGAGCTCACTGATCATTTTTATATTGAGTACATGTTGATAACATTTTCAATCTGGTGAGTTAAGTAGACATTATTAAAATTGATTTCACCTGCTTCTTTTCACCTTCTGGGATGTGGCTATGGGAGAACTCTGAACATGTGGAGCACGTTGTATTTCTATTGGACAGAGCTGGTGCAGAGCATCTTGAATCTCGAGCTCAGATAGGCCTACTTGGGCAAAACAGATCATCTTGAAGTCACTGATGTGAATAACTCTGGGCTGAACAATGTAGACCATTCTGAGTTTGTTGGCATGAATAGGCAGGGTTGATGGGAAGGGTGGCAGAGGAAGGGATACGACAGAAGGGGAGGAGAGGAAAGATGACCCAAGGAGGTAACACAGAGTACCTGTCCTCACCAGTTTGTACTTCCCGTGACCTAAATGAATGGGGAGGCCCTGAAGGGTTTTAGCAAGCACATGATGTGATTGGATTTGTGTTTCAGGACAAGTCCTCTGGCAACAGAATGAGAAATGAACTGGAAAAAAAAAAAAAAAAAAGACAAGTCTGGCTTTTCTGCAGAAGATGCCCCAGCAGAGACTCTAACTGGATTTAGCTCCCCTTTGCATCTCTCATGCCACCTGGCACATGGTGACTGAACAAATTCATGAACAAATAAACCCCTGAATGAACAAATCAATGCCTCTAATATTCTGTTCCCCAGTTCAAGGCCACACCTGACCACTGCAGAGCAGCTAGCAGCACCTTTGTCTTTTCTTTCCTGAGCACAAATTATTCTCAGCTCTCACCCTCCTGCATAAAAAAAAGAGGAAAAAGATATCATTTCTTGGAAAGAAAAACCTCTCTGTGGCTGCTTTCCCTTTTCAAGTTCTTAAGCAAGAATATGTTGTTCAGAGAGAGAGATTAAAGATGTAAAACTCAGCATTCATGTCCCCCAAATAATCTGTTTCTTTTCTGGGCAAAGAGATGAGAAGAGACGGTGCAGGTGACCAGAACCTCCAGCCGCTCAGACTAGGCCCCTGGGGAGACACAGGAGGAACGAGGGGCCCATCCAGCCACAGGGAACAGACTCTACCTGGGGTGGGATAGGGGGTGGGGTAGGGCTCTGTCCCAGGAACCCAACACCCAGGGCTGATGGATTCCAGGCTGTGCAACCCTCGGCAAGCCTGCACAACCTCTCTGGGCTCACCCTGCTCCCCAGGGGTGGTTACTTTAGCTCAGGCACAGCGCTGGTGACCTGGAGGAAGTCTTTAGAGTCCAGAAGCACCAGGTGGCGCTAGTGGTGAAGAATCTGCCTGCCAATGCAGGCGATGTAAGAGACGCGGGTTCAGACCCCGGGTTGAGAAGATCCCCCGGGGGAGGAAACGGCAACCGACTCCAGTATTCCTGTTGGGAGAATCCCATGGACAGAGGGGCCTGGCAGGCTACGGTCCACTGGATTGCAGAGTCAGACACGACTGAGCGTTTGACCACAGCACGGGCACTGATGGGAGGGGCAGGGGAGCAAGGACAGGGGCAGCAGGCAGGAGCCTTGGTGTCCCCTGAGCAAAGAATAAACCATGTTCATTCTTGATTTGGGGTCAGGGGCATCTCTGCCCCTCTCTTCCACAATAAGGGGCTGGTGTCTGGAAGACGGAGTATTTACTGAACGCTTGTCATGTGCTGCCCCATCCAGCATCTGCTACAAGGGTTCCCTGCCGCATGCCAGAGACTGCTCCCCAGCTCTGGTGTCTTCTCACCCCTTCCCCCACCCTGCAGCCCCCTCCCCATCTTCTCTGCTAGATTCCCTTCTCCCTGTACCCCTACCCTGGGGCCTTCACAGGCTGTAGTACCACCTCCTCCTTGATGCTCCTCTGACCTCGTGGGTCTCCTTGTTCTGAATGCTTACTGCTTTTTCAACACCGACCAGTTGCCCATAGTGCAAGACACCTGCACAATCAAAGTCGGCTTCATCTTCATAACAAGCTTTTGAGGCTGACTACAGAATTATCCTAACTCTTCAGATGAGGACACTAAGGATCAGGGGGTTCAGGTATCCAGGCAGTGGCTGGAGAAGACTCGGGCTGTGCCTCCTCCACCTTGTTACCAGCATCTCCATCCCCACCCCGCCCCTATCCATGCAAGCAGGTGCCATAAGGCCGGACAAGCATAGACTTTGGAGTAGACAAACCTGGGTTCAAAACCTGACTCTGCCACTCACTGGCTTTGTGATCTGAGTAGCTCCCCTCATCTGAGAGGGACTCGGACTGCAAACTGGGGGAATGGTCATCCCAGTCCCACTGAGTAGCTGAAAGGGGGAGACGAGGTTTTGTGCACAAAGCTCCTTGCACAGGGTCAGAAGAGACGGCTACTGTCATCACTGTGATAGCAGATGAGTGCAGAGCCCAGAGATGCCAAGCAACCTGCCCAAGACTCCAAGGCAGGCTGGCAGCAGAACAGGGCTTCTCCCAGGTTTCAGGCTGTTCATTTTCCCTCTAGTTCTTGCTGAAGTTGGTTTCAGAACAAAGTAGGTTGAGCAGCCCTGAGCCTCACTTCTGCAGAGACTCACAAAGGAGGATTTTTGCCTTAGACTTGGATCTGCTTACAGAGCTACCACACACCCGCCACTCCCTTCCCCATCTCAGACGAAGACGACAAAGCTCAGCAGCGATGACTCTTCTGGCCCGTCCCCCTGAGGCTGGCTGGGCGTTTAGTCACAACAAAACCTCTGGCAGGAGGTTCAGGGGGTCACAGCACAATGGGCACTTAGGGAGTGCGGGATGTTTTTACACACATTGCTGCCCTCCAGTGTCCCAGTGAAGAAGGTCAATAGCTCCCAGCACTGGATGGGGTTCACGGGCAAAAGAAAAGAAGAAAATGGGCAGGCGCAAAGAAAGAGTTGTCTGATGCTTTACTGTTTACATGAAATTGGATGGTGCCAATTTCACTGTTTGAAAGCCTCTAGTGACGCCCTCTCAGAGAAGGCAATGGCACCCCACTCCAGTACTCTTGCCTGGAAAATCCCATGGACGGAGGAGCCTGGTGGGTTGCCATCTATGGGGTTGCACAGAGTTGGACACGACTGAAGCAACTTAGCAGCAGCAGCAACAGCAGCAGTGATGCCCTCTAGTGGTAGATCTGATATAGCAGCCATGCATCATCGAAAAAGCAAGCGTTCCAGAAAAACATTACTTTTGCTTTATTGACTACGCCAAAGCCTTTAATTGTGTGGATCACAACAAACTGTGGAAAATTCTTACAGAGATGGGAATACCAGACCATCTGACCTGCCTCCTGAGAAATCTGCATGCAGGTCAAGAAGCAACTGTTAGAACCAGACATGGAACAACAGCCTGTTTCCAAATCAGGAAAGGAGTACGTCAAGGCTGTATATTGTCACCCTGCTTATTTAGCTTATATGCAGAATACATCATGAGAAACCCTGGGCTGGATGAAGTGCAAACTGGAATCAAGATTGCCAGGAGAAATATCAATAACCTCAGATATGCAGATGACACCACCCTTATAGCAGAAAGTGAAGAACTAAAGAGCCTCTTGATGAAAGTGAAAGAGGAGAATGAAAAATGTTGGCTTAAAATTCAACATTCAGAAAACTAAGATCATGGCATCCAGTCCCATCACTTCATGGCAAATAGATGGGAAACAATGGCAACAGTGACAGACTTAATTTTCTTGGGCTCCAAAAGCACTGCAGATGGGGACTGCAGCCATGAAATTAAAAGACACTTGCTCCTTGGAAGAAAAGCTATGACCAACCTAGACAGCACATTAAAAAGCAGAGACATTACTTTACTAACAAAGGTCTGTCTAGTCAAAGCTCTGGTTTTTCCAGTAGTCATGTACTGATGTGAGAGTTGGACTATAAAGAAAGCTGAGTGCCAAAGAATTGATGCTTTTGAACTGTGGTGTTGGAGAAGACTCTTGAAAATCCCTTGGACAGTAATAAGATCAAACCAGTCAATCCTAAAGGAAATCAGTCCTGAATATTCATTGGAAGGACTGATGCTGAAGCTGAAGCTCCAATACTTTGGCCACCTGATATGAAGAACCAATTCATTGGAAAAGACCCTGATGCTGGGAAAGATTGAAGGTGGGAGAGAAGGGGATGACAGAGGATGAGATGGTTGGATGGCAGCACCGACTCAATGGACATGAGTTTTAGTAAGCTCCAGGAGTTGGTGATGGACAAGGAAGCCTGGCGTGCTGCAGTCCATAGGGTCGCAAAAAGTCGGACACGACTGATCAACTGAACTGAACTGAACTGAACTGAGCTATTTGAACTAAATTTTAAAGAAGCTTTCCTGGTGGCTTAGATGGTAAAAAAAAAAAAAAAAAAAAAAATCTGCCTGTAACTCAGGAGACCTGAGTTTGATCCCTGGGGGAACATTCCCAAGTAAATTAAATTTTCAGCTCTTCATCTGCACCAGCCATACTCAAAAGTTCTGCTGGACCTGGAGCCCATTGTCCCCATTTGGCAGATGAGAAACTGAGGCTCAGCAAAGGGCAGTGATTTTTCCTCAAATCAGCACAGCCAGTACACATTCAAGCTCAGACACAAACACACGTCTGGCCCATAAGGCTTCATCACCTCTTTCAAGTTCTGTACTGCCCTGTAACACTAGGGAAGAGCCCTTCATCCTGCTCTGCCCAAGCCCAGCTCCACCCCTCCAGGCTCCCGCCCTGACAGCCTCTCACAGGGCAGAGCTGAGGTGCCCTTCTGCCCACGGCCATGCCAAGGTGAAGGGCAGACTACCCAGGGCACAGCCCAGCCCTTCTCTTTCACCAGCAGAAGGAGCGTTTTCCCCGGGCTGCCGGCTCGTACTGGCCAAGAGCCCAGCGTAGACAGAGCAGGGGTAGGAGGGCTCTTTTAAAACAAGAAAACAGCTTTAAAGACGTTTCTTTTTCTTTCCTTTGGCCTCACTGAACAGCCTGCCAGATCTCAGTTCCCCAACCACAGACTGAACCCAGGCCACGGCAATGAAAGCCCAGAATCCTAAGGACTAGGCCACCAGGGAACTCCAGCGAAGACATTTCCTGATGCCAGTAATTGTATGAACATGTTCACACACAGGAATGCACACACTGGCTAGCACATCCTCACACATAAGCACACCTGCAGAATGACACACACACACACACACACACACACACACATTCAAGGCTACAGGCGCTTGTCAACAAAGACAGCAGTGCCCACACCCAGAAACATTCCAGAAAGACAGCCAGGAGAGTGTGCCCCAACTTCACGCAGAACTGTTTCTCTGAAGGCAGCGAGCTTTCTAATTTATTTCTGACAAGTCCCCAAGCGCCAAAGACAAGCGCCCGTGAAGGTTGTTGGGAAGCTCACAGCCTCGCAGGTGGGCTGAAAGCCAGTCAGGGCAGGGCACAGCGAGAGGAGTGGGGCAGGACCACCCGGGTGCTAAGGCTGGCCTGCAGGGGGCAGTCTCGGGGAGGAGAGCAATGACGGGACACAGGGAAGCCTTCGGGCACGTGGACCAGACCGGGAGGATGCGAGAGCCGCCTCCCGACCCCCCTGCAGTGAGCTACGAGTCACCACCGCGCCTCCCACCCCCGCACGGCCAGGAGCCCATCAAAGCCTCTTCAACATCGGCGGCTGAACAGGTGCCGCGGGAGGAGAGAAAGAAGGTCAGGATGGGGTGAATTTCTGGAGCTCGTGAACATTTGCAAAAACACCCAGGCCAAGGAAATGTTCTGACTTCTCACAGCAGCCCCCAACAGGATCCATCCCTGAAGGTACAGACGGGGCACATTCTAGGTAGAACGCAATGGAATGTTACTAGGGAGTTAAATGAATAATTACGTAAACCACTGACACTCAGCAATGTGGCCACACATCAGGGCATAACACAGAGTGAAAAACTGGGCGCAGAGGGAAAATCCTGCAGCCCCTCTCTAAATTAAAACTACCAACTGGCAACACTAATTTGTGCAGTGAGAAGCCAAAGGGTGGTTCCCTCTGGTGGGGAGGGAGGTGGAATTCATGAGCTACTGGAATTACCTGGTTTTCCATTGAGCTGTACATTTAAGATGCGTGGCCTTTACTGCATGTGTGTTATGCTTCAATAATTTTTTATTTTTAAGAGGAAGGCCACACATGGCCAGCAGGCAAGTTTGTCAGGATCAAGGCTGGGAGGGCCCCCTGTAGGAGAGAGCGGGCGCTGCCCCTGCTGAGCCGGGCCCAGGAGCCGGAGAACCCAAGCCCCAGCAGACCGCGCAAAGCGTCTTGTAGGAGCCCTTCCAAATCAGCTTGGACCCCACCCCACCTCCCTCTCTCCCCCTCCCACCCCTCGCATGCACACGCACCCACACCCACCCACCCCCCTACACACACACACTCACACACACACACACACACACACACACACACACTCACTCCTAATGGAGCTGAAGTGCAGAGCCCGGGTATCACCCATTAGGGCAGCGTGGCCTGGAGGAGGGAGAATGTGGGCTCCGTCTCGCCGAGCATCGGTGTGACTGTCAGGAGAAGCCGAGCCTACACCCGCAACATCCAGGCCGGGCTCCTGCGGTGTGGGCCTGTGTCCTGGAGCAGCTCCCTCAGCCCCCCGACATGGCAGTCTGCCTCCTCCTGCCTCAATCTCTATGGCTCGAGTTCTTGGGCTGCCTCCTTGAGCCTGTTTTCCCCATCTCTAAAATGGGGTTGTCATCACCTTGAAGGCTGGCTGTGGGGACACGATGTGACCGTGCCTAGCCCAGCCCATATATCTGCCGTTCTGTTTGCCCCCTTCCCTTGCTGTGGTAAACTGAGTGTGTGGCCAGTGCGGCGGGGTCTCCAGACTGAGGAATGCCCTGGGCCCTGGTGGCCATACAGCGTGTCTCACACCCTCCCAGGAGGCTGGGCTGCAGTGGGGCTGGGCAGGGCTGGGCACTGTGTTTTTCACGAGCTGACCAGTGACTTTCACATGGGAGACATCAGGGAAACTGCCGGGCGGGATGGGGGCACACAGACTCCAGGTGGAACGCTGGCATCTGCCTCATCTGATGGTTCCAAAAACTCAAAGATGGGTGTGGGGGGGTGTGTGCTGCATTCAGGCCCCCACCCTCAAGGCCAAGCACAGAGTAGGTGCTCAGATGGTTGTATTATTGTAGGAGACTCAGCAACGGATCCAGGCAGGAGGGACCAGAAAGAAAAAAATATCCAGGGGCTGAACAGGATCCAGGGCCAAGGCTGGGCCCCCACAGGCCTCTTAAATCAACGAGGTCCCAGACAGGTTATGAAGGGGTCCCAGAGTGGGGTACAATCTGCAGAACAGTGCAGCCCCCAACTGGGAGCCTGGGTGCTCAGAAGGGAAGCTGACTACAACCACAAAAGCGACTGCCACCTGTGCTGGCTCTCGCTCTGTGACCCACACACCCGGGGAGGCACTTTGCCAACATCCTTTCACAGAAGCCCATCACAGGCGGGAGGCAGGAAGTCTCAGGGTTACATTCTGACTTTCACAGGTCCTCAGCATTTCCACCTTTGTGGGCACCTTTCCCCATCAAAAAGAAACCAAAAAAAAAAATCATTTAAAGTTCTACTTAGGACTGCACTGCTATAAAGAGGAATATAATCCAGCCTAGATTACATTTATTTTTCTTCTGATCTTAAAAGAAATTAGAATGCTGTTGTGGGCCCCTGTGTCTGTTTCCTCCTGCTGCTGTAACAAGCTGTCATCAATGCAGCAGCTTAAAATAACACTCATTTATTATCTTACAGTTCTGGAGGTCAGAAGTCTGAAACAGGTGTCACTGGGCTAAAATGACGGTATCAGCAGGGCTTCCTCTTCAGGAGGCTTTAGGGGAGAATCTTTTCCCTGCCTTCTCCAGTGTCTGGAGGCTGCCCACGTTCCTTGGCTCGTGGCCCCTTCCCCCCATCTTTAAAGCTGCTCGAGTCCTTCTCATGTAGAGTCACTCTGACGCTCCCTCTCTGACTCCCTCTGCCACATGTAAGGATTGTGGTCATCGTGTTGGGCCCACAAGGATAACCCAGGCTAATCCCTCTGGTTCAAGGTCAGCTGACAAGCGACACTAGTTCATCTGCAACGTTAATTCCCCTTCATCATGTAGCACATCATCTTCACGGTTTCCAGGGATGGAAATGTGGACATCTTTGGGAGGCCTTCATTGTGTCCACCACAGCCCATCAATCAGTATCTTGGGCCCTGGGTACTGCGCCTAATGGGTAAATTGGGTCTGAACATTACTGTTCTTACTTCATAGCTGAGAAAGCTGAGGCTCAGAGAGTGCAAGCAATTCATAACAGGCTGCACAGCTTGGAACTGAGATTGCCTACCTCTGAAGTGGGGGATGGGGTGGGCAGTATGGCCAGGGTCCTAGGGAAGGTCGTGCTGGGATAGCAAAGCCATCTGCACCAACAGGTAGGGTGCTTGGAAGGGTCTGGGTTTGGTGGGGCTGGTTG
Source organism: Oryx dammah (assembly GCF_014754425.2). NCBI lineage: Eukaryota > Metazoa > Chordata > Mammalia > Artiodactyla > Bovidae > Oryx > Oryx dammah. Next base: position 30,683,876 of record NW_024070197.1, on the reverse strand, counting down.
GTGGGGGCTGACCCAGCCCCTCAAAGCTCCTAACACTCCACAAGAAGTGATGCTGGCAGATGCAGACAGTACCAGGGGGGAGGGGGAGGGGACGGGAGGGATGGGGGCTCATGATTCATGGCCTAGCAGATGCCTCCCTGCACTTATGTGCTGATTCTTAATACAACAGATTCATTTACCTCTGTTTTATCTCGTGTGTCTCTGGCATTTATGACCAGAGACAGAAATCATACTGGGGGAATGTATTACTTTTCAAATGCACACTTGTTTCTTCCTCATCACCTACCAGTAAGCAGATGTGGGTAAGGGTTATTTATCTGAGGTTCCTATTAACCGGAAATTAGGTTGCTAACACACTATGAAAAAATGCAATTATCCGGGTGAGGGCATCCTCTTTGGGATGGGCAGGCCTGGCTGCTGAGTTGGCTGGAAATCCTGCTCCCCTCCCACAATGTGGGCATGGTGACCCAGGGAACCAGAGCAGCCGACAGCAGAAGGTGGGGAGGCTGGAGGTATGTCCAGCAGAGGTCGAGGACCCTCCACTCTAAGACTAGGAATCTGGTGATTTGAGGGGCACCCCGGATGGTGATGATGGATCACACTGGGGCCGCAGTGGGGCTCAGAGCAGGACCCAAACATGGTAGGAGGAGGACGGGCCCAGGACTGGAGGGTGGAGGCCCCAAAGTTCCTTGGTGCATGCTCCGGAACAGTAACTCATGGCATCTGCACAGCACCTAACGTGGTAACAACCACGGCTGACAGGTGTCAGCAGGATGGCTGTCCCTGCAACTCACACGACACCTGACAAAGTAGTCCCAGTTTTCCAGGTAAAATAATAATAATAAGGCACAGAGAGGTTAATTCACCTTCCCACAGTCACACAGCTTGGGGACCAAGATTCACACTTAAGTGGCTATATACCAAGGGCAAGAGGGCTGGCCCCTCCTTGTTCTGCTGGGCTGCTCTGAGAAACCAAGTCTCAGGGAGGCCCCCCAGGCCCTCCCTCACTTCCCCAAGTCCACTACACACATCAGGCCACCCTACCACTGACAAGGGTCCTAGACCAGGAACTGAAAGAGAAGCAGGCCAGGGAGGCAGGAATCGCCACCCAGAACCCCCAGCTGTCTGCACAGATTGCCTCACAGCTAATTTACCCTAATGTTTATTGCTTTCCCACTTATTTATTAGCCAGGCTTCCTCAAAATTTATGCCAAATCCATGTCGTAGCAACGGCTCAGCTGCAAGGATTGATTTCTTTTACTTAAGATGAAACTAGTTTAGCTTGAGGCCCTGAGCAAAATCCTCATGCTTGCTGAAAAGGTGGTGCTTGGCAAGGGGATTCCTGGGAAGAATCCTAAAGTTGGAACCCCTCGGGGCAAGCTGCCATCCTTCCAGGCTCGCAGGTCCCCAGGCAGTGCCATCAATGCCACGGAGGACAAAAGAGGGGAAGATGCATCACTGAAGCAGGCACCACGACACACGCCACCTCCGTAAAGGGCACGCCTCCTCCCCTCCAAATCCTAAAGACGGCCACGGAGACACAGAAATGTTGAGAAACTTGCCCAAGCCACAGAGCGAGCTAGGTTTATTTACCTCTAAATATATGAGACTTCTCTGAACCTGGGGATGGGGACAGATTTTCCCCAAAGTAAATTCGCTGAGTTTCTGTAACCACATCATAAAATGAATTGTCATGAAGCAGAACACGTTTCCCCATGGGAACTCTGCAAGGTATTCAGCCTGGGATCCTGATCAATGGCTGGGCATCCAGTACATCATAAATATGACGAGCCCTGTATCATAAATATAAATGTACAGTACTATAAATGTCTTAACAATCAGCCAAAACATAAACCCTAAATGGTCATGTAAAATTTGTCACAAGTCCAAGGGACTTGGGAATAACTACAGCATGCATATCTGTCATAGCAGAAACCCTGAATTATTATAAATAATGCATACGTACAGTGGGGGAAAAACAGAGCGCTCCCATACCATAAACTTGACTTTAAAGTAATGAGCTGCTATAGCAGAAGCACAGACCTGCAGGAGAAAGAGGGGCCTTAAACTTTATTTATCCTAGCTCCCATTTGATGCTGGGATCCTCACTACAACAGCATTGCCAGGGTCTTCCAGCCTCTGCTTGAACACCCCCCAGGGACAGGGAGCTCACTACCTCCACTACCTCCTAATCGACTGTAGGTTAAGCTTCCTGTCACTGTTCCCCAGCATCCTACAGTTCCCTGAAAGGAATGAGCACAGCACTCTAGTCAGGGTGTGGCCAGCAAGCCTTGCGGGGAGATCTTGTCTTTGGTTAATGGTCTGTCCCCAGCAAACTGTGTGATCCTAGGTAAGCTACTTCACTTCTGTGAGCCTCCATTTCTCCATCTGTTGAATGGGCATTGATAACAGTACCTACATCATACCCTGCTGTAAAGGCCAAATAAGGTAATTCCTGTTAGCTAATGTTACTTTCGAGCAGGGAATATAAAACCACTCCAGTACTCTTGCTGCGGGAACCCCATGAACATATGGACAGGGAAGCCCGGCTGTCCATGACAGGGAAGGGCCGCAGTCCGTGGGGTCGCCAAGAGTTGGACACCACTGGGTGACTGAACAGCAACAACGTGCTTCTGTCTCTCCTATGTGTCTCCCTTGTCTCTGGGCAGCCGCCCCGATTTGTTTTTTTAAGCCCAGGTGCTGGGTCTCGAACTCATCCTTATAATATCACATATTGTTACTTTGAACCATTTCTTTACCCTGTCAAGACATCTTGGATCCCAACACTGTCACCCAAGGCACTCTCCATCCCATCAGGGTCTGAACAGCTCATCAATTTGATTAGTAGACAATCGGTGTCTTCTCAGTTACTGATGAAAAATGCTGATGGAGATGGGCCTGAGGTGGAGCCCTGCGGCATACCACTGTAGTTCTTTCTCTAGGTCAGTGTTTCCCAAATTGTGCGCCACAGAACCTTTATCTTCCATGAGATGCAAATGTGTGTTTGGGAATAAAGGAGCCACATGAGGTTGACACACACTGATAAGAACGGCATTTGCACAAAAAAGCAAAGATACAATAACATCTAATGGTAAGCTTCCAGGCTAGATGGTTTACCTTCCAATAGGATGGGAGGTGGTTTTCAAATCCCTTTTGTCCACTAAAATTTAATTTTATAAAAGAATTTCAAGCTACATGTAAAGATGCTTCATGTTACTAATCATTTCAGACATGAAAATTAAAACCACAATGAAATATCTCACTTCATATTCATAAGGATGACTACTATTTAGAACACAACAGAAAGTAACAAATTTGTGAGAACGTGGATAAAGTGGAAGCTCTGTGTACTGCTGACAAGAATATAAAATGGTGCGGCCACTATGGAAAATTGTACGGTGGCCCCTAAAATATTAAAAATATAATTACCACATGATTCGGCAATTCTACCTCTGAGTTTACACCCCAAGAACTGAAAGTAGAGTCTTAGACAGATATTTGTCTATATTTGCCATGTTTATAGCAGCACTACTCGCAGTAGCCAAAAGGTAGAATCAACCCAAGGGTCATTCGACAGATGAAAAGAAAAAATGGTGTAGGTATATATACAATGGATTATTATTCAGCCTTAAAAAAGGAATGAAACTCTGCCATATGCCAAAGTATGGATGAGCCTGGAGGACATTACGCTAAGTGAAATGAGCCAGTCACAAAAAGACAAATACTGTTTGATTTCACTTAGATGAGGTCCAGAGTAGTCAAAACCATGTCTACTTCATGTTACTAATCATTTCAGACATGCAAATTAAAACCACAATGAAATATCTCCCTTCATATTCATAAGGATGACTACTATTTAGAACACAACAGACAGTTGTGTTCTACTAGACAGGAAGTAGAACAAGGTTGCCAGGGGCTGAGTGAGGAGGGAATGGGAGCAGCTGATTAATGGGCATAGAGTTTTGTTTTGCAAGATGGGCAGATAGAGAAGAGTGGTGGTGATGGTTATACTTAATGCCACTGAACTCTACATTTTAAAATGGTTGAGATGGTAAATCTTCCGTTATGTGTACCTCCTGTGAGTGCTTTCCCAAGGCCAATCACTCCTTCCTTCCTCAGACACTTTATTTTTTTCAGTGCCCCTGCCCTGGGTGAGAACCCCAGCCACACCAGCATTTGAGAGCTTCTTGTTTGCTGCTTTTGTTCTCCAGAGACCCTTGCTTGGTTCTCTAGCAGCCAGCATTGTGGGCAGCAGCCATCAATTCTGACTCATCCCCGTGGGCTCCTATTCAAACCCTGGGCGTCAGCTTCAAGAAGTGAAGTGAAAGTCCCTCAGTCGTGTCCAACTCTTTGGGACCCCATGGGTATACAGTCCATGGAATTCTCCAGGCCAGAACAGTGGAGCGGGTAGCCTTTCCCTCCTCCAGGGGATCTTCCCAACCCAGGCAGCGAGCCAAGGTCTCCCAGACTGCAGGCGGGTCCTTTACTAGCTGAGCCCAACTACAGCCACCTCAGATGCCCCAAACTAGGGCACTACTCCCTTCCCACCTCACCAGCCTTTGATGAGACCACAGGAGATTGAATACCCCAAGTAGTCTATGCTTATCTCCTTGATGTCTGAGAGTCAGCACCTAGCTGCCTCAGATCCGACCCACAGTGGCTGTGTGTTGAATGAATGAATGCCCCCACGGAGGCGAGCTGAGTTTTCCTGTCCAAATGAGTATCCACCCTTTCAGATTACTCTCTCCCTCCCTTTCCAGCCCAGCCTGGGACTAAGCCTCCCCAGTGTTAAAGGAAACAATGTATTCATGGAACTTGTTAAAGATGGCAGGGCAGGCTCTCCTCAGGACCATCACGGAAGGTGTGGGGATCACTGCAATATGACTGGCAGCGAGGGAGACTGGCAAGTGGGAATTTACAACCAAGGATCAGGATGAGTGCGAGCCAGTGGAGAGAAAATTACTAAGACAGAACACCAAGGGTAGAGAGAGCTCCAGTTAACCTGACTGAGCTCTTGGTGAATTGTGAACTAACCAGGATTCTTGCTGAAGGCAGGCCAGGGAGCTCAGACATCACCTGGAGGGTACTATAGGATGAGGAAACGGATCAGATTTCAAGGTTCTAGTTAAACTGACTTGGTAGTTCAGTTCAGTTCAGTCACTCAGTCATGTCCGACTCTTTGCAACCCCATGAATCGCAGCACGCCAGGCCTCCCTGTCCATCACCAACTCCCGGAGTTCACTCAGACTCACATGCATTGAGTCAGTGATGCCATCCAGCCATCTCATCCTCTGTCGTCCCCTTCTCCCCCTGCCCCCAATCCTTCCCAGCATCAGAGTCTTTTCCAATGAGTCAACTCTTCGCATCAGGTGGCCGAAGAGTTCTGACTAAAACTAGATTTTACAGGGAAGTGTTCAGATGGGTCCAGGAGAAAGTTAGGAAACCTGACTCAAGTCTGATCAAGAGACTCTGTCTCAGTAACATGGAAACTTACATGACCATATGTAAAACAGATAGGCAATGGGAATTTGCTGCATGACTCAGGGAACTCAAACAGGGACTGTATCACCCTAAAGGGGGAGGGATGGGGAGGGAGATGGGAGAAAAGTTCAAGAGGGAGGGGACATATGTATACCTATGGCTGATTCATGGTGATATGTGGCAGAAAACAACAAAATTCTGTAAAGCAATTATCCTTCAATTAAAAAATAATTTAATTTAGGGAGAAAAAAGACTGTCGCCAGCCTCTCCTGGGGTTTGTGAATGAAATCTAATCAGCAGTGCTTACACATGAAACCTGCTATCAGGCCACTCTATTTTTCACACACACACACACACACACACACACACACACACACACAAACCCCTTTGGAAACATAGGCCCACATCCCCTCAAAACTTCTGTCTACCTCTCCACCCACCTGTGTCCCCTGAGAACAGTTACTGAAGTCCTGAAGATACTCGTCAGTTCTCATTAATGGCCACTAGATGGCGACATAGTGCAACTGTAGAAACAACACAGGCTCTCTATATTAAACAAAAAGTCGCCAAGAGCCAGACAGGACTGAAGCGACTGAGCACACAGAGGACAGGAGGAAGGAGAGGAAGTGAAAAGGTAGAGACTTTGAGCTCCAGCCCCGCTCCCGCGATGTGGCTACATAATCGTGAACATGGCCTTTGATCTCCCGAGCTTCTGCACCTATAAAATGGAGCCAGTGGTGGTAGCAGCCCCCCAGGCGGTGATTAGAGTCCGGGGGTGCACATTAGGGTCTCCTGGGGAGCTCTAAAACATAGCGAAGTCCAGCCCCCATCCTGATCAACTGAATCAGAGTCTCTAAGGGTGCCTCTCCTCAAACTAGCACTCAGGACAGAAACAAGACAGAAGCTCCCCAGGAAACTGCGGTGTGCAGCCTGCGGAGAAGCACAGCTCGAGGGGGGCAGTTCTCAAGCTTGAGTGCATCAGGATCACTTGACGCTCTTAAATAACACAGGTCTCTGGGCCCCACTCCCAGAGTCTCTGATCTAGGAAATCTGCCTGCGGCCAGAGAATCAGCTGATGCTGCGGGGCAGAGCCAAACTTTGTGAGAGCCTCTGCCAGGAAGTGAGAGTCAGCCACTGCATCGGCAGCACTGAGCAGCGCGCCTGGCACAAAGCAGATGCTCGATGAGTGTCGGTTACTCTTCCCTTAACCCACTGCCGTGCTCCAGGCTAGCTGTGGGCCACCCTGACACCAATCTGGGCCCAGATTTCAAGCTGACATCCGGCCATCTACTCGCTATATGCCCAGGAAGGAACTGAGCCTCAACTTCACATCTGTAAAATGGGAGTAAAAGTTCCTGCCTTGCCAGGATGTGATGAGGAAAGAATACATCTGTGGCACACGAAACCTCAAGATGGTGGCTAATCTTCATGACCTTGGGTGAGGCAATGGTTTCTTCGGTTTGATGCTAAAAGCACAATAAAAGGAGAATCAGTTCAGCTCAGTCGCTCAGTCGTGTCTCACTCTTTGCGACCCCATGAATTGCAGCACGCCAGGCCTCCCTGTCCATCACCAACTCCCGGAGTTCACTCAGACTCACGTCCATCGACTCAGTGATGCCATCCAGCCATCTCATCCTCTGTCGTCCCCTTCTCCTCCTGCCCTGTATACATATATCTCCTAGCTTCTGAACCTCCCTCCCATCTCCCTCCCCATCCCCCTCTCTAGGTTGATACAGAGCCCTTTTGAGTTTCCTGAGCCATGCAGCAAGTTCTCATTGGCTATCTGTTTTACATATGGTAATATAAGTTTCCATGTTACTTGTTCCATACATCTCACCCTTTCCTTCCCTCTCCCTATGTCCAATGTCCTATGTCTCCAACCCTCTCCCTATGTCTAACCCTAACCCTAACCCTAATTTCCAAGTCTATTCTCTATGTCTTTCTCCTTTGCTGCCCTGTAAATAAATTCTTCAGGACCATCTTTCTAGATTCCGTATATGTGCATTCAGTTCAGTTCAGTCGCTCAGTTGTTACATATATATTAATATAAACTGGACTTCATGAAAACTAAAAGCTATTGTATTTCAAAGGACACTATTAAGAAAGTGAGGGACTTCCCTGATGATCCAGTGACTCCATGCTCCCAACGCAAAGGACACAGGTTCAAACCCTGGTTGGGAAACTAAGATCCTGCATATGACACAACACAGCCCCACCCCCCAAAAAAAGTGTAAAAACAACCCAGAGAATGGGAGAATACATTTGTCAACCACATATTTGATATGTGGGACATATTTGATAAGGAACTTACATCTGGACATACAAAAAACTTGCAACACAAAGAAAAAAGGGGCAAATAACCCAATTAAAAACCAGCAGATGATTTAAACAAACATTTGTCCAAAGAAAATACACAAATAGCCAATACACATGAAAAGAGGCTCAAAAATACTAGCCATTTAGGAAATATAAATCAAAACCAGAAGGAGACACCACTTCACACTCACTAAAATGACTAGACTCAAAAGGACAAATATTAACAAGCGTTGGTGGTGGAAATTAACATTGCTGGTGGAAATGTGGAAGGGTAGACCTGCTCTGGAGAGCAGAGGGACAATTCCTCAAAGATTAAATCCAGAGTTACCATGTGTGTACACGTGTGCTTAGCTGCTCAGTCGCGTCCGACTCTTTGTGACCTTCGGACTGTAGCCCACCAGGCTCCTCCAACCATGGGATTTTTCAGGCAGAAATACTGTAGTGGGTTGTCACTTCCTCCTCCAGGGTATGTTCCCAACCAGGGATCAAACCCGTGTCTCCAGACCAAAGTTACCATATGACCCAGAAATTCTATTCCCAAATACATACCCCAAGAGAATTCAAAACATTTTCACACAAGGACGTGATCAAACTCACAAGCTATGGCACAGCAAAGAAAACTATAAGCAAAAAAAAGAGACAGCCCATAGACTGGGAGAAAATATCTGCAAACAATGCAACTAACAAGGGATTAATCTCCAAAATAAACAAACAGCACATACAACTCAGTATCAAAAAGCAAACAACCTAATTTAAAAAAATGGGCAGAAGACCTAAACAGACATTTCTCCAAAGAAGACATACAGATGGCCAACAGGCACATGAAAAGATGCCCAACACCGCTAACTGTTGGAGAAACACAGTCAAACCTACTACAAGGCGCCACCTCATACATGTCAGAATGGCGAGCATCGAAAAGTCTATGGTAATGCTGGAGAAAAGGGAACCCTGCTTCACTGTTGGTGAGAATTAATGCAAATTGGTGCAGTAGGAAAACAGTAGGGAGGTTCCTCAAAAAACTAAAAGTAGAGTTATAATATCAGTCAGCAATCCCACACCTGGACATATATCCAGAAAAGATAAAACTCAATCCTAAAAGATACATGCACCTCTACGTTCAGAGCAGCACCACTAACAACAGCCAAGACGTGGAAGCAGCCTAAATGTCCATCAAGAGATGGACAAAGAAGAGGTGGTATACATACACAATGGAATATGACTCAGCCATGGAAGAGAATGCCATCTACAGCAACAGGAATGGCCCTAGAGACTGTCATACTAAGTAAGCCAGACAGAGAAGGACAAAACATTATTTCATATATACGTGGAATCTAAAAAAATGGTACAAATGAATTTATTTACAAAACATAAACAGACTCAGAGATATAGAAGACAAATTTCTGGTTATCAAAGGGGAAGAGGGAGGATAAATTAGAAGCAAAAGATTAACAGATTAATTATCTATATATGTGTGTGTGTATATGTGTGTGTGTGCTTAGTCGCTGAGTCATATCTGACTCTTTGTGACCTCATGGACTGTAGCTCGCCAGGTTTCTCTGCCCATGGGGATTCTCCAGGCAGGAATACTGGAATGGGTTGCCATGCCCTCCTCCAGGGGATCTTCCCAACCCGGTGGAAGGGAACAGGGATTAAACCCAGGTCTCCTACATTGCTGGTGGATTCTTTACTGTCTGAGCCACCAGGGAAGCCCATGACCACCAGAGAGGGTAGCCTGTCCCTTCTCCAGGGGATCGTCCCGGCCCAAGGATCAAACCAGGGTCTCCTGCATTGCAGGCGGATTCTTTAACAGCTGAGCTACCAGGGAAGCCCATATCTGTGTGTGTATATATATATCCAAATCACTTTTCTATACACCTGAAACTTACACATTATTGTAAATCAACTGAACTTCATTTTTTTCAAATCTTTACACAAAAGCTTATGCACAAGTGTTCACAGAAGTCTTATTCATAGTGGCCAAAAAAGCAAAAACAACCCAAATGTCCATCAACTGATGAATGGATAAACAAATGTGGATATCTACACACTGGAATATTACTCAGTCAAAAAAAATAACAAAGTACTGATACATATTACAACATGGATGAACATTAAAAACATGAAGCTACGTGAAAGAATTCAGCCACGGAAAGACCACATGTTGTGCGATTCCATTTACATAGAAGGTCCAGGAAGGGCAAGCCCACAGAGATAGAAACTAGATTCTTGGGCTTGGGGAAAGGGGAACTGGAAGTGACTGCTAATGGGGTGCTGGATTTCCTCTGGGGTGATGCAAATGTTCTCGGAATAGATAATGGTGACTGATAACACAACTTTGTGAATATGTCAATACTAAAAAAAAAAAAAACCACTAAATAAAGGTTCTTATATATATGAAGTGTCCTAGAAAAACACCAACAAATCTAAACCATCAGAACCCAAATCAAACAGGTGTCTGAGGAGAGGAGAACAGCAGGGAGTGCGAAAGGGCCTAAGACAAGCTTCAGGAGCGATAAACACGCTCAATATTCTGATTGTGGGGCTGTTTCCACCATCACATACATATGTCAAATACTGCCAGACTGTATACCTAAAATGTATGCAATTTATTGTGCAGTAATTGCGCCTCAATAAAACTTTTAAAAAATAAACAAAGCTCAATAAAGCTGTTTAGATTTTTCAAAGAAAAGGAAACTCTATTCTTTATTGTTGTTTGTCATGGAGAAGATGAAGTTCGGATTGAGTTTCAGGGAGCTGGAAGATCTAGAGGTGCTGTGGGAGGTGGAATTCCACAGGTCTGGCACGTGTCAAGGTCTTGTGGCCTGACAGAGCACTGTGCTTGCAGAGGGCCAGGGCTGCAGGGTAAGGAGCAGGGCAGGAGGGGGCAGCAGGGCCTTAAATACCAGGCTGAGGAGCTTGGACCTTGTCCCAAAGAGCAAAAGATGGTGGTCATCAGCAGGAACTAGCACCAAACAGCAGACTCGTGAGAACAGAGGTGTGATGTGGCAAGACTGTGTGTGACCCTGCCCCGTCACAGTGAGGGAGGGCCAGCGCGACCAGCCCAGAGCCGAGCCCGGCAGCGCTGGCCTACGCGGTGGGCAGGGGTAGCAGACAACCCCCACCCAGCCTCCCTTGTCACCAGGAGTCTGGACCCCTCCCCAAACCTCACCACCCTGACTCCAGTCTTCCTTCTCTCCAGCCATGTTTCCTGTGAGTGACTCCGGCCGGGACTCACAAGCGGAAGGAAACTTTTCCAGAAGTACAAACAGACTGGGAGGAGCTGTTCTCAGAGGTGGTTCCTCAGCCCAGGGCAGGGGAACCCCTGATGATGGCCAGATACTCAGACACAAGGGGCTACAGAAACAGCCTGAGCCTTTGAAGTCGTCCACACAGACCAACAGATCCCAGTTTGCTCCTCTCCACTGGCAGGAATGCCACAGCACCGCCCTGCCTTTCCCACCAGCATCCTTCTTAGAACTGCATGTAAACTGAGCACTACCAGGCTCGGAGATACCCCTGTGGGGGCCAGCTTGAGCCCAGGAGCCGGGGAGGGTTGCTTTGGGCTGGTAGAGCTTGGTTCTCTCCTGGTTCTCAATGGCATGGCAGGCGGGTGAGGCTGTGGGACCCCCAAGACCTCCACCAGCTGGCTCAGTTTCACCCAATCCGCCTTGAGCTCTTCCTGGCAGGCTCCTTCCCCAGGGCCAGCCCAGAATCCTCATCCCCTGGCTGGACTGGGGCCACAAGGGCTGCCTCAAGCCACAAGGGGTGGGGTCTGCAGATGGCTGAGGGGCCTGAAGACGGGCGGGCCAGCGCAGGCAGGAGGCAGACATCCCAGGCTGGCTGGGTTCTGGTCCTGCCGCCACACTGCCTGAGGCTGTGGCCTGAGCTAGGTCTGTTTACCCCATCAAGAGGCAGCCCCTGACCCACCTTCCTGCCCCGCAGAAGGCAAATCCTCTGACCCATTGTTCTCCTGGACAGTTGATGGAGGGCGCAAGGAATGTGGGGCCCAGAGGCAGGAAGTCCTGGCTTCCGCGTGGGCGAGCTCTCTGCCAGACTCAGGCCTGCCCTCCAATCAGGGAGGAAGGGCCCTTGGTCCCATCCTGCCACTCCCAGCTCGCTGGGCCACCCTGGAGCAAAGCCTTGAGCTCTCTGGGCCTCTGCAGGAGACGAGGGTGCAGAAAGCTTGGTCAGCAAGGTCATAGAAGCAGCTGATTTCCAGTTACTAGAGGAGGAAGGGGCTGGCCCCAGGAATGGCCCTCCTTTGGCCCAGCTGTACCCCTTGGCCCGCTTGTGCACATAAACACACACCTCACATTGATGTGGATGCCTGACACTGTCCACACGAGCTCTGGCATGTACACATGTAGCCACCCAGCTACCAAACCAACGCCGTGCACATGCGCACACCCTCACCCACGCACATGTGCAGCTTCACCATCAACCTCTCTGCAGCATCACTGGCATACTAACACTTATTGAACACCTACTGTATGCCAGAGGCAGCTTTCCTCGAATCTTCTTAATGACTCCTTCCAGCAACCCCACAAGGAAGGCATGTGGTCGCTCCCATTTTACAGAAGGGGAAACTGAGGCACCAAAGGCTTGTCTAGGATCAGCAGGACAGTAAGCAGCAGGTATGCCTGGGACATGACCACAGGCATCACTCTGAATCCTCACGTTGAGGGGGGCTGCTGCTCCTGGGTACCCTTCAGCCCCAAGTGTGAACACAGCTTCCTAAGAGCCTGACCGGATACGGTGGAAGAAAAGTGAGAAACAGCTGGGAAAGTGCTGTGCGGATAACCCATTGTTCTCACTGTCGGGAATTCAGTGCCTGCTCCAGTGGTCCCTTCCTAGCCAAGGAAAGGCCTCACTTGGTCCAGCTCTAGCGACTGTACACATAGCGGCCACGGCTCATGGCTCACCAACCAGGCCACAGACCATTAGACTGGATGGGCGATTTGCCTGGCATTCAGTTTCTCAGAGGCCCTGCCTGAGTTCCCCCGTGCAGCTCGTGAGGCTTCGGCCACCTGGCTTCACCCCAGCCAGTCCTTGAGTCCCCCTCCCAACAGTGCAACCCTTCCCCCTGGGGAATGGCTTCTCCTTCCCAAACAGGCAGGAGACACCAGTTGGATTCCTGGGTCAGAAAGATCCTCTGGAGAAGCGACAGGCTACCCACTCCAGTATTCTTGGGCTTCCCTGGTGGCTCAGAGGGCAACGTGGAAGACCTGGGTTCAATCCGTGGGTTGGGAAGATCCCCTGGAGAAGGGAATGGCTACCCAGTCCTGTATTCTGGCCTAGAGAATCCCATGGACTATACAGTCCATGGGGTCACAGAGTTGGACATAACTGAGCAACTTTCACTTTTCACTTCCCAAACAGGCTTCCCTGCTTGGACCTTGCCCTTCTCTGTGGCTGGTCAGTCTTTCCTCTTGCCTGCCCCTCCTTTCAGAGCAGCCTGGGCACCCTGTCCTCTGGCAGCTCCCCAGGCTACCTCCTCCAGGCACCCCCAGCATGAGGCACACACCTCTGTCACCAACCTGACCCCACCCAGTGCTGCTCACTCTGGCCTGACATGTCAAAAGCAGGGAACCCGGCCTGGGTGACGTCTGCGTCCTCACCCCCTCACCCCTGTCCCCCCACCCCCGGCTTAGAGGGAAGCAAAGCCTGCATATCATTAAGTGTATTTTTAAAATAATGTACAAGCACAAAACATTGTCACACAATGACATGTTGCCCAGATGCAGAGTGAACACTCAACTGGGAACCAGAAGACGAGGGCTGGAATCCTGGCTCTGCTACTCAGGAGCTGTGTGACCTTGAGCAAGTTACTCAGCCTCTCTGTGGCTCGGCTCCCTCCTCAGGGAAAGAGGAATATGAACAGTATCTACACTTCTCAGGGTTGTAGCAAGGAATCATTATGTAAGAGGGGAGGAGCCTGGCAGGCTTTGGAACTGAATGAATGGGGTGCAGGCGGGGTGGGAGCTTCCACATGGAAAGACGCTTTCCAGAATGGGAATCTGGAAGGGCTGGGTGGAGGAGTGGTGCACTGGAGCTGGGAGTGCAGGAGGATCGGGCTGGCGGAGGTAGGAAGGAAGAGCACCCTGGGTGCAAGGACAGCACAGGGAAAGGCCCGGAGGCAGGCAGGCGGCCGCAGCAGCCCAGCCTGAGCTGCCCTGGGGTGTCCAGTGGGGCTCAGCACACTCACAGGAGCCCTGGCTTCTGGTGGGCAGCGCACCGGATTAGTACTCAGCGCTGTCAGAGGGACAGAGTCACATGACCTTTCAAGGTCACTCCAAGTATTAAAAATAAGGCACAGAGCCTGGGACGGGGAAGACACATACTGGGTTGCTGGCTATAACCCAGGCTACCCAGTTTCAGCGTCTATCCAGGGACCGTCTCTTCCACTTACCAGGGTCCTCACCTGCAGCTGGCACAGAGCTGGGCACCCAGCAGGCTGAGAGGCCGCCTGGCTGACTGTGCCCTACGTGTTGGAAGGTACCATGGACCCCAGGTACACGGGCCCCACGCCTGTGTCTGCCTCCACGTGCCAGGGACTCATGCACACACTCAGCCATGCATTCTTTCGTCCAATGACCCAGCTCTGTGCCCACCCTGAACTCCGCTCTGAGCACCAAGGTGAGCCTAGCCCAGTCCCTGCTGGAAGTGGCTCTCCCTGGTCCTTGTGGAACCACAGCTGAGGGTGAGCCCCCTTCCCTGCTCCTGAGCCCCTGCAGCCTACCCTATGCTGACCCTTTGTTTCTGTGAGGGTTGTGTTCACTCCCCTTTTCACAGCCAGGGCGCCAAAGGCCATAATGCTTTCCTTTCATCCAAACCTCTCAGCAGGCGGCTCACATTGCACCCTGCGCTCCATTCCGGTTAACACAGCCCCCTCCCGCCCACTCCACCCTGCCCCATCGGGCAGCCTGGGAGCCCCATGAACTCCACTGTCCCCTTTAACTGCCCCCTCAGCCCAGAGAAAGTCTGAGCCTCGGGTCCCCCACACTCTTCATCAGCCACAGATTTCAAGCAATTATCTAGAGAAAAAAAGGAAGGGATTGAAAAATATTTCAGCAGACAAATCAAGCTACAGACAGAATCTCGGCATACATCCCAGGAACTTTCTCCCAAGAGCATGCTAACTTCATCCCTCCCTCATGCTCTGTGATTAGGCGCACTGTGCTCACACGCTCACTCAGGGCTTTGCCTACTGGTCCGGGGCCACCGTGCACTCCCAAAGGCCCTGCAGAAGTCACAGGTCTGATCCGCAGCGGGCGACTGCCCTTCCACGAGTCCAGGGCTTCAACTCCATGTAAGCGAAGTGCTCACCCTGTGCTGGGCGCCCACCAGGAACTGACAGGCACAGGAGACACCATCACAGTGCAGGGGAGCGGGGAGAGGCAGATGGGCGGGGCAGCAGGCGGTGAAGGCGGTCCTTGTAAAAGGTCTCGGGAGCCCAGAGGAGGCAGAGGAGCGAGCAGAGAGCAGAGGAGACAGCTCCAGACGGAGCAGGGGGTTGGGGGCGGTCCCTAGGCAGGCAGGCGAGGAGGCAGTCCAGTGAGCAGACCTGAGCGTGGGCAAAGGCCCAGTGGCCTGGTTTCCCTGTCCCTTCCTCAGGTCTCCCACACTGGGGGGAAGAACGAACAGGACTGCCTCTTGATAAGCCCCTTTAGTGCACCAGACCCAGACGGGCAGGAAAGCTTGGTGGGCAAGGAGACAGCCTCTGGAAAGACAGGCTTGGCTGGGAATTTCCCATGTGCCCACTAACGGGCTCTGTGATCCTGGGAGCACTCGGTTCCCAGGCTCTGTTTCTCCATCTGTGTAGTGGGAATAACAATAGAAGGCCCCCACCTGCCCCCTCCCCACCCCCCACCCCCCCACCGCTGCAATCCTCGAAGTTGTCCTGAGGATGAAGAGGGAACCCTACGGAGGCAGAGCTCCTAGGGCATGGCCCTCCAGCGTGAGTGTGCAAACACAGGGCCTGGAAGCCACAAACGCATAGGTCTCGGGGTTCCATCGGCAGCCATTCTGCCTCCACTGCCCTGGAGTGGGGCCCAGAAGCACGTGCATTTTCAGTACATGCTTTTCCGGTGATTCTGAGACAGGTGGCCACACTCGGAGAAATATCTGTTCAATGAATATGTGCTATTACCGTCATTTATTCTCATTGTCTCATCTGCTGCTCAGACAGCCCTGCAAAGTCTGAACTGGTAACTCAGATCACAGGTAAGGAAAGAGATTCAGAGAGGCAAGTCTGCTGGCCGAGGTCACACAGCCAGCAAGGGGCCCGCTCAGGATCTGAACCGAGTCTGTGTGCCCCCAAGCCTGAACCTCTCACAGCAGGATGTCACGGGGCCACCTCCCTGGTCAGCATTTGTCCTGGCAGAGGCAGGAGGGGGGTGTCCCCAGGTCTTGCTGTCACACTCCTCAGCCCAGCCGCACCACCTCCATTGTTGCTTCCCTCCCCAGATACTAATCAGGCCTCACAGACCATCTTGTTTCCTGCAGGTCGACTGGCTGCCTCCTTTGCTCCTGATGGTACCTTCCTGGCCTGTGCCTTCCTGTCACCTCCTCTGCCTCGAGAGGGTTGGAATCGGGGTTGGACAGTGGCAGCAATTAGGCAGAAGATCCTCAGAGGCACCAGCCTCCCTCCCGTGGCCTGGACCACCTCTGTGTGGAGGCCCCAGGCCCGCCCCAGGGGCATATGCCCAGTCAGCCCTTCCCTTGTTTACAGACAGCAGGAACAGTGGGCTTCAGGGCAGAGTCAACATCCCCATGGACTGAGAGTACAAGGGGTCCTGGTGGGTGGAGTCAGGACAGACGCCATCTCCATCTGCCCCCAGGGTCGAGTCTGAGACCCAGCAGGAAGTGGACGCCAGGACCTGGCCCGACCTCACGGGCACGTCAACCACGAGGGCAGGCAGCAGGCACGGGCGGGGGTGAGGAGCACTCAGGCTGGGGCACCAGGGGCGGGGCCCTGGCCGGCCCTGGCTCCTCTACGGCCACCCCACCCCCGGCAGGAGAAGGCAGAGTTAATCCTGTTGGAAAAGGAAGTGCAGAGCCTTTGTTTGTGATCCCACAAACGGGAGCGAATGGGCTGAGTCCTCCGGCACAGAGGCCCGCCTCGGACCAGCCTCTCTCCAGCAACGTCTGCCTTCCTTTCCCTGCTGCTGAAGTCCCCTCAGCGCACAAACAGGCCAGCAGAGCTTTAAAACCAAGCCTAAAAGCCTCCCATCTCTCCGTGCCATTCACTGCAAGTCTGGGGGAAGGAGCGGTGACCACACGCCCCCACTTCCTGGTCCCCCACACCAGTCCCCTCGGTCCATCATGCCTACTCTTTTCCCTGGGCCTGCTCTGGTCACATCCATCAATGACCTCAAATGTCCAGTGGTCAAGTCTCAGGCCTCACCTTTCCTAGGCTGACCCAGCCGACACCATCCTTCTTCCCTCCTGGCTTCGGACACACATCCCGGCTTCCCTCCTCCTTCCCTGGGCTCTCTCCTAACGAACCTACAGATCTCAGAGCCCTCCCTCCCTCTAAGCTCGTCCACCACCTCGGCCTCCGGTGCCAGCCACAATAAGCTCAGGGCTTCCAGACCTCTCTTAAGGGCGGACTGCATCCACCTGTATCCAACTACCAACCTCTCTCTCCAACTGCAAATCTGACCTGGGCACTTGCGGGTCTAAAAGCCATCTCAAACAGGCCTGGAACAGAGAAATCTTTATCTCCCCCTCCCCTGTCTCCACACCAGTGGCCGCTGACTTAGTTCCCCTGGGCAAAGCTCTCTCCCTCTGAAGTCTCATGTTTGTCCAGCTGTATAAGGGATCCCGTGCGGGACTTCCCAGCCATTCATCCATCCATGGAAAAATAGGGGCAACTATTCACAGATTCCCACTACCTGCCCTGGGAGATTCCAAAGTCAGCTGCACTGGCGTAGGGCCCCGGTCTCTGCAGTTGGTAAAATCTCCCCCTATGACTCTCATGACTGGCAGAATCTGAGCACCTCCTGCCCCCGGCTTCCTGGTTCTAATAGTCCCTGGTCCTGCCTTCAGTTTCCCTTGTCTTCCACATTATCTTGGACTCAACAGCTATGTGAGGCTGAATTTCTGATTATCCCCATTTTACAGCAGAGAAAACTGAGGCTGGGGTGGAGGTGCATGACTGGCCCATGGTCAGCTCAAAAGTGGAGTCAAAGAACTTGACTCCACTCGGTATTCCTAAACCCAAACAGGCTGGCACCTCACAGCTGGAACCCAGGTCCACCCTCACCAGAAGAAGCCGATCCAGTACACACAGACAAGGGTTGCGGTCTGCTTCCTTTCTCCCACCACCCCAAGCCCCCACCTCTGAGGCTCCCCCCAGGCCTCCCCAGCACCTTTGCAGTCGGCCCTCCCCCAACATGTCATGGGGTCACCTGGGAAAATCTGGTCTGTGTCCTGAGCTATAAAAGGCAGGTGATGGCACCTGCCCTCGGGGTTACAAGGAGCATGAATGAAGGCCCTTGGCAGGTGCTGGGCTCAAAGCCCCAGGGCTGAGGCCTGGGGTTGGGGTCCGAGTTACATATCCGAGGCCAAATCTGAAACTAGGCCTCCATGGGGGCAGCCCGCCTGGGCAGGCCCATTGCGGGGCTTGCCTCCCTGCAGCCAGCTCGGCCCTCACAAGTGAACAATAACAGGAAACCATCCTGGTGGGGGCGGGGAGTGGCGGGGGGGACATGGGCTAGGGCCAGTTGGAAAACCTGCAGGGGCGGCGTCCAGGCCTCCCTCTCCGCTGGGTGGGGCTCCCCTCCAGAGGCTGTCGGCTGAGGTCCACAGCGCTCCACGGCACGCTCAGCCCCAGCCAGCCAGCCAGACGGAACAGACACACTGTGAGCCCACGGACACGGTGAGTGAGGGGCCTCGGCCTCCCCCTCTGTAGAATGGTCATCAGCGACTCCCCCAGGAAAAGCCGCTCCTGAGGTGGCCTGCGTCTCCTGGTTAGAGCGGGGCGGGGAAGGGGTGCCTGGTGGTGGTGCGGTGGGCACAGACGGATGTTCTCAGGGAGGGGGAAGCTCGGCTCTCCCACGGGTAGACTCCCAGACTTGAGGGCCCAGAGGCATCCGTGGGTGCTGAGCTCCGATGCTCAGAGGACAGGATTCTACCTGAGTCTCCCAGCACACCAGGGGCAACAGGCTGGCACCCAGGCGGAGCCCCTACTCCCGTGAGAGAGGGCTTATCCAGGCTGACATCCCCTCTCCCGAAGGCTCTGCACTGGGAGTGGGTGAGGAGCCCTGAAAGGGGAGCTCAGAGCCGCAGCCCCCTCCCGGCCAGCCCCTGCCCCCATTTTCAGTACAGGCCCGCTGAGGCTTGGCTCTGGGTACTTGAGGCCCTGCCTGTGGAATCCTGTCTCCTCCCTCCCCAGACCGCGGGAGCTGTGGATTCTCCCCCCAGTACCCAGGAACACCCAGGTACCCGTAGATCGGTTGCCAAGAGACCTGGAAGCCCTCGTGTTTTAGAGAAGTTCTCCCAAAAGACTTGAAGGCAGGTGGTCTGGGGTGAGAGCCTGGCTTGGAGACCGTCTTCCTGGGTACAAGTCCCAGCTCGACCATACGTTTCTATGATTTTGGTTAAGTTACTCAGCATCTCCCAAACTCAGTTTGCGTGTCGGAACAATGGAGATGGTGGTTCTTTCAGGAGAATTCATTGTAAGGGCTGGAGATGAGGGCCACAGAAGGCTCTGAGGCACTGGAGCCCGTTACTGTATACCACACCAGCAAGCTGATGAGTTAGACACAGCCCTTCTCTATTTCTCAGTCAAGGCAACTGAGATATGAAGCGAGATCTCATACCCCAAAGCCCAGGTTCTTCCCAGAACCACACAGCTTCTCACGTGCCAGCCTCCTCATCTATAAACTGGAAGAAAGGGTCTCTTCATGAGTCAAGGGAGGTGATGTATACACTGGCACTGGGAATGGATTGTAGGAGAGGAGCTTTGAGAAATCACAGCTGAATCTACCTGCCACCTGGAACTGACCGTGGCTAGAATGTCATTAAGGTTATGACCCCTGGGGTTGGTCAGTCCCCAGCAGGTGAGGGGTGCATCATCTCATCTTCCAGCGGGCACTCTGGGCAGCAACTCCGTGCCAAGCACTATGTCTTTTCCCCACCTCCCACCCCATGGATGTTTCTGTCATGGGTCGGGGGCAGATAGGATCCTAACAGGAGATGAAGGGCATTCCAGGGGAGGCAGGGAGCCTGGGCAGCTTGATGGACCTGGACAAGCCAGTGTGGCCAGAAGGTTTTAGAGCAGGGAGTGGTGGGAGGGCAAATGATGCCGAGGACCAGGGGTAAGTACCAGGACTGAGAGCCCTGGTTCATCTTCAGGCACTGGGGAGCAGGAGGACCCTCCCGACTGACCTGAGTCCAGCCACGTGTGGAGGGCAGCAGGAGATCAAGGGGACCAGGAGCTGCTGTGACCCCAGGCAGCCCCGCTAATTCTGGCTTACCCCTCTAATTACCCCGCTAATTGTGGTGAGGGGGTAGGCGAGGCGCCCACTGGCCTGGCAGGGGTTAAGCTGCCCGCCCCACAGCCTGGACCTGAGCGATTGTGCTGCTGAACAAGGGCCGGACACGGGGGCAGGAAGCCGGAGGGGCCATGCTTTTCTTCTCCCAAAGATGGATGACTCACAGCTCTGCTGCTACCCCGAGGACACACAATGGACACAATGGCCACCAGCTCAGGGAAAAAAAATATTTGAGCCCCCTTGCCGATGGAATCCATCCCTGCTACTTCCATCACCTCTCTGCACCTCCGTGGTGTCTGTGAAGCTGCTAAAAGAATTGCCAGTTGAGAGACAGAACCACAGAGGCTGAGAGAAACTGAGCAGCCAGTCCAAGGTCACACGATTACTGTGGAGTGAAAGCAGGATATGAATGAGACCAGCCCCTTCTGACCCCACTGCCCTGCCACACTCCATCGGGAAGCCTGGAGCGGGAGAAGCCGGGGTGGGGATTGAACTGGACAGTTCAAACCACAGAATTGGGCACCAGACTGAGCCAGGAGCCCAGCAATCCTGGAAGAAGAATGTTCTAGGAGTCTAGGAGACAAGTGCTGCCCTGAGTAACCGGCTTCTTGCTGGTGAGACACTGGCAAGCCCGTCCTAATCCAGCTCCAAGCTGATGTTGGGTGGAGAGATCACAGAAGAGTTCCCGGAGGAAGGGCAGGAGCTCCAGAAGGTGCTGGAAGGTCTTGGGTGTGCTCTCTGAGCTTCAGTCTTCTCCTTTCTCTAGGGCAGGGAATGGACTCCATGGCCCCTAACCTCACATGAGGACCACTAGGCCGTGCGTCACAGCATAAAGGTCGGATTCTGGCAGGTGCCGACACTGGGAGGAGGGGACAGTAGGGCCCATGGCGCCAGGCCAGGAAGGTGGTGAATGAGATTCTCTTGCACAGGCAAACAGAAAGGAGCAGCAGATGAGTCCAGGGCAGAACCAGGAAATGAGGTCAGGCATGAGTGCCCAGGGCAGAACCAGGAAATGAGGTCACACCCACAGCTGCCAGGCCAGGCTGAGTGGGTGAGAGTTGGGACACCCACACACTAAGCACCTACTGTGTGCTGAGCTCGGCACCCATGATCTCATCAACTCTCCATCAGAGATGAGGAGGAGGCTAGAGTTCAGAGAAGGCAAGGAATGGGCCTAAGGCTACAGAACCCATGAGCAAAGAGGCAAGTGTGTAATACTTGTTGCCCCCAAGGCAACAGAAATCAGAGCCCCAGGCAAAGTCAGAAATCCCAGAGGAGGCTGGAAAAGGCTCTCCCAAGGGTGGGTTTTCTCTTCTTGAAGCTTGGAGCTGCCCCTTTAAGATATATCGGGGTGGCCCAGAGACCCTAGCATACATTTGTTTCAAATCACAAACTAGTCCTGATGAATTGGTAGTCTGTGGCAACCTACCCCAGTACTCTTGCCTGGAAAATCCCATGGGCAGAGGAACCAGGTAGGCTGCAGTCCATGGGGTCGGGAAGAGTCGGACACGACTGAGCGACTTCCCTTTCACTTTTCGTTTTCATGCATTGGAGAAGGAAATGGCAACCCACTCCAGTGTTCTTGCCTGGAGAATCCCAGGGACGAGGGAGCCTGGTGGGCTGCTGTCTATGGGGTCGCACAGAGTCGGACACGACTGAAGCAACTTAGCAGCAGCAACAGCAGCAGCAGCAGCTTAAAGATGGTACTAAGGATTCAGGAGCTGAGTTCGAGTTCAGCAGGAATGAACACTGTGATTTATCACCGATGTCTGCCATGAGTATGAAAAAGGCTGAGTGGCAACCTAGGACTTCTGTTTTGTGAGTCCTGCCTTCAGAGGTGCCCTGCACATGGGTATATGGTCATCAGGAACCATAAGAAGGATAATCTGATTGTCCTCAAAGGGCTGTGTGTCTGACAAAGTGGTGGGCTATCAGAGATGCTATTTGGGGACAGGGAGGAGCTTCTCTGAGTTGTTTCAACTATTGTACCTGCTCTGAGCACCCAAGGTGTTATCTGCAGATGCGCAGATTTGTTTGAAATTCTGTGAGTGAGGAGGGAAGGAGACCAAGGCGGGCTCACAGTCAGTGGTGGGGAGACTGGCTCCTCAAGGTCCTCTGGGCCTCGAGTTCACACAGCTGGATGCTGGGATGAAGGGGACACTGGCCCAGGCCCTGCCTGATCAGAGACACTCGGGAGTCCGTCAGAAGATGTCGTGGAGGACACGGACTGGGGCTTGAAAAAAAG
This sequence comes from Oryx dammah, assembly GCF_014754425.2. NCBI lineage: Eukaryota > Metazoa > Chordata > Mammalia > Artiodactyla > Bovidae > Oryx > Oryx dammah. The sequence continues at coordinate 30,661,334 of NW_024070197.1, read as the reverse complement.
CAGAGCGTTCACCCCAGGGCCACAGCAAGGAAAGGCATTCCAGGCAGACGGAACAGTCTGGGCAAAACGCCTGTTAAAGAGAGGAAGAGCACTGTGTACTGCAGAAACATCCAGTCCTCCTCTTGGCTGGGAGAGGCGGGAGGGGAAGGAGAGGAGAGCCAGAGGGTGGGCAGGGATGCTCAGGAGCAGGGCCTCGTCCTGTAGGCGGTGCGGAGCCAGGGAGGAGCAGTCAGCAGGGGAGCGGCGTGGGCAGCTCTGAGGGGAGCTGAGACAGGCGGGCTGTTGGCAGAATCCCGACGGGAGAGGATCAGGTCTAGGACCCTCAGGAGCAGGTCATGGGGCCGAACAGAGCCCCAGTTCAGGATGAAGCCCCAAGGGGCCAGCTCACAGCTGCCCAGCCCCACCCCCAACACTTCCCATCCCTGTGGCTCCCGGGGCCTCACCCTTCATCCTCCCAGTGTGGGTGACTGCCAAGGCCCAGCTGTAAAAGCTGGGGCTCAAGGAGACAATTTGGGAATCCCTGAATGATTTCGGGGGTCACTGGCTCCAAACTCTACCCTAGACTGAGGCTTGAGGTGGTGAGAGGGCAGTGGGGAGGGTGGTCCAGGGCCACACAGGGAGCAAGGGCTCCAGCACCCCACCCTGCAGGCTCTGGGCCTCTCCTCCCACCTCCCAGCCCCTCACCCTTGACCCAGGGTCCCTGGGCAGGAGCCCAGAGCCTACAGGAGGCTGGGCTAGGGTGGAGTGTCCAGTGCACCCTCTGAGGCTTTGCCTGCGGCTGGGCTCTGCTGCCAGGTCTTGTCCCAGCTCACAGCAGGTGTGAGGACAGGAGAAGGGCCAGCCCCGCAGAGAGAAGACTCTTCAGGGGACACAAGTGTGTGCTTGCGTAGGCAGCACATTTCTGTGTCCGTGTGGCCTGAGGATGTCGTGTGTGTTATCCCTGACCTGGAGTCTTTCTCTAGCCCACACCCAAGGGCCCTGCGGTCTGCTCAATAACCCCCTAAACCCAGACCCAACCCCTGAAACCTAAGGCTTGAACAGGTGAGGGCAGAACTAGCCCAGGCCTTGGCCAGACTATCTGCTGAGCAGCTCCCAGCTGGTCCAGGGTTCCTAGGGTCCATTCAGCTATATAAAGCACAGCCTCTGCCTGCCCCATCTCCTCCTATATCACCCCTTGTAAAGAGCACAGAGCTGAGCAGACCTCACAGCCCCTCCAAAGCCAAACCCTAGTGACAGATGGAGGCCACAAAGAGAAAGGGACCAAAAGGAGTTCTGCCTGCTGTCCCACAGCGGGTCAGAGAGAGGCGGGGTCACTCCTGGGCTGAGACCCCCCGAGGAATCAAGGGCACCCACCTCCGCCCTCTCACAGCCTCCTCTCCTCCTGCATCACACCACACACCACAACCTGAAACTGTGTTTCTCATCACATGGTCAGTGTCTCTACACAAGGGTGCAGCCTATGTTTGCTGTCCACATGTAGGTCAGTGCCTGGCATGTAGCAGATGCTTGAGAAACGCTTGCTGAATGACTGTAAAATCCCTGGGCTCTACAGAGGGCTTCAGGGAGGTGTTGACATGTGACCCAAATCCAGGCAGAGGCAAGAGAACATCAAGGGCAAAGGCTGGAGACTGTGACTAAGCCTGAGGGCCGTCACTGTCCTCCAGGCTGGAGTTACTCTTGGAGGCTCACCAAGCACCCTCGAGGCCCAGACAGGGAACTGGAGAGGGGCAGAGGCACCCTGCCACCCCCAAGCCCAACCTCCACCAATGCGGCTCAGCCCTCAGAGCCACATCTCTGTCCTCAGGCCGAGGCTGAGGTTCTGAGCTCAGTGGCCCCATACACTGTGGACACACACCCAGACCTGGGAATTCTCCAAAACCATGACCTCCCATCCGAGCATGCCTGAGCCCAGCTGGCCCCCACATGCTCCAGGGTTCCCCTACCCCTTCTCCTGGGCTCCATATACCCGCTACCAGGGGGCCCCCTGGACCTTCCCAGACTGACCGAGGGCACAGGGACCTGCCTTCGCCCATCAGTCCATTGGAAGCTGTCCCTGAAGCCTCTGCCACAGCTCCAGGGATGGAGCATCATCACAGATTCTGGATTAACAGGGACAGAGGCCAGACCCTGGCCCCTGGGTGTCCAGCAGGCACCTCTGAGTAGCTGAGCAAATCTCCCATCCCCAAAGCTGTTGTCAGGCAAGCTCCCTGGCTGCTTGGTAGGCATTTCTCAGTACAGACATCACTTCCAAACTCCTCAGTCCCTCTGCATATCTGTGGTACCCAAACCCAACCAGCAGCAGCCTGATCTCTCCAAAAACTTGTGAGAAACACCAAGAGACATGACTTCTGCTTACAGGAAAGGAAAGGGCTAAAATAAGCCTGACCCCAGCTGTGCGCTGACCGCACCTCCAGAGGTACTGCCAAGGGCAATTCTGTTTCCAGCTGTGGGTCCAACAAATCCTGCCGGCTGACTTCCTCTCCAACTGTAGGACGAGGAGGAACAATTTCTTGACAAACCCTTCCCCTTAGGAACCCATTTAGGTAAATTTCTAACCGAAAAGACAAAAGACAGAAATACGAGGGGCTTTTTAGAAGGAAAAGTCCCTCAGGGCCCTCTGAGATTGGGTGTAAGAGAAGCCCAGGATTTAGAAAAAAAGACAGATCTGCATGAGGGTTCCAGATGTATGATTTACAGGTTGTTATCTGAGCCTCACTTTCTTCCTCTGTGAAGCGGGGGTGATAATTCCTACATGCTGGGGATAGTGTGAAGACTACATGAGATAGAATCTATGAAAGCCAGCATGGAGAACAGCTTCTTCTTATTATTACTATTGTTATTACTACTATTATGATGATGATGATGATGATGATTACATGATAGAGACAGAGTGCCATGAGCTAAAAACACTACTTGGGGTGAAAGGTAGCCTAAGTTCATATCTTGGCTCCACCGCTTGCTGCTTTGTGACCCAGGAGGACTCCCTCTACCTCTCTGAGCTTATCTGCAAAACGGGATTACTGACAACTATCTCACAGTTTGCAGGGTTTAATGAGATGAAGTTTCAGTATGCCACTGAGGAGGCATTCAGGAATGATGCCCCCGGCAAAAAGGGCAGACCTGGGCAAGCACACCAGGGTCCAGCACGGGAGTGAGATGGGGCACGTGGTCCTCCTCTCCCAAAGGCCCCACCTCCAGAGTCCTGGCCCCTCACTCACTGCTCAGAGGGCTGAGCATGCAGAGCCCAGCAAGAGACACTCCAGTGACATGAGGCGACTCTGCAGGAGCAAGCGCCCGTCCTGGGTGCCAAGGGACTTCTCTCCAGGGCTCACAGCAGAGAGCGATTCCTCTTCTAGACACACAATAGGATCCAAGGGGCTTTTCTGCACATTCAGAGGACATTCCAGGGCTGGGGGTCAGCCAAAGCCACCGAGAGGATGATGTCTCCCGTGAGCCATGCGGCCGTAGCCTGTGACTAGCGGCCTCTGCTGTACTGAAGGCCAGTGTGGTTATTTGTTTGTTTTGCTGTTGCCTGCTGGCAGCCCCAGGACCACTGCCCTATCCAAGAGGCTGCAACAAAGAGAAAGCCGCATCCTCTTCACCGTATCAAATGGAGTCCCAGCTGAAAACATCAGTTACCCCTGGCATTCCAAAGAAGAGATTTCATGAAGGAAACATAGAGCTGTGAGCTTAATCATCGGAACAAATGGGATGCTGAGGCCTGTAGAAGCAGGAAGCAGGCCATCCCAGAACCAAGGGGACTAAGAAGAGGGGAGGGTGTTTCCAGAACCCAGTGAGGGACTGATGAGAGTAAGAGAGGCCAGCAGGATGGAGAGATGCAGCCACAGGAGGAAACAGGAACCAGAGCAGAGAGCAGTGGGGAAGAAGTTCCTGACTTCTCTCCTCCTATCCTCAAGACGCCCACTGCAGACCCTACTGGCCAAATATCTGAAGCTCAAGCCAGAAAGCCCTGGGTCAGTCCCCTTGACACAGAGCAGAGGTCAAGGGAGGGGCAGGGGGAGTGGATCCAGCAGGGTGAGAACAAAGCCCCCAGCCAAATGGCTGAGTAATAAGGAACAAAAGTGGTAAGCTGACTACTCAGTGGAGCAGAACAGAGCATCAGCGGGGATTCATATACACTTAGTTTCATTCTTACCTACTGTTTTGGCCATGTTACGATTTTTTTTAAAATTCAGGCCTGAAAACAACCCTGAGAGGCAGACACTAGTGTTCCCATCGTACAGATAATGAGGCTGAGGCTCAGAGAGGTGAAGTGTCACGTGTATGGTCCCGCAATGACAAAGTGGCGCAACTGACGTTCTCTGAACCACAGAGCCTGCAGTCACAACCATCACCCTGCCCCATGTCACCCCACAGAGGAGCGAGCCATGTGCCATGTGTGACTGGGCCTTGGGGAGCAGGGAGGATGGGCACAGGGCAGGTGGAGAGCTCTTCTCCAGGAAGGGAAGGAAGCTGTGATTTGAGCCCAGCAGTGGGAACTGGTCCCCAGCCCCTGGGACCAACCCCAGGCGATGATGTAATGGAAGATGCCCACGGATGCAGGAGGTGCAAGGTGGAGACCAGAGATGGCTCCCCAGCGGAGTCTGGGCTCAAAATTCCGGACGAGAAGCTCACCAGACAGAGAAAAGAGGGAGGACCTGTGGGGCTGTCCTGGGCCACTTCTCCTCCCTGGTCTCCTTCACGTTCCAGCCTCCCAGTCTGAGAACCAGCCACATGACATGACCGTCTGCAGCTGCTCCAGCCCCAACTTCTCTCCCACTCCAGATCAGGTCTCTGGCAGCTCCCGGCCACGGCCACAGAGACTCCAACCTGACACAGCCAACACAGACCTGGTGGTGCCACCACCCACCCATCCTCCAAATCTCAGCAAAAGCCCCGACCTGCAACTGCTCAGGCCAAAGACTGGGGGGCCAGCCTCGATTCCGCACGCCTTGGCCTGGGGCCCCGTATCTCTTCAAGCTCTGTTTCCATCATCACATCTCCTTCTTTCTCGTTCTGATCTTTCTGCCTCCATCTTCTTAAGGATGCTGTGATTGTACTGGGTCTATCCATGTAATCCAGGATAACCTCCCTACCTCAAGATCCTTACCTTGACCCTTTCTGCTACAAGTCCTCCGCCATGGAAGGCAGCTAGGGAGGGGGGACATGGACATCTTTGAGGAGCCACCATTCAGCCTACCCCCCTGACCTGGTCCCCTCTCTGATTGCTCATTTCTCTCTGACCCAAAGGCCTTCTCTTTTGTTTCTTCAGACAAATGAACCATTTTCTTCTACCTCGGGGCCTTTGCACTTGCTGGTCCTTCTGCCAGGGCTTCCCTCCATTCCCCTGGTATTCCAAGGGCTGACACTCCAATGTTGGCCCAGTAGTCATCTCTTTTGAGAGGCCTTCCCTGGCCTTGGGAGTCTCAGCCAGCCGCCCTCTCGCCCTCTGCTGTGCCCCTCAGCATAATTCCCTGAGGGCCTCTGATCAGCAGCTGATGCTTTCCCTCATGTCCTTATTTTCCTGAAGTTCCCACAACAATGCACACTCCCCAAGGACACGTCCTGTCTGTCCTGCCCACTGCTGCAACTACCGGCGAGTACACAGTAGAGGCTCCATTCATGTTCGCTCAGGGCTTGGCCTCAGGACTTAGTCCGGCCCAGGGGCCTGAGAATTCTCTCTTCCCCTTTCTCAGTTTCACTTCTGTTTGTTTCACATTTTTATTTTTTTAAAAAACTTTTTATTTTATATTGGAGTATGGCTGGATAACAATGTTGTGATAGTTTCAGGTGGACAGCAGAGCGACTCCGCCATACGTATACATGTATTCATTTTCCCCCAAACTCCCCTCCCATCCAGGCTGCCACATAGCATTGAACAGAGTTCCCTGTGCTCTACAGTAGGGCCTTGTTGGTAATCCATCTTATTTATTTTTGATGTTATGTATTTAGTTGGGCTGTGCTGGGCCTTTGTCGCTGCCCAGGTTTTTCTCCAGCTGCAGGGCACAGGCTTCTCACTGCGGCGGCTTCTCCTGCTGCTGAACACGGGCTCTGGGGCGCCGGGCTTCAGCGGTTCTGCTTCCTGGGCTCTGGAGTGCAGGCTCAGCAGTTGTGGCACACAGGCTTAGTTGCTCCGCCGCATGTGGGATCCTCCCAGATCAGGGATTGAACCAGTGTCTCCTGCCTTGGCAGGCTGATTCTTTACCACTGAGCCACCAGAAGAGCCCGGTAATCCATTTTAAACATAGCAATGTGTATACGTCAATCCCAAACTCCCTAACTATCCCTTCCCCCCACCCTTTCCTACTTTTTCATTCCTGAGTCACTTCTCACTTGAGGGATACAGAAAGCAGCAAGACATGCAGGTCATTTCCAGGCAAAGAAGGAAATGACCTCCTGGGCCTGAACCTCGAGAGGCTGGCCAGTGGTCACAGCTGCGCTGCCTCTGAGTTAGGACGGCTTCCTGGCAGGACTCTCAGCTCCTCGTGCCTTTGTTCACTGCCTTCCTCCTGCCCGGAGCAGCTGCCCTTTTCACAGCCCACCTCGAAGGGCATTGGGTCTCTTTCGGTTCAACCGCTTCATTTAGGACTGAGGAAATGGACCCAAAAGCCTTCCCAGGCACACAGTACTTGCTCTCCAGGCACTGCCCTACCCCAACCCTGCAAGCCCTCTTCCTCCCGGGCCAGCAGCAGGGGCCACAGGGATGCTGGGTGCTAAGATCAGCAGGCCCAGGAGCCAGTCTACAGACACCCTTGGCCCTCATTGAGGACAGCCTGGCGCCACCGTCTCAGAAAAAATGTTACTAGAGTTTAGAAACTTCCTGTGCTGTGCAGAATCCAGCCCCTCCCTCCAGCCAGGGCGGGGGATGGCCAGGGTGGCAGCCTCCCACCCAGCACCCAGTGGACCCCTCCTTCTCTCCAGATGGGAGCCCTGGTTCTCCCATACAGCACCCCTCTTCCTCTGAACCCTCCCAGGAGCCACAGGTCAGTGACACAGGGCCCAGCATGGGTATAGGCTGAGGGGTCAGGGCTGAGAGGGCACAGTGACATCTCCTGTGGGGCAGTGAGAAAATCCCCCTTCCTTCTGGAACTCAGGGTGAAGCCAGACCCTCTCTCTGCGTGATCCCAGATTCCCCATCCAGGGTAATCCCACACCCCAAGGGTTGCCTTCAATGGGATCTTGTGCTTAAAAGGACCTCATGCTGGGTTTCATGTTCTTCTGTCTCCGTCCTTCGATTCTTAATAACTTTTGTAAAAAGGACCCCATGTTTCCACTGTGTACTGGACCCCACACACTATGAAGCTGGTCCCGTGAGCCCAGTCTCTCATCACTCCCACCCCACCCCACCCCTGCTCTCGTGACAGCTCCTAAGCTGATCACCAACTGTGAGCTCGGGGTCTGGTGAGGGCCTGACCCTCTGGGTTAAGACATCCAGCTTTCTTAAGAGCCTTCTGAGCCTTCTGAAGACAGCATCAAAGCAGCGCTGCTACAGGAGTTCTTGGGCCAGCCAGAGGGCATATTTGCTCAGACAAGCCTTTAAATCCCACCCCACAGCAGGTGCTAGGACAAGAGAGGGCAGAAAGAAAAAGCAGAAACTTTGGGGCCAGGCCAATTCAGTTTGAGTTTGACTCTGCAGCTTAGAGTCTGGGTGAGCTGGGAAATGTTACTAAACCTCTCTTTTCCTCTGGAGAAGGAAATGACAATCCACTCCAGGACTACTGCCTGGAAAATCCCATGGACAGAGGAGCCTGATAGGCTACAGTCCATGGGGTCGCAAAGAGTCGGACACAACTGAGCAACTTCACTTTCTTCCAGTGAGGGTTATACACACTCACTTCCAGGGTTATTGGGAGGATTAAGTGAGATAACACATATAAAGTTGATATTTATCATTCTAGTGACATTTTTATTTTTTTACGACATTTATTGATAAGTGTCGGCTGTTGAGGTCGGCTGGCAAGGTGCTCTAGCCTCAGGCCCACCATTTGCTCCAGCGTGAACGTCTCATGTCTGTGCCTCAGGTTTCCCACGTGTAAAGCGAGGATAAGCTGGGCGTCCCCTGCACAAGGCTCCGGGAGCTCTCGCTCACGTCAGCATCACCCTCTCCTCCAGCAAATCTCTGCTACAGCTCTCCTTTGGGTTCCCCGTCACCCTCGCTTGCTTCCCCGCCAGCACATGCAAACCTTAAGAAGGAGTTTTTTCCACATCCTTCAGCCCATCTTGGACTTAGAGCTTTGTGGGGGCAGGAACAGGCCCTGGTTCTGCTGGGCTGAGCAGAGAGTGGAGGACGAAGGGTTAAATGGGTCAGTGCTCCCTGGGAGATGCTCGCACCGCAAGTGGCCTGATGGTGTGTCCCCTCTTCCCTCAGAGCTGGGCCTCCCTCCTGGGAAGATGCAGGCACTGGTGATGCTGCTGGCTGCAGGGGGCACCTGCTACCTGGGCCTGCTGGCAGCAGCCGTGGCGGCCACCAACCCTGGCCGACCGAACATCCCCGGCTCGCTGCCCGCTCACCGGCGCCAGAAGAGAGACTGGATCTGGAATCAGATGCACATCGACGAAGAGAGAAATGACTCACTGCCCCATTATGTGGGCAAGGTAAGCCTCAGGCCCCGGAGCAAGAGAGGGCTCGGCGGCAGGCGGCCAGCAGCGTTGGTGGTGACGGGCAAGACTCTGATGGGGGTGGTAGGGTGGCTGTAGGGTTAGAGATGATGGCTGTGAGGGTGATGGTCATAGTGGGAGAGACGGTGGAGGTGGCGGTGGCGGTGACTAGGAGAAAGCAGACAAGGACAAAGTGGTGGTGGTGGTGACTGGGAAGGGGAAGGTGGTGGGGGCGATGATGACAATCGTGGAGGTGATGGTGGTGGTGGCGATGACGGTGGTGGTGAAGTAAGGCTGCGCACAAGGGTGCGTTTTTCTCCCAGACTTTGGTCTTTGGCCTGAATATCACTGGCAGAAGGACCACCCCGTGCACAGTTAAGGAGGCCAGTGTAGTCTGAGGGTTCAGGGCTTAGGGTGGGACCAGTCAGTTCAGTTCAGTCACTCAGTCGTGTCCGACTCTTTGCGACCCCATGAACCGCAGCACGCCAGGCCTCCCTGTCCATCACCAACTCCCGGAGTTCACTCAAACTCATGTCCATTGAGGCAGTGATGCCATCCAGCCATCTCATCCTCAGTCGTCCCTTTCTCCTCCTGCCCCCAATCCCTCCCAGCATCAGAGTCTTTTCATGAGTCAACTCTTCGCATGAGGTGGCCAAAGTACTGGAGTTTCAGCTTTAGCATCATTCCTTCCAAAGAACACCCAGGGCTGATCCCCTTTAGAATGGACTGGTTGGATCTCCTTGCAGAGACTCTCAAGAGTCTTCTCCAACACCACAGTTCAGAAGCATCAATTCTTCGGCACTCAGCTTTCTTCACAGTCCAACTCTCATATCCATACATGACTACTGGAAAAAGCATAGCCTTGACTAGATGGACCTTAGTTGGCAAAGTAATGTCTCTGCTTTTGAATATGCCATCTAGGTTGGTCATAACTTTCCTTCCAAGGAGTAAGCGTCTTTTAATTTCATGGCTGCAATCACCATCTGCAGTGATTTTAGAGCCCCCCAAAATAAAGTCTGACACTGTTTCCACTGTTTCCCCGTCTATTTGCCATGAAGTGAAGGCTGCTTTAAATCTGCCCATCTGAGAGGTCTTCAGGACCCGAGCAGATGGCTACAGAATTGTGCTGGTAACAAAGCTCATCATCCAGGCCACAGTTTGCCATCTCTAGTCAAGGCCTTTGGACTTCCTCAAAAACCCCTTTCTCTCAGACCACCCACTCAACCAGATTCTAAGACAGCCATAACAAGGTGCCTGACCCAAGCCTGCCCTCCAGGGCAGTGGCTGTGACTCCAACCCTCACTTCATCCCTTTGCAAACACATCCATCCTCAGTCACCTTCCTAGGGTTTGGAGCTACACCAAGTGACTAATGAACCATCTTCCTGTGTCAAAGGACTGCTGATGTCAAGACTACTCTATTGAAAGGAGAGGCTCTAGGGGTGGAATTTTACACATGACAACAGGGAGATGGGTCAGGCATTCCAAGAGCTTTCACCGAGGAGAAAACCTCCATTCAAGTGCTTTAAAATCTCGCCATGTCAACTTCCTGGAAGCTAAGCAGGGTCAGCTAAAGAAGGATCAGTGCCCTGGTGAGATGGGGGGGTGGTCCCAAGCACAGACTGGGCTCTAGAAGATAACTGGGGGCAAAGACAGACGTGGTCCCCACTATCACGGAGCTTGTGATCTAAAACAGGGGTTGACCACATGTCAACCAATGAAGTTAGGACACTCCTTCACACCACACTCAAAATGATTTATCACAGACTTAAATATAAGACATGACACCATAAAACTCAGAGAAGAGAACATAGGCAAAACATTCTCTGACACAAATCACACCAATGTTTTCTTAGGTCAGTCTCCCAAGGCAAAAGAAATAAAAGCAAAAATAAACAAAAGGGACCTAATCAAACTTACAAGCTTTTGCATAGCAAAGGAAACCATAAATAAATAAAAAGACAACATACAGACTGGGAGAAAATATCTGCAAAAGATGTGACAGACAGGGCTTAAGTTCCCAAATACATAAACAGCTCATATAATGCAATATATTTTTTTAAAAAAATCCAATCAAAAAATAGGCAGATGACCTAAGTAGACACTTCTCCAAAGAAGACATACAGATAGCCAATAGGCACATGAAAAGATATTCAACATCACTAATTATTAGAGAAATACAAATCAAAACTACAATGAGGTACCACCTCACACCAGTCAGAATGGTCATCAGCAAAAAGTCTACAAACAATAAATTCTGGAGATGGTGTGGTGAAAAGGGAACCTTCCTATACTGTTGCTGGGAATGCAAAATGGTGCAACCAGTATGGAGAACAGCATGGAGGTTCCCTGAAAAGCTCAAAACAGAGTTACTATATGAGCCAACAATCCCACTTTTGGGCATATATCCAGAAAATATGACAACTCTATTTCAAAAAGATACATCCAACCCAAAGTTCACAGCAGCACTGTTTACAATAGCCAAGACATGGAAGCAACCTAACTGTCCATCAACGGATGGATAAAGAAGATGTAGAGATATGCATATATATAGGTGTGTGTGTGTGTGTGTATATATGCCATACAAAGAATGAAACACCGCCATGTGCAGCAACATGGATGGACCCAGAGGTTAGCATACTAAGTGAAGTCAGACAGAGTAAGACAAATATCATATGATATCTCTTATATGTTAAACCTAAAAACATGATATAAATGAACTTAATTACAAAACAGAAACAAACTTATGATTACATAGAAAACAAACTTATGATTACCAAAGGGGAAAGAGGGGAGGAATAAATTAGGAGTTTGGGGTGAGCAGATACAAGCTATCATATATAAAACAGACAAACAAAAACATCCTACTGTACAGCACAAGGACTATATTCAGTAGTTTGTAATAACCTATAATGGAAAAGAATTTCAAAAAGTGTGTGTGTGTGTATACATATATATATGTGTGTGTGTCACTCTGCTGTACACTAGAAACTAACACAACATTGTAAATCAGCTATATTTCAATTAAACAAATACATGCATAAATAGGGGCTGAGAGAACTGCCCCACCACGTGGTTTTGAAAGTGAAGGTGTGGTTGCCTTCATGCTACAATGGCAGATTTGAGTAACTGTCCAAAGACCATATGACCCACAAAGTCAAAAATTTTTACTATCTGGCCCTTCACAGGAACAGTTTGCCCACCCTGGTCTAGAAGGGCAGCATGTATTAGACAAAGAGCCCCACACATGGCAGATGGGGGCTCCCCATGATTATAGAGAAACAGGCCAGAAAGGATCCTTAAATGGGGGAGGGTTCAGTCTGGCCCTGGTACCAAAAACGCCACTGAAGGTGGCAGTGGGGGCCAGCTGGGGAAATCTCCACTCGCAGCCCTGCCCAAGGCCAGCTCCCTGGGCCCAGGCCTCCTCTGGCCACAAAGAATGGCTGGGAAATTTAGATCTTTCAGTCTGCCTTCAGAGGGGAAGAAGCTTGCTGCAGGGTCACACAGGGAAACCAGAAGAGCCTCAGGAAAGCACAGGGCTCCTGACTCCCCACACTAGAAGAAAATGTCGTCAGACCACCTACTCCACCTACTCCTCCGCAGTGGGATGACTGGGCCAGGAATCAACTTCCAAAGAGAACGGCTGCCCCCAAGGAATACCACTGAGCTGAGTCAGGGACAGTCAGCAGAAAGCGAGGCTACGAGCAGCCCTGACAGACTCTGAACAGCTCGCCTGAGACTCTTTGCCCAGCAGGAAGAGCGTCAGGCCTGCTAGTCACTTGCCACCAGCATGCACTTGGCACCTGGCATGGGGCAGGGGGTGGGGAGGGAGCCCCGTGCAATCCCCACTCTGAGAAGCAGCAGGCTGCCTGGAAAAGGCAAGGACAGGGCTCCATGGCTCACCTCCTCACTCCAAAGACGTCATCTGAAGGAAGGAAGTCCCTGTTTATCAAGATCAGAGCCACAGAGCCTTTGTTTACAGAGCTGTTTGCTGGACAATGGGAATGAGACCTGAGCAGCCTTCTGAATCCACAAATATGGGTCAGCATAGCTTTTGGCATTGAGATGTTACATCCAAACATAGGGATAATTTTAAAAAGGGGAGGATCCCCCCAAAACCTATAACCTCAGTCTGTTTAATCATGAGCAAAACAGACTCTAGTAGGGGGCATCTGACAAAACACCTGAGCAGCAGTCCTCAGAACTCTCAAGGCCATCAAAAACAAGGAGAGTATCATAGAGAAAACAAGCTTTTGTTACCAAAGCGGAAAGTGGGGTAGGTGTGGGGGAGATTACTTAGGACTTTGGAATTAATATCTACACACCAATAGATAAAAAACAGGTAAACAACAGAGACCTACTGGATAGCAACAGGGAACCATACTCAACCTCTTGTAAAAAACCTACAATGGTTTGAAAATGATCTGAAATAATCTGAAAAAGAACATGTCTGTATGTACAACTGAATCACTTTGCTATACACTTGAAACTAACACAACATTGTAAATTAACTATGCTTCAATCAAAGAAAAAAAAGGACAGTCTGAGAAACTATCCCAGCCTAGAGGAATTTAAAGAAACATAACAACCATTAATAGATGTAATGTGGTATCCTAGGTGGGATCGTAGAACAGAAAAGCACACTAGGTAAAAGCTAAGGAAATCTGCACAAACTACAGGCTTTAGTTAATAATAATATATAAATATTGGTCCATTAATTACAACAAACGTACCATACTAATGTAATTTGTTAACAACAGGGAAACTGGGAGCAGGACGGATGGGAACCCTCTGTACTATCATCTCAGTTTTTCTATAAGTCTAGAACGGTTCTAATATATAAAGTCTACCTAAGAGAAGTTGGAGGGAAGGAAAACAGAAACTTACCTTCACAGGATATCTTTTTTAACGCTATTGATTTGATAATATTGAGAAATTTTTACCAGAGTTGTTTAAGTATGAGTCAGATACAACTGTCAACTGAAAAAAAAAAAAAGCTGAGAGTCCTGTTTTATTTGGTAGACATTCTGAGGAATTCAAGCCTGGGAGACAGGACTCTCAAGTCCCTCTAAGGGACGTCTGCAAAGAGGCAAGGTGGGGAGCCAGGATATACAGGAGCTTTTGCAACAAAGATCAGGTGGTCGGAACTTCAAAAGATTACTGTTAATTAAAGAAAAACAGACATCTCAAAGAACTTAGCCCTTTTTCTGTGTATGAGAAGATGCCAAGGTCAGGGTTCACCGGAATCATTCCTTTGATGCACAGCTCAGCTCTCTGGGGTCAGCATCCTGTGCTTTCTCATCCTGAGTCTCCTCGGGGGCACTGTCTGCTGGGAGGCGAGGCGGGGGGCTGTAATATGATGGCTTGATGGCCGTGACATCCCTTGTCTACTAATATGGCAGCCAACATTTTTTCCATTGCCACAGTCTTAGCATTCCAATGACTATCCAAGCAGACTCACGCTCCCCTGGCTACCTTTCCCTACCTGGGTCCTAATGCACCCATGCAGCCAGGTTTGGAACGACCATCCTATCCTAACCTGGAGTAACTCACAGGGCCCACAGTGTGCCTCCTCCTTGATCCCCACTGTCCCTTGCCCAGGCCACAGGCTCCAGAGCAGGCATACCACTTCCTGCCTCCAGTCCATCCACTCATCACATGTCCTGGCTGCTGGGTTTGGGGCCTCCCCGTGAACCACTTGCCCCCTGCACACTGTGCTCCAAGATGTTTCACCACCTCTAGCTACAGCCCCACTTCTCCATCTCTCCAGCCCCCAAAGGGGAGGAGCCTCACTCCCAGATCCCCCTTCCTCACCTCTGAGACTCTTCTCTAAAAGCCTTGTCATCCAGCGTCTCAGTCCACCACCCTAATGCTGCTCTCTCCAAGGGCTCTGACGACTGCATCGTTGCTAAGCTTAAGGATGCTTTCCAGACGTCATGGGACTTGACATCTTCATGCTTCCTCTTCTGTCCTGAGACCCCTCTCTCTCTCCGGTCCTCCACCAGCCTTTCTGATGTAACACCTTCACTCAAGGCTCTCATTCCAACTGAACCTTAAATGATGCCCATCCTCAAAATCTCCTCTGCAGCTTCAAATCAGGCTCTGAGAGCAAGAGCACAGTCTGCGCTATCTCTATGTTCCCAGGCTGGCACTTCGTAGGGAGTTGATAATTTTGTTTTCTTTTATTAAATTGAACTTTGTTTTTTGAACATCCTAACCATCCATTAGAGAAGCACTCAACATGTATGAAATATCATTTGTTTATGCTCCTAAGACTTTGTTTCTAAAATTCTATAAATGAAATGTTCAGCAATTCTAACCTTCTAATATCCTTTAACATATGGCTCTAGCATGAGTAACAACTAGCATTTATTGACAGCCTGAGCAAATTCCTTCACACACGTTAGTTGCCAAACCTTATTCCTAAGGACACTAACAACACGTGTTACAAAGGAAAAGGATTTAGTGGTCTAATGAGTATGGGAAATCCTGAGTTAAACAAAGCTTGCTGGAGTTCTTTTCTGCAGAACTAAATATTGAAAATATCCAAGAGGAGAACTTTTTTTTTTTTTCAAGAAGAGAACATCTTATGTATCGCTCCAAATCTAAATGGTTGGGGCCCAGTGATGTACTCATAAACAGTTGACAACTGGCTTTTGAAGGGAAAAGACCCTGTTTATAGCCTTTGCCAATTTCCTTGGTGTAAATACTTTCCCCATATCTGTTTCAAGCTACCAGCTTGAAGGCAGAGTGGGAAAGAGATGTGCATCAATACACCGTTAGCCAGGATTTCCATGATTAGACAGGACCAACATAAAAACTCAAGAACATAGTGAAATGTAGTAAAATTATTAGGAAGCAATAAATTTTGAGGTCATTACCTTTATTTTTAATACAATTCACTTAACTGTACGCTTATAGAAGTGATTTTCAACAGTCCCATACACTCACACAGGCACACAGCCAGCACTTGCTATCTCCAGCTCACAGTGCCTCACCTCCTACAGATTAAATCGAGTGTGGACCGCAAGAACACCGAGTACCAGCTCAGAGGAGAGTCTGCAGGCAAGATCTTCCGGGTCGACAAGAACACAGGCGATGTGTACGCCTTAGAGAGGCTGGACAGGGAGAAGATCTCTGAGTACCACCTCACTGCCCTCGTGGTGGACAAGGACACCAAGAGGAACCTGGAGTCTCCTTCTAGCTTCACCATCAAAGTTCACGATGTCAACGATAACTGGCCTGTGTTCACCCACCGGGTGTTCAACGCCTCCGTGCCCGAGATGTCAGGCATAGGTATGTGCCTGGTCTGTCCCTCTCCCTGCCCCCTCACACATCCCTGATCCAGAGGCACCTCTCCATCAGCAGCTGCACTGCCTGGAGCAGGATCCAGTGAGGTCCAAGCAGC
>NW_024070197.1:30332459-30640329 GCF_014754425.2 Oryx dammah | reverse complement strand
CACCACCACACACAGACACCACACACATACCACACACACACAAACACCCCACACATCACACACACCCCACACACACACACACACCACACACACACACCACATACCCCACACATACACACCACACACACACCCCACACCACACACCCCACACCACACACCCTACCACACACACACACACACCACACACACACCCCACACACACACCTCACACACACATACACACCACACATACCCACACACACATCTTGTTACTCTTTGAAGCCAATCCCCCCCACTGCTCTGACTCTCAGGGCTGGCATGCCGAGAGCATAGACTTCACACATGAAGGAGGCCAACTCTGCCACCAAGATAAGGGGTCACCTTTAGGGTCCATTCAGGAGTCATGGGGGGAACGGTGGAGAGGGACACACCTCATCCTCAGGTATGTCACCAGCCTGGACCCTAGGCCCCCAGAGGAGACTATTTCTTCCTCAATTCTACTCCCAGCCTCCAGAGGATGCAAGAAAAGAGCTCCCATCCCCACCTCTTCATCCAGGCTCTCTGGTCAGGGCTCAAGACCAGACCTTCTTGTTAAGCCTGGGGAGCCTGGAGTTCAAGGGGAAAGATATGCGACACCCAGTCTTTTGGGACCCTTTCTATTCTCTTGTTTTCATGCTTCCAGGAGCAAAACTAGAGCAGCTCTTCCTCTGTTTCTCTCCATGACTGCAGACACTCACCCCTTCCCTCATTTCCCCCATAAAGGAAAACCACTGCTCTCTTCACCCTTCATGTTTGACTGGCTGGGCCTCCACCACTGTCAGCACTTCAGCGCCAGGCAGGCTCCTCAGAAAACGGGACCCGGGAGAGGGGGTTCAGGGGACAGCCTGAGCCCCATCTGCCCTCATCTGGGAATGGGGTGAGGGGCTGGTAGTCACAAGGCAGTAACCCTGGATTCTCTCCCGGCAGGGACCTCGGTCATCCAGGTAACAGCAGTGGATGCAGATGACCCCACGGTTGCAGACCACGCTTCTGTCGTGTACCAGCTCACAAAGGGAAAAGAAAATTTTGACATCCGTGGTCCTGGTCCGTGTGACTAACCCCCCTGGGCAGCACTGGCTTGGAGGGGGTGGAGGTGCAGGCACAGAGGGAAGCCCAGTCTGACAGGTGTTACCAACCACTCACTGTCCTGTGGAGGCGGTCGGTACCACGCATCAAGACAAGGGGGCTGGTGAGGGCAGGAGGAGGCAGACAGGATGTGGACTCAAGTCCAGGGGACAAAAATCCACCCGAGCAGTAACACGAGAGGCAGATGAGAAGGCTCGTTAGCAGCTCTGGCTATGGAACCACACAGATCTGGTTTCCAACCCCATCTCTGCTGCTCACCACTTCTAAAGACCTTGGGCAAATCAACCAACCTCTGAGCACTGGCGAGTCCTCATGGTGAAAATGGGGAAGGTTACATGCATGCACCCCATACAGGAGCTGTGAAGTCTGAATTAGATGATGTCTAAAGAGCATGTGGCTCATTGTCACTAGCCATCACATGTGACCTTAAAAACCTGCAAGGACTGAGTCTTTGGAGAAAGACAAAAGTCCAAGTGGTCAGGCCTGGGGCATGCCACCATTCAGAACAATGGCAAATACACAACCTATGCTGCACTGAGGCATAACCCATCACAGCACTTTGCTCACTCTGAGCCTAGATGTGGCCTCAGGCTCTTTCTCGGCCCATAGTGGACAAAAGTGTTTGTGTGGCTTTGGCCTATCAGTGCAGGGCGTGGAGATGGGTGCTGGATCTCCCCTGGCTCTTGGCCCTGGCACAGGGAAGTCACCCAGGAGCTCTGAAGTCACGGCTCTCTGGGTAGCATCTGGGCATCCATATTTTTTAAAAGTTCCTCAGGTAACATGGTTCCTGACAGGACACATTTTGCAGGACTCATTGTCACCATGAACAAACACCTGGACCGAGAGACGCAGGACAAGTACGAGGTTGTGGTGGAAGCAGAAGATGCCCAGGGCCGCCGGGGGGAGTCAGGCACAGCCACCGTGTTCATCACTCTGCAGGACGTCAACGACAACTTCCCCATCTTCACCCAGAGTGAGCCCCTCTCCCTGGGCCCTGGTGGGGGCGGTGCTCTCAGGGAGGAGCCTGGCATCCATCTACCTCTCCCTCCACCCCAGAGTGAGCCTACATCAGAGATGGCTTCCCGGTGCTCCCCGTCTCTGCACACACTCCCAAGGCTGCACACCTGGCCTGCCAGGGCGCCCTCTTGGGCCAGCAGCAGATCACACTCTCTGTTGTGTCCCACATGCCCAGAGTCCCACTACCAGACAGGACCAGTTTCACCCAGTTTCCAGGAGCTCGGGAAAACCCACGAGCTGGGGAGCCAGGGTTCAGCTGAGCGCCAGAGCCAGGGCTGGGCCCTGACCCACCCACAGACTGATTCTCCCCACAGGAAAATGTCCAACAAGAGCTCTTCACACGCGCTGGGTGGGCTGGGGAGGAAGGTCAGATAGGCTCATCACCTGCACCTCCAAGGCTGATGTCACTCAGAGGCTCAGCCACTGCGAGGACAGGCCAGTGTACCCTGAAATGACCTCACTGTACATGGTGAAAGCTCCTCAAAGACAGGGCTTCTCTCTCTTGGCAGTTGACAGATCCCCCAGCAAAGTGCCTGACATACGGGGGGTGCTTAATAACTACTTGTCAGACGGATGAAGGGATGAAAGGACAGATAGAGTGGAACCTCTGTGCCGTGAGACCCAAAATTCCAGAGGAATTACTACTACTGCTGCTGCTACTTTACTGTGTCTGTTGCTTGTATCAAAATATACTGGGATAGTATATGCGACAATTACCTTGTCTATCTCATTAACCCAATGCCCTTTGGGGCGCCCCTTCTGCATCAGCCAGGTACACATTTTCTGTGCCAGAAGACATCCGTGTGGGCAGCCCCCTGGGCTCTCTGTTTGTTGAGGACCCAGATGAGCCCCAAAACCGGAAGACCAAGTACAGCTTCGTGCAGGGCGAGTACAGGGACACCTTCACCATCGAGACGGACCCCACCCACAACGAGGGCATCATCAAGCCCATAAAGGTTTGCAGGCCTGTAGCAGTGGCATCAGATGGGGGGTTGGGGGCTCCTGGCATGCTCAGGACTCAGCCAGGGGCTGCTCCCAGGCCAGAGGTCACCAAAGGTCCACGTTTGGGCCAGCATGGAGCAGGCCATGTGCTCGTGGATCTTTGTGACCCTGGAGCTGGGACGTGGAGCCACGAGAGAAGGGTCAGTCCCTTGGGCTGGGCTACCCCAGAACCAGACCTTGAGGCAAGGACTTAGGTATATACAGCTCATTTGGGGGGTGATCTCAGGAAGCCCCCAGGAGCAGTGAGATGTAAAAGGGAGGAGAGTTAAGACAGGCTCCTTAGTGAGAAGGTGATCACTGTGGGTGAGTGGGATACGGTCCCACTGGGGAAATCTGGGCAACTATGTGGAACATGCTTCTGAGTCGCAGAAGTTATGGGCTGCCTGAGGGCTCCTGGGGGCTCACTTCCTGGCACTTTCTGATCTCCCCTGGGCGCTGGCGAGGAGAGCCCTGGTAGATTACAGGTGCTTGCAGCCAAAAGCTGTCAGTGTATAAAGACACAGTGAACACCATGGGGATGGGGTGCCCGTTGGCAGTGGCTGCTGCAGAGACATCAGTCAAACCAGCTGAATCTAGAGGAGAGAAGGTCTGCCAGGGGCACAAACTGCCTCCAGAATGGCCATGCCGAGTACTAGGGGGCCCAGGCCAGGGATCTCCTCCTCAGAGGGGACACTCAAACCCGTGTACCTGAGCCAGACCACTCCTCCAGCAGACCTCTCTGGAGTCCTTCTCTGATCCAGCCCTGTGCTGGGAACTGGATATACCCAGGGGAGTCGAACAGCCCCCATGGTACCAAGGCTCTCGGCCAGTAGGGAGGACACACACACGCACCAAAGGGGACCCAGGCAGGAACAAAACTATTGTCAGGAGGGGCAGGAACAGGCTTAATGAACACATCTGGTTACGTTTGGACAGGCTCCTTGATGGGGTGAGGAGTGTGGCAAGCAGGCAAGAGACTTGAGCAAAGGCACACAGAAAAGGCACGGCTTTGAGGAGCTGTGGGAAGAACCACTAGTCTGTGCTCCCCTTATAGCAAGAGTATGGCTGATCTGCTTGGTGTCCCCAGTTCTCAGAATAGAGCCAAGGTCAGGACGAAGCTGAAGACAGCCAGGCCACAGGCCCCTCATCTGCGCAACAGGTGTCGTCCCAGCACTACCGTGCAGGGCCTGGTTCAGAGCAGGAGCTCACCACGCTTTCCTCCCACAGCCCCTGGACTATGAACGCATCCCGCAATACAGCTTCACCATCGAGGCCACGGACCCCACCATTGACCTCCGCTACCTGGGCAGCACCTCCCCCAAGAACATCGCCCGTATCATTATCAACATCACAGACGTGGATGAGCCCCCCATCTTCCAGCAGCCTTTCTACCACTTCCAGCTGCAGGAGAACCAGAAGAAGCCTCTGATTGGCTCGGTGCTGGCCAAGGACCCTGATGCTGCTCAGCGGGACATCAGGTAAGGGGGTGGAGGTCATGAGGATGGGGATGATCATGGCCACACCCTGGCACGGAGGCTCTTACATCAGCTGGGCTGAACCCAGGATGCCAAGGGAGAAACTGGCTGCTCCGAGCATGGACACTGGGCTTGGGCAGGGGCAGGACAAGAAGCCCGAGCTCCTCCACTAACCCACGTGGCCAGGTATAATCTTGTCCTGCCCAGGTACCCACCTAGCATGGTCCTGGCCATTACAGCTGCCCAGTGTCTGCTCTACCTGGAAGGGGAGGTACAGGTTCCCACAGGTCCTGTCTAGGGAGATCTGATGGTCAACAGCACAACCAACTTGACATATGTGAAATCCCTTCACTAAATATGTTTCATTCATATGTCTTCCCAAAACCACAAAAGGGAAAAGTTTATTTCACACACTGAAACAACACAAAGACCTACGAAGAAAGCGTCAGTAACCCTGACTTCCAGACAACTCATGTTCATGGTGTGGTGTGATCCTACCACGCCTTTCTTCATGACCACACAAACACCTACAGACATTTATGGTGGATTTGTCATTTGTTTCAGGGATCTGATGGTTTTAAATTTTTTCTGGATCATAGTATGCCCATTTCAGCTTCCCTAGTTTCTCAGGGGTAAAGAATCCGCCTCCTAATGCAGGAGACGGAAGTTCAATCCCTGGGTTGGGAAGACCCCCTGGAGAAGGAAACAGCAGCCCACTCCAGTATTCTTGCCTGGGGAATCCCATGGACAGAGGAGTTTGGTGGGCTATAGTCCATAGTGCCAAGAGTTGGATGTGAATTAGCAACTAAACAACAATCATGACCATTTCATCACTACTTGTTCCTCCATCTCAACTAGGCACCTCTACCCTCTGTGACAAAAGATGTCGTTCCAGCCCATACTTTCTAGGGCCACATAACATTTGAGAGTATGAAGTTCATGCAGTCTCGTTTTATTCCAGAGCTGGTAGCCAACTGTGCCAGCAGCATTAATCAAATAAGTCACCATTTTCTACCTTTGTTACAGACTGAGTTCCTGTATATCCCTGAATCTATTTTTGAATCCTTTGTTCTGTAGCAAAGCTATTCTGTTTTATTGTAGCAGCTTTATACTAAAACTTGGTATGTATAAGGCAAGTCCCTCCCCCAAGTATTTTTTCACTTTATATAACTTTAATGCATTCTCAAACATCCGTTTTTTCTTGTGAACCATAAAACTCTTGAGTTTTATAAAAAGCATTAGAATTCTAATGAGAACTGTGTTTGCATATCAGTTTGGGGAGAGTTAACGCTCTATTAAGGACAAATGTGTCCCTCCTTTTCAACCACATCTCATAAGTTTGGGGATGACTGTTTTCATAGCCATTCTATTTTAAATAGTCTGTAATCATCATTTTTATTTCTTCACTGATCCAATGGTTTATTTAAGACTTTTTTTTCATTTACAAGTGGTAGGGCGTTTTTTGGTTTTAACACGTTCTGCGGTGTAACACAACTGTCCTTTTGTCCATTTTCCTCTGTAATATCTAAGCTTTTGCTCTATGTATTTTAAATGTTTCTATTCAGTTAACAACGGTTTATAATTATTTTACCTTCATTATGACTTGTCTCTTTCATCCTTACGGCATTACTCGGTTTGTCCTGCTTAAATATTCTGTCCTCCACTCCATGTTGCCTGATGCAGGGTTGGTCAGTCCCGCTTTCATGTCACTGATGTTCACCTGAAATGTTCCGACCTTTGCTCTTTTCATAGGTAATTTTATTTATTTGGCTGTGCTGCGTACTCGCTGCCGCACAGGCTTTTCTCTAGTTGTGGCAAGCAGAGGCTCCTCTCTAGCTGTTGTGTGTGGGCCTCTCAGTGCAGTGGTTTCCCTGGCTGCATGCAGAGCACAAGCTCTAGAGCTTGAGGGGTCAGCAGTCACAGTTCCCAGGCCCTAGGGCACAGGCTCAGAGCTGTGGCACATGGGCTTAGCTGTTTTGCAGCATGTGGGGTCTTCCCAGACCAGGGATCAAACCCACGTCTCTTACACTGGCAGGCAGATTCTCTACCACTGAGCCATCTAGCCCCCAATCTTTACTTTTAATATTTGTAAGTCATTCAGCATTTAAGCTGTCTCCTGAAACTGGAATGCAGATGGCTTTGCTTTTCAATCAAAACTGAGAGGTGTCATGTTTAACCTATTTACATTTTTCATCATAAATGATGCTGCTGCTGCTGCTAAGTCGCTTCAGTCGTGTCCGACTCTGTGCGACCCCAGAGACGGCAGCCCACCAGGCTCCCCCGTCCCTGGGATTCTCCAGGCAAGAACACTGGAGTGGGTTGCCATTTCCAGATGAGTTTGATCTTATTTCTTTTAGCCTGTTTTACATTGGCTATTTCTCAAAACTAATGACTTTTTTCTCTTCCCCATCTTTGTTGTAGTCTTTTTTTTTCATATTTATTCTCCTAGGTATTTGGATGGAATATATGCGTTTTTACTTCTGCCAGTGACATTTATTTCTGTCTGTAAAACTTAACCTGGTTTCCTGGACCAATATTTTCTACTTATAAATCTCTCTCTCTCATACACACACACCACCACCACCTCCACTGCTTTCCTATATATGATAAAGAAATCAACAATTTCCATTTAATTCCTCCCAAGCCAGATTTTTTACTTTATTTTGAGACATTTCTTAGAGGAAGTGAGTTTTCACAAAAAGTTTTTCAGGACCCATCTTATGGGTGATAGACTTCCTGAGTTCTTTCATATTTATAAATCAAAAATATTATCAATGTGTTCTAGCACTTAACATTGTGTGACTATCTAGGATTAAGTCTGATTTCTCTTTCTTTATAAGGATGTATTTTTTCTGTGTGGACTCTCTTCATTTCTTTACATACCCCTGAAATTCCAATGTATCATCAGAATATAGCTAAATATTGATCGTTTTTCCACTATGCCTGATATCAATGACCTCTTTTAATATATAAACTTGGGTCTTTCTTCAGATCAAGAAGTTTTCTTTTATTACATCGTTTGTTATTTCTTCTGTTCTCTTTGTTCTGGAATTTTCTTTGGTATTCAGTTCAGTTCAGTTCAGTCGCTCAGTCATGTCTGACTCTTTGCGACCCCATGAATCGCAGCACGCCAGGCCTCCCTGTCCATCACCAACTCCCAGAGTTCACTCAGACTCATGTCCATCGAGTCAGTGATGCCATCCAGCCATCTTATCCTCGGTCGTCCCCTTCTCCTTCTGCCCCCAATCCCTCCCAGCATCAGAGTCTTTTCCAATGAGTCAACTCTTCGCATGAGGTGGCCAAAGTACTGGAGTTTCAACTTCAGCATCATTCCCTCCAAAGAAATCCCAGGGCTGATCTCCTTTAGAATGGACTGGTTGGATCTCCTTGCAGTCCAAGTGACTCTCAAGAGTCTTCTCCAACACCACAGTTCAAAAGCATCAATTCTCCTTGGTATTAGAAAAAATGTATCTGGAACATTATGGATTTTTTTCATCTCTTCTTTTCATGCCTTTTTTCTTAAGAACTTTTCAATTTTTACTTCACAAATTTAATTTCCTTTCCATCACTTCTTACCTCTTCTGGTTCCTTTTTTATTTCTTCCTGGCTCTTACTCAACTATCTTTTCATTAATCACAAAATCCAATTCAAGCTGAAGTAAAGCTGGCTACAGTGCCACCTGCCTCGACTCTGAAGATACTGTTGATGGAGTCTCAGGGTCCACCCTCATCCCAGTGATTGCAACAGTGCCCAGATCAAAGAGATTATCTCACTACTCTGACTCTCTCTGCGTGGTCAGGTGCAATGAGCAGTGAGAGAAGGGTGGGGGATGATGCAAGGGACAGATCCTAAAGGATCTGTCTGTCCTTCTGGGCAGTCTGGACTCCGCAAAGAACAATGGAAAGCCATGAAATCCCTGGAAACTCTTTCCCCTGGACAGGTACTCCATCCGCAGGACCAGCGACAAGGGCCAGTTCTTCGGAATAACCAAGAAAGGGGGTATTTACAACGACAAAGAACTGGACAGAGAAGTGTACCCTTGGTACAACCTGACAGTAGAGGCCAAAGAGGTGGATCCTAGTGGTGAGTGGCCCCTTTTGCCAGAGGACCTGGGCTCTTCTCTTTTCCTCATTCTTTTAAAATTGGCATAGGCTGTCATTTGAGGCCTCCAGAGGTACTAGAAGCACTGCTGATGCACCACTTGGCTGGGATGCTACAGTGCCTCCATCCCCAAGTGTAGATGGGCCAGCTGTATCCACGTCATCAGAGACTGTGTTAGAAGGCAAAACAGCAGGCCCCAACCCCAGACTGAGTCAGAATCTCATGCACACTACAGTTTAAGAAGCACTGCTCCAAAACAGGCTGCCATATGTCCCTGTAATGGGCATCACATGAGTCACCTCTT
The DNA here is from genome assembly GCF_014754425.2 of Oryx dammah. Classification (NCBI taxonomy): domain Eukaryota; kingdom Metazoa; phylum Chordata; class Mammalia; order Artiodactyla; family Bovidae; genus Oryx; species Oryx dammah. The sequence goes on along the minus strand of NW_024070197.1, from coordinate 30,631,347 downwards.
AAACACAGAGCTTCTCAGATGCCTCTCTGGAGGTCCTAGTCCAGAGAGTCAGAAACAGCAGGGAATGTGCCCTGAACAAGGGCCGTGTGATTTTTATTATCGTGGACATTTGGGAAAGGCTGCTTTGGAGACTGTTTATGTGCCAGTTAGTGGGTTGAATTCAAAATCTGAAGCACTTGCCAACTCTAAGATTGTTAGAGTCTCCAGAAAGTAGGGTAACTGTTGCCAAAGGGAAAGGCAGGTGTTGGAGCTTTGCATTCTTATACTATATGAGAAAAACACAACTGCTCTCCAGGAGAAGGATCAACATTCCCCACCCTTCCCAGAGACCAATGGGGCCCAGAAAAAAGGGTGACTTGCCCAAAGTCCCACTGGTAGCTACCCAGGAGGGTCCCTGCCTCCTGCAGGCAGCATGTCCCCCACATGGCAGCCAGGCCAACTTCAATAGACTTCTGAGTGTTTTCCAGATCAATCTTTGCCCCTTTCTTCCCCATCTAATCTCACTCATACAATTTTTAAATCTTATAGTAATAGCTTACTGTGCATTTTAAAATACAGAAAATACAAAAAAGAGAAGAAAAGTATCCCTCCGCCATAACCCCACCATACAGCAATAATTGCTGTCAGCACTCTAGTGTGTTTTCTCTGGTCTTTTTTCTATCTGTCATTTTATACAAGTGAAATCATAATACCCTGAATTTTTACTTAACCTTATTCCAGAATTATTTTCTCATGGTACTAAAATGTCTTTATTAAAGAGATTACAACTTTTAAAATGTAATTTACATGGGCATTGCAAACAGCCACATGGTCCATTCTTTTAAACTGGCCCTGTTTATTAAAGCAATTTCACATAGACTGTTTACCTTTTCAATTATTCTGTAATTTATTTAAATTGGCTTGATTACTTAAATTACTGCACTGACTTAATAATTACTTAATTGATTTAATTAAAACCTTTAAAAATACATTTATGTCGTTTCTCTTTTTGATTCTTACAAGTAATTCTCTAGCAAATACCCTTATGCATGAGGCTTTACCCCGCTTCCTCTTCTGCTTCTTTCATCCAGAACGCCATCCCTGGCCTTCCTTCTAAATGTCCACAGCCCCCTCTTCCAGAAAAAAGAGCACCCCTCCAGGACTCCCACCAATACACCTTCTAATCTCAGGGCTGACATCTGCTAAGTCCACTGTAGTGACAAGTCCTTTCTCCTGCAGGGACTCCCACAGGCAAAGAATCCATTGTGCAGGTCCACATTGAAGTTATGGATGAGAATGACAACGCCCCAGAGTTCGCCAAGCCCTATGAGCCCAAAGTGTGTGAGAACGCCCCCCAGGGCAAGGTGAGTCTGGCTCAGGTGGGAGGGTGAGGCAGCGCCTGCCTGGGTCAGACCAAAGGGGCAGCACCTCCCACTCACAGTCAGCTGGCACTTCATGAGCTTAATGTAACCTGTACAACAGCCTTGAGGAAAAATGACATTCCCCCTACAGATGGTGAAACTGAGGCTCAGAGACAATGTGTAGTGAGCAGATTGGTGGGGAGGTGGGTGGTAGAAAGAGTGACTTTTGGGGGACCATTGAGATTAGTGTTACAGGTGAGAGGCAGCCACAGTCAGATCTAAATCCAAAGTCCCTCACCATCACTGACACCCCAGCCAGCTCAACACCACCACTGACCGTCCCCCGTCTTCCACCCTCCAGCTGGTCGTGCAAATCTCAGCAACAGACAAGGATATAACACCACGAGATGTGAAGTTCAAGTTCTCCCTGAGCACTGAGGACAGCAACTTCACCCTCATTGATAATCACGGTGCGCCTTGAAGCAGTCAGCCTGGCTCTTGGAGTGGGCGGGGTTGGGGGGAGGTGGCGGTTAGAGATGGAGTTATTTGAGTCTTGAGATGCCAGGGTCAAGGACTAAGCCAATGAGTCAGGTGCCCTCCCTGGGGCTATCAAGTTCCAAGATATTGTATACAATTCCCACCACATACCTTATTGGTCTGTGCAATCATCAGAGCCACCCCGGCCACACTGCCAACTCCACATGGCCTTGCCTTTTCCCTTAAGATGCCCAGGTCACTGAATAGGCACAGAATAGACAGGGGGTGTAGAGAGCCTGGTTCACAAACTAAGGGACTCCTTCCCATGGGACCTCTGTGGTCAGTACAACTGCAAATTACTCTATGACATGGAACTTTGGGGTTGCTCCCAAAAAGCCAAAATGGGACATTTGAAACCAAAATGCCAAGAATACAGTGTTTTGATTTGGCCACAGTGATCACTTAACACCAGGTGTCCTCAGGACGGGATCTGGTCCACCAGTCGCATCCCAGAGTCCTGCGATGTCAGCAGTGGCCAATCAGAGCTTCTGATGAGTATGTGCTCCCTGGAGTGATGAGGCTGAGTTGGCTGGACTCCAGCCAAAAACAGACAGGCTTCCATGCTCTCTGCACCTTCCTCAGAAAAAAAAACCTAGAAAATCGCCCTTGGGTCTAAAAGAGAGCATTCCTTTCTCCGGAATGGGGAGGAATCCCTGCCTATCCCTAACCGGCAACGTGGTGGTTGGTGAGGCTCCCACCATAGACACAGCCACTGCCACCTCTGAGGAAGGTCAGGGACTGGGATTCCTGAGAGTGAGGGGGAGACCCAGGGGGCCAGCCACACACTCCTCCTTGAGGGATGGGGATGGTGGCGAGGACACGCTGACAGTCAGTGCCACACCACTCAATACTCCACTGTCTTCGGTAGTAAATAATGTGGGAAAAATACCTGTCACAACCATCCCCAGTGTCCGCTTCAAACCTACCTCACAGGAGGTCAGCAATGGAGTAAAAAGCTTAAGTGTCACCCCAAAGACCCCCCCCAATATGTGATCAGGAGATAAGCTTGTTGGCCTCAGACTCACTTATGAATGTCCTGCTACAATATTAAATGAGTATAGTGAGAAATCTCTCATTTCTCTCATATAGTCTCAGTGGCCATACTGTTATTATTTTCTATTACAATAGATATGGCTACTTAATAATGAAATGTAATTGGCTTCCATTTAAAATCTATAAGACGGCCTCCTTTGCTTTTGGCTTCCTGAGTGTGCTAACCCGGCCCGTGTAGCTACATAAAACCTGGAGTAGGGAGTCCCTGCAACTTTGAACATCACAGCCTCCCAGAAGCCAGTAAAAGACACATTTTTCTGGCCTCTGCCCAGAGCCACTGAATCAGAAATTCAGAAAAAGAGAGGGCGGGGGAGAAGGAAGGAGGAGTAGAGGGGAGGTGGGTAGGGGTGGGGTCTGAAAAGCAACATGTTCAAAAATCTCCCTGGGGAATTCTGTACATGGACTGATTGGAGCTGAGAGGAAGAGCCAATATTTGGGCCAAAGCACAGTCCCAATTCCAACCTGCCCAGGGAATCCTCAATTACAACTGTAATCATTCCCTCAGTGCCCCAGGGGACCTGTGCATTGTTCTTACTTTCTAATGCATTTTCAGGGACAGCAAAAACAGCCTTAGAAGTTAGCCTGATGCTAAGAGACTTTTTAAATTTTGTTTTCCCCTGATTGTTCATAAAAGCGTGAAACAATGCATTAATTAACTGAGAGTTCTCTCTTACTGAAGTAGGGTTAGGGGTCAGGTATTTCAGTTACCCATAGAAACAAAAAAGCAATGATTTTAAGTACTGGCCAAATCCTTCTTAGAGGCCAAATCGAAGCAGCTGCCCAAAACATCCCCTCTCTGGAGGAACAGACCTGCCCACAATGGCTAAAACACGAGGCAGGGGTATAAAACACATGGCCCAGGCAGCATATGAGCTGGTACGGTTACGAGGGCTTCCTGGAGGAGGCGGGCCCCACTGTCGGTGGTGACGAGAGAATGGGCACTCCAGACAGCAGCACCTGACTCCGAGGCCTTGGTGTTTCCAGATAACACGGCCAACATCATAGTCAAGTACGGGTATTTTGACCGGGAGCGCGCCAAGGTCCACCACCTGCCCGTGCTCATCTCAGACAACGGGAGGCCAAGCCTTACGGGCACCAGCACGCTGCACGTGACCGTGTGCAAGTGCAACGAGCATGGCGAGTTCACCCTGTGCGAGGAGGTGGCCGCCCAGGTGGGCATCAGCATCCAGGCGCTGGTGGCTATCTTCCTCTGCATCCTCACCATCACAGGTCAGTGCCCAGAAGGATGGGAGGGGATGGCGAGGGGACTGCAGGGGAGGAGGAGGCGGCCGGGGATCCAGGCCCAGCCCCGCTGCTTTCAGCCCAAAGTCCACCTCCCTGGGTGCCGAAGGGTGCAAGTGGAAGACAGAGGAGGAGGCGGCGCAGCTCAAGACCCCTTCCCCAGTTTAAAATACTTTATATAACATTCATTCATTCAACCGACATATTTTGAGCACTAACTGTGTGCCTGGCACTGTTCCTGGCACTTATTTATATAAAATCTCTTTTGAAAAAAAGAGGATCCAGTCTCTCTTTTGGAGAGAAATGGAAAGTGTAAATTTTCTTGTTTAAATTATCACCAGGGGGCGCTTTCTTTCTTTTTTTAGGATTCCTCCAGCCTTGATCTCTCTTTCTTTCTTTTTTTTCCCCCTTGTTTGGGCCTCAGAAACTTTACAGGCATTTTAGACCTAGCCTCCGTGTAGGGTCTCCAGGAAGTAGACTCTGGCAAAAGGGTTGGGGTACACGTGATTGATTTGAGACGTGGTCCCAGGAAGGCCCAGAAGGAAGAGTGGGAGTTTTGACAGGGAAAGGAGGCAGCTGGTGAAGGGCAAGTTGTCACACAAGTTGCCGCCACGGGCCACCGGAGCTTCTCCTCGCCGGGGACTGGGCGGCAGCGCTCAGTCATGTTCATCCACCAACGCCCACCAGCAGATGGCCGGGGCTCCTCCGGCTCTTTACGTGGGGCAGGAGCCAGCCGTCCAGAGGAAGCCCGTGGGTGGTCAGAGGTCACCCTGCGCACTACAGTGACAGGACCGGGGACACAGCGAGGCTCCAGGCCTTTCCGGCCAGTGGCTCCCCTGAGAGGCCCCCTGGCAGAGCCCCCCTTCTGTGGCCAAGAGTCCAGACTGAGATTCCCCTCTCAACCCAAATCTGTAACAGTGATGGCACTGGCATCCCCACCACTCATAGAATTGCACTTAACCTCGCAGCCACCTTATCAGACGTAAAGAGCAGAGGAGTCATCACTTCCCATTTTACAGACAAGGAAACAGACTCAGAGGGCCATCCTGGCTTGCCTAGTAACAGTTGGTTAAGTAACTCCAGGCTAGAAGGACAGAGTCTAGGGAAGTTCTGGGCCTACTTCCAGGAGCTCTCTGCCCAACGTGGTCCACCCCTCCTAGGGCTGGCAACCCTTATGCAGTCATACCCCTCAGAGCTCCGGGCAGGGCCAACATCACACCATTGCCTGATCACGGGACTCTGGGCAAGTGACTCAGCTTCTCTGAGATTAGTCTACTTACGTAAAATGGGATAATAATACCGGATGAGATGGTTGGATGGCACCATCGACTCGATGGACATGGGTTTGGGTGGACTCCGGGAGTTGGTGATAGACAGGGAGGCCTGGTGTGCTGCGGTTCACGGGGTTGCAGAGTCGGACACGACTGAGCGACTGAACTGAACTGAGTGAAAGAACATGAAAACGTGCCACCACCATGCCAGAATGCACACAGTAGGTGTGTTCAAGAGTGGCTGCTGCTACTGCAACGGAGCCATGTCCACCAGCACCGTCACGACCCACCGTCATCATCATGGCTCAGAATCTTTGCACCCCAAATTCCAGCTCCATCTTTTCCCCTCTTCTGCCCCAACCTATGGCCTCCTGGCCTTTGCAGATGACAGAGAATTTGTCACAGTGCTAAGAGGTGGGAGGAAGTGAGGATGCAGTTAGATGGGAAGGAGAGTGGCAGGAGAAAATGAACTTGAGAGAAGGTCCACTGTGTTCCTCTCCTCCCAACCCTACTGTGGCCAGTGACACCAACAAGGATCATGCCCTGGGGTGGGGGTGGGATGGACATGGCTCTGGGCTGGGAGGGAGGGTGCTGAGGGTGGACCCACCATGAGACCAGATGGAACCAAAGCTTCTGTGTTGGCCCACGTGCCACCAGGAGCTGGGCTGCCCAGGGCTGCCCAGGGAGGAGGGGAGGGAGCAGGTGGACCTGGAGGAGGTGGAAGGGAGGGCATAAGCCTCCGCCCAGCCTAACCAGCTCTGGCTCACTGACCGCAGTGATCACCCTCCTCATCGTTCTACGGAGGCGGCTCCGGAAGCAGGCCCGTGCTCATGGCAAGAGCGTGCCAGAGATCCACGAGCAGCTGGTCACCTACGATGAGGAGGGAGGTGGCGAGATGGACACCACCAGCTACGACGTGTCAGTGCTCAACTCAGCACGCCACGGTGGGGCCAAGCCCCCGCGCCCGGCGCTGGACTCGAGGCCGTCCCTCTACGCTCAGGTGCAGAAGCCACCCCGGCAAGCGCCTGGGGCGCATGCACCCGGGGAGATGGCCGCAATGATCGGGGTGAAGAAGGACGAGGCGGACCACGACGGCGGCGGCCCGCCCTATGACACGCTGCACATCTACGGCTACGAGGGCGCCGAGTCCATTGCCGAGTCTCTCAGCTCCCTGGGCACGGATTCATCGGACTCGGACATTGATTATGACTTTCTCAATGACTGGGGACCCAGGTTCAAGATGCTGGCCGAGCTGTACGGCTCAGACCCCCAGGAGGAGCTGGTGTATTAGGGGGCCACGGGCCTCTGGGCCTGGGAGCCAGACCACTTGCAGCTCAGGCTAGTCGGACACAAGGCACGGAGGCCTCCAAACGCAGCACTGTCCCAGCCTGACAGCCCTTCCTCGCAGGCCACAGAGACTTCACCACCTTGGTTGGCAAAAGCCAAGTTCCTGAAACGTCCAGGAACATATTTCAGCCATGGCTACTCCCCAAATGCTGGGAAATCAAGGCTGGTATGCTGTCTGGCTTGAGACATCCATATAACCCTGTCACCTGGAATCACGGGTCCAACTCAAAGATTCTCTCTGGCTCTTCAAAGCAGCTTATGCTCAGTTGCTGCAGGGGTTGGGGTGGGGGGGTCTTCCCTTGAGGTCCCTGAACCCCTTGGGGAGGCTGGGGAGGCCCTGGTGCCTGTCATCCTGGAGGCAAAAGGCTGGGCAGCATTACCATGGGGCAAGACTCTCTGTAGCCCTGTCCTACCAGAGACGACGACCACCCATCACGCTTGTCCCACCTCAGCTTCCTCACTGCTCCCAAGTGCCCCTCCATTTCTCAGCCTCTCCCCAGGCCTGTCAAGAGAGGAAAGGCCCCTGGACATCTCCCAGCCTTGGGTCCTGAGGTGACCTCGCTGGCCCGCCGTGCCTGCAACTATGCTGTACTGTGTATTGAAAGTCCAGCCAAGGTCAGGGAAGTGGCTTGTTGAACTCTGAAGCAACTGTGAATTCTCCCTGGAGGAGCAGTGGGGAGCAAGTGTGACACCCGATCCTAGGGTGAGGGCCACCTTCACACCCACTCCCTCCAGAAGGGGCTGGGGGTCACTGTGACCCCAATCTGAGACTCATGACACCCCTCCAGTTTTGCCTGGGAAGCTGGGCAGGTGTTCCCAGAGCAAAAGACCTCTCCCCACCGCTCCTGGTCACTCGGTCATGCTCTTTTTTCTTTCTTTCCATCTACTCTTGACCTCTTGGCATGGTGGCACTTCAGGTGTGACCCATGACTGCACAACAGAGCTGTGTCGTTTGTCTTCACACCTCATTGCTGCCACATCTCAGGGAACCCCGGCAGGGCCCCCTCCCTGCAGAAGGCAAGGCCCCTGCTCAAGTCCTGTGGTCGCCTGTGTCTCTTCCACTTTCAGCCACATATGGAACTTTCCACTGCAGACACGTCTTGGGGAGAGGGCATCTCTCAACAGGAGACGGGAGAGGAGAAAGGAGGCAAATTTTCCAATTCACCCTCTGTCATGGACCAAGGCTCCTGCTGTGGGCAAGGCCCCTCAATTTAGGGGATTGTAGATAACACTGACTTTTAATCTTTAACTAATAACTAGGTTTTTAATATTTTTTATACTAATAATACTTAACACATTTCTAGCTCTCACAGACATATAGAATAAGGGTATTTGCATAATTAGCAGGTTGCTATTTAGGTTAACAATTTTATTTCGGGTTTTTTAGTTGGATCAAGAAATTCCTGTAACCGTCTGTTTCCTATCATTGTAGTAATTGCTCTACTAATAATGACTATATATACATATATATAGGCTACACTGGTGCATGGAACATATTGTATTTTTTTAAATAACTAAATAAAGAAAAATCTTGAAATACGTCTCTTTCTAGAGCTAAGTGAGCTCATGAGAAATAGAAGCACATACATGCCACCACCAGCACCACCACCACCACCAAAGGAACCCAGAGTGCAAGGTGACACTTGCGGTCAGGACTTCAGACGCACACTGTAGGAAAGTGACTGCAGCAGAGAATAACAAGGGACTCCTCGTCCATCCTGGTCTCCTCCCAGAGGCCCGTGCCTTCCCTCAGCCTGCACATGGCCCCCAGTCCCACCCGGACTCTAGACAACAGGCAGGGCCTCTGGCAGCTGAGCTCCCACACCTTTTCCAATTGGCAAATGGACCAGGTGGGTGAGATACATCAGCAGTGAGGGAGGAAATCAATCTCTAATTAGCTGGCTAACAACAGTGACTGAGCAGCTGTCACTTCACCCGGGTGTGTGAACCCCAACACTGAGGTCCTGCCTGGAAGTCAAAAATGAGAATAGGAAGCAATCAAAAATGAGAATAGGAGGCCTCCCTGACAGACTTAGGACTTGAATTGTGGAGGTGAGAGATGAAACTCACTTCAGCAAGGCCCCTGGCTCCTTGCCCCTGCCAGCAGGGTTTTCTGGGCAGTGTATCTCTCAGGGATGGCATTTTGCAAACTGTGGTCTGGATAAACACTACTTCTTGGAGCTCTCAGGGGGTCAATATGTCTTAATTCCAATTTTGCTCTAATTTCCCTTGTGACTTCTTGATCCATCGGTTATTTGAAATGTACTGTTTAATTTCCAAATATTAGGGAATTTTCCAATGTCCTTCCATTATTGATTTCTAATTTCATTCCACTGTGGTCAGAGAATTTTTATGATTTAAATCCTTGTAAAGTTTATGATTTAAAACTAGTAAATTTATACTAGTTTTATACCCTAATATATAGTTTATCCTGGAGAATGTTCCGCCTGCACTGGAGAGAGGTGTGTATTCTACTGTTGTGATGGAGTGTTCTATAGTGGTATGTTAGGGCTGTTCAAGTCTTTTGTTTCCACACTGATCTTCTTTCTCGCTAGTATTTAAATTTTATTGAAAGTTTAGTGCTAAAATCTCCAACTAGTACTGTTGAATTGTATATGTCTCCCTTCAATTCTGTCAGTTTTTGCTTCATGTATTTTGGGTCTCTGTTGTTAGAGGCATATAGGCTTATAATTGTATCTTCTTCTTGATAGGCTGACCCTTTTAGCATTATAAAATGTACCTCTTTGTATGTAGTCACAATTTTTATTTTAAAGTCCGATTTGTCTGATATTAGTCCAGTCACTCCAGCTGTCTTTTGGTTACTGTTTACATGGTATATCTTTCCTATCCTTTCCTTTTCAACCTATTTGTGTCTTTTAATATAAAGTATCTTCTGTGAATAAAACATAGTTGGATCGTGGCAGTTTATCCATCCCTACAGTCTGTGCTATTGAAGTATTTAATCCTTTTACAGTTAATGTGATTACTAGTAAGGCAGGATTTATGTCTGTCATTTGCCTCTTTGTTTTCTGTGTCTTGCCTTTTGTGTTCTTCTGTTATCCCGTTATTGCCTCTTTTATGTGAATCAGATATCTTTTAGTTTACTATTTTAATCCTCCTGCAATTTCTTTTACTGTATTTTTTGTTATTTTCTTAGTGGTTCTCCTAATAATTATACTTAAAATCTTAACTCTTAACTTAGAATAATCCAGGTAAAATTTGTAGCAACTCAATTTAAGTTGTGTACAAAGCCTTGCCCCTAATATCTCCACTTCCTCCCCGCCTCCTCTGTGGCGTCACTGTTGCGCGTATTACAGTTATGCATTGTATGCCAACACAGATGTGTATTTATTGCTTTATTTATGCAGTTGTCTCTTAAATCATATAGGAGGGGGGAAAAAGAATTACAAGCTACATATATACTGTCTTTTGTATCTACCTATATAGTTACTTTTATCACTGATCTTTATCTCTTCATGTGAATTCAAGTTACTGTCTACTGTCTATCACTTCAGCCTGAATGATCCCTTTAGTATTTTCTGTAGGGAGAGTCTTCTAGTGAGGAATCTCTCCATTTTATCTGGGAAGACTTGATTTCACGTTTATTTTTTTTGTACGATAGTTTTGGTAGATACAGAATTAACAGTTGATATCCCTTTTCTTTCAGCCCTTTGAATTTCATCCCATGGCCTTCTGACCTCGTTGGCTTCTGATGAGAAGTTGACTGTTAATCTTATTGAGGAAAGTTTTATGTGATAAATTATTTCTCTCTTGCTGCTATCAATAGTCCCTCAGTCTGTGATTTTCAATAGTCTTATTATGATGTGCCTAGGATAGGTTCTAGAGTTGATCTTACTTGGAATCCACTGAACTTCTTGAAAGTATATATTAATATTTTTATCAAATTTGAGAAGTTTGGGGCCATGATTTTTTCAAATATTCTATCTCACTCTCTCCTCTCCTCTGTGTGTGTTAGTTGCTCAGTTGTATCCAACTCTTTGAGACCCCATGGATTGGAGCCCTCCAGACTCCTCTGTCCATGGAATTCTCCAGGCAAGAATACTGGAGTGGGTTGCCATTTCCTTCTCTAGCGGATTTCCCGACCCAGGTATCGAACCCAGGTCTCCTGCATTGCAGGTGGATGCTTTACCATCTGAGCTATTAGGGAAGGCCTCCTCTCCTGTGGGACTCCCATTATGCATTTGTTAATATACCTGCTAATTTCCTATGGATATCTAGATTTCTATTCACTTCTTTTTTCTTTCTGTTCCTCAGACCAGATTATCTCATTTTACCTATCTTCAGGTTGGCTGACCCTTACTTCAGCCAGCTCACATATGCTCTTGAGCTCGTCAAGTGAATTTTTATTTCACTTACTATACTTTCAACTCCAGAATTTCTACTTGGTTCTTTTTAAAGCCTCTTTATTGACATCCCCTATCTGATGACACATCAGTCTCATACTTCTCTTTCATTCTTTAGACATGGGTTCATTTAGTTCTTTGGACAAATTTTAAATAACTGGCTTAAAGTATCTGTCTAATAAGACCAACATTTGGGTTTCTTTAGGGATAGTTTCTTGTTGATTGCTTGTTTTCCTGTCAATGGGCCAATTTTTCTTATTTCTTGGCATGTGTCATAATTTTTGTAGAAAATTAGATATTTGAATAATACAACATGGCAACTGTGGAAACCAGAGTTTGTTGTTGCTAGGTTTTCTTGGTGCTACAGTTTGTTTGTTGACTTTCGTTTGCTGTGTGTAGCTACTGAAGTCTCTCTTTGACTGTTATTGTTTAGTCGGTAAGTCATGTCTGACTCTTTGTGACCCCGTGGACTGCAGCACACCAAGCTTCCCTGTCGTCCACTACTACCCAGTCTGCTGAAATTCATGTCCATTCAGTTGGTGATGCCATCTAACCATCTCATCCTCTACTGCCCACTTCTTGTGCCTTCAATCTCTCTAAGCATCAGAGTCTTTTTCAATGAGTTGGCTCTTCACATCAAGTGGCCAAAGTATTGGAGCTTCAGCTTCAGCCATAGCTCTTGAATATTCAGGATTGATTTCCTTTAGGTATGACTGGTTTGATCTCCTTGAAGTCTAAGGGACTCTCAAGAGTCTTCTCCAGCACCAAAATTCAAAAGCATCAATTCTTTGGCACTCAGCCTTCTTTATGGTCCAACTCTCACATCTGTATATGACTACTGGAAAAACCACAGCTTTGACAATATGGACCTTGTCAGCAAAGTGATGTCTCTGCTTTTTAACATGTTATCTAGGTTTGTCATCGCTTTCCTTCCAAGGGGCAAGTGTCTTTTAATTTCATGGCTGCAGTCACGGTCCATGTGCTACTCTCTTTGGTAGTAGTCAGTTAGTGACTGGACAGAGTCCCTTAAACGCCTGGAAGGAAGAAGTCTCTTAGCATTTGCCAAGGGATTCTTTGTGTGTGTTGGGGAACTCCTTCAATGCTCAGGCAGACAGTTTACAAGTCTGTCTCAGCCTTTACTTTCTGTTGCACAGAGTTTCAAGATGAGCCAGAGGTGAGAGCTTAGGGCCTTTCCAGGTCTTCCCTGAGAATGTGCACAGCCCTACACATATGAGTGGGCTTTTAGATTCCTAGGAATATGCCAAGTTTTTCAAAGCCCTCTGTGGACAGCTTATTCTTTAAGCTTTCCTTTAAATTTTTTGGTTGGCTTCTTGTTTGCCCTGCCTGTTATCACTGCCTAAGGTAACTGTGATGTTAAAAGACTCTTGCTGATCATTTTCAACAAATGTTCTCAGCAGAAAAAAAAAAAGAAACACTTGTTTGCATTAAGCAAGCTTCAAGTTGGGTCAAATAAACACAACCTTTCAAGGGAGCTCACCTAAGGAAGCACCAGATAGGTCAAAAGACACCAGGTATCAAGGAACTGAGCTTTGGAGGAGTTTATATTCTGTTCTGCTCCTTCCAGTAGTTGCCAGGCAGCTGATTTTCACTACAACTGTGGAGCTATTGGGTTTCAAGGTGACTACTGGGCTAGAGAGAAGTGGATGGGACTAAGGCAAGTTAAAACACTGCAAAGTTAACTCTTCTTACCACAATTTAGCCATTTGGTTTTTGCCATTTCTTTTTTGTTTCGTTGTTGATGTTTGTTCTTGCTTGCCATGCCAAGCAGCTTGTGGGATCTTGGCTCACTGACCAGTTCTTGGCCCTTGGCAGTAAAAGTGCTGAGTCCTAACCACTCCTAACCACTGGACTGCCAGGGAATTCCCTTAGCTATTTGTTTTCCATGAATACTCCTTGGATTGTTTCAAGCCTTTGGATAATTTCCAAAGTTCTGAAAAGTTTGATTTTGATCATTTTCCCCAGTGTTCTCATTGCTTTTATGAAAAAGAGGATTTCCTTTTTCTGCCATTCCTGCTGATGTCACCCCCTCAGATTGGTTTTTGAGCTCTATTTTCATGATTGAAGTGTCTGCCCTCTGAACTCACAGTTGTCCAACCCCGGAAGCCCATGAGATCTGTGTACTACTTTCTGTTCTAAGAAGTCTCCCAGTTCAGTTCAGTTCACTTCAGTTCAGTCGCTCAGTTGTGTCTGACTCTTTGCAACCCCATGAATCACAGCATGCCAGGCCTCCCTGTCCATCACCAACTCCTGGAGTTCACTCAAACTCACTCACGTCCATCAAATCAGTGATGCCATCCAGCCATCTCATCCTCTGTCATCCCCTTCTCCTCCTGCCCCCAATCCCTCCCAGCATCAGAGTCTTTTCCAATGAGTCAACTCTTCGCATGAGGTGGCCAAAGTATTGGAGTTTCAGCTTTAGCATCAGTCCTTCCAAAGAACACCCAGGGCTGATCCCCTTTAGAATAGACTGGTTGGATCTCCTTGCAGTCCAAGGGACTCTCAAGAGTCTTCTCCAACACCATAGTTCAAAAGCATCAGTTCCTCAGCACTCAGCTTTCTTCACAGTCCAAGTATCACATCCATACATGACCACTGGAAAAACCATAGCCTTGACAAGATGGACCTTTGTTGGCAAAGTAATGTCTCTGCTTTTCAATATGCCATCTAGGTTGGTCATAACTTTCCTTCCAAGGAGTAAGCATCTTTTAATTTCATGGCTGCAGTCACCATCTGCAGTGATTTGGGAGCCCAAAAAAATAAAGTTTGACAAGTCTCCCAGGCACTCCCAAATCAGGGAGTCCCTATCCCTCTAGCCTTTCAGAGAGGCTTGGCTCTGAGCACAAATGCCACCCTGGCCACATTCTCTCTGACTCCTGTTTACCCTGAGGTGGCAGGAGTGATCCTCATGAAACCAGAGAGCTCATCTCTCAGTTCGCAGCCTTTAGTGGATGCCATGAAAGGGCACAAACCCAGTGCTCCCTGGAATCTGCTTACCACACGGCACACACTTGCTCCAGCCAACTCTGGGGGCCCCACCAGGCCAAAGTGGGCAGAAGAAGCTAAAGAGGTTCTGAGCCCTTCCTCAAGTCAAATGAGGCCAGCATCACTTTCCTCATTTCACAGATGACTAAAGTGAGACGCTGGAGAAGGGAATGGCAACCCACTCCCGTATTCTTGCTTGGAGAATTCCATGGACAGTGGAGCCTAGCGGGCTATAGTCCATGGGGTCGCAAAGAGTCGGACATGACTGAGCACACATGCACGCAAATGAGACCCAGAAAGGGATCTTTCCGGAACTCTATCCTTCTGGGAAGGCCCTAAGCTCTCCCCTCTGGCCAACCTGAAGGCTCTGTGAAATAAAAAGTAGCCAGAGTCACACAGCAAGTTAAGACAGAGTTGGGAGTAGCACATGCCTTTGACTCCCAGAAAAGTATGGCTCTGCAAGAGATTTCCCTAGATTGGGGGCTTAGAGGCTGCAGGAAACTTCATCCATGCCCACTGTGCTAGTAATGGAGAAAGTGACCACTAGGGGGCACAGGGCCTCAACACATGCTCAGGTCTCTCCAGCATCCCTGAGATGGAACACCTGGGTATACTAACATACACCTCTGGTTCTGAGGGGCCTGGACCTTGACAGAACCTTGATCAGACAGGGGGCTATAGAGTCCAGCCCCACAACTTGCTCTGCATCTCCCCTCATGCCAGTCTCTAATGGGAAAAGAAAGGCAAGTACTTGGTTCCCCACCTTCTCGAGTAGATGGGTTACCTGTGACCTCCAGTAGCTCCGATGACATGGAGAATCTCAACTAGCGGAAGCAGCTGGCCCTGGATGTGCACCCCACCCTTCATGCACCAGGAGCCTCTCCCTCCACACTCAGCCCTCCAGCTCTGCTGCACTCCACATTTGCCAAGTCAATCCTGGAGCATTGATTCTTAGGCCAGAAAGAGCAGCCATCCTTGAGCACCTTGGTTCCAGGCATCTCCCAGGTTAAGAATCCTTACCATAAATTCTACTGTCCTCAAAATGACAGGCTGAATCTCTGATCTTTGCAACCAAAACCCCAGACCACCCAACAATTCCCCTTCTAAGGATATAGACTAAGAGACAAGCACAGGGTATATCTGCCACAGTGTTAATTTCATGTATATGTAAAGTAAAAAATAGGAAACAACAGAAATGCCCAACAATAAAAGACTAATAAGGTAAATAATGGCAGATCCATAAAACAATGCTGGGCAGCCATTAAATCATGTGACCTGGTCATCTTGAGCTAAATTCAAGGTCAAACGAAAAGGCTGAACCCAGTGCATTATTAACAGTCAGATCTCAACATTTTTACTTGCAGATATCCATATCCAGGTTTGGAAATTATGAATAATTTTTCTTAATTCTGTGTTTTCTAACTTTCTTTAATTAGCATGCATTATGTTTGTAAGTAGAAAAGAATGTTATTTTAATGGTAACTTGTAAACACTTTCTTCTCATTGAAAAATAGCAAATTTGATAAGCAAAGTTTGTCCCCACATATCATTTAAAGTTTAATCTTAAAAAAAAGTTTTTTAGTTTACTATCTACTAATGCAACAGATAGCTTTTTAAAGTAATTGCTTCTGAACTCAGCAAAATGGTTGTTGCTGTTTTTAATCATTCCTTTCGGCAACCCACTCCAGTATTCTTGCCTGGAAAATCCTATGGACGGAGGATCCTGGTAGGCTACTGTCCATGGGTCGCAAAGGGTCAGACACGACTGAGTGACTTCACAATCATTCCTTTGAACTTTGTCCTGTGGGACCTGCATCTTTGGAGCTGCAGCTTTGGAGCCTTTGCAGCTGTTTAACCCCAAATTTCCAGCAACTTTCTGGATCTGAACTATTATAATCTGTGGAATGAAGAAAACATGGTTTTCTAGCCAAGTGACCCCACAGGATTCTGAAATGCATAGAAAATCTTACATTACTCTTATACTACATTACTCAAAGATATAAGAGAATAGGCTGAGACCAATTTCCACAGGCAGCCAAAGGCAATCTGGATATGTCTGGGAAAGTTGAGTGTCCACCAACTCTCAGGGACTTCACAGGACTTTGCAAAAGGCTTTTGTAGCATAAGGTGTAGGAAGTGCAGTTAACCTGTGATGCTCCTGAGTAACAGTTGCTGGTGGGATGTTTGATGATGTTACACAGGAAGCTGTGCAAGGCAGGGGGGGTTGTTTTCATATGGGACTCTAAGCAGGAAATGAGTCCTCACATCAAAGAAAGCAAGCAAAACTCTACCTTTGAACCTAGGAAACCAACCAGAAAAGGCATTTCCTGACAGCACAGGGAGACCTACAGACACAAGGTGTTCAGCAAGAAACAGAAATGCCCTGCCTGGGGTATCACATAAAAAGTCAACATTTCGCAGAGTGTGGAGACTAATGAAAAGTGATCTGGGGCATTTTTTAAAAAAACACACATGTGGTACAGCCATACAATTAAATACTACTTAGCAATAGAAAGGAATCAATGATACATGCAAACACTTGAATGAATCTCAAGTGCACTATGCTAAGTAAAAGGAGGTAGACTTAAAAGGCTACTATGTGTGTATGTTTGTTAGTCACTCAGTCCTGTGGGATTCCTTGCAACTCCGTGGGCTGTAGCCCACCAGGCTCCTCTGTCCATGGCAACCCACTCCAGTATTCTTGCCATGCCCTTCTCCAGCTACGTACCACATGATTCCGTTTATACAACATTCTGAAAAAGGCTAAACTATACCAGCAGAAAACAGATCAGGGTTTCCAGGAGCTGTAGGGGAAGAATGGCTTAACAAAGAGAAGCTCCACAAGGAAGACTTTTCATTATCTTCACTGTGGCAGTGGTTACATAAGTCTATGCATTCGTCAAAATCATAGAACATATACTCCAAAAAAGTAAGCATTAAATTTTTTAAATTATAAAAAAAATGTTAATGGAGAAACATTTGATCAGGGTCTCACTCTATAAGCAATTAATTTATTGGTTACTTCACTGGTGCACAAGGCGTCACTGGAACACATACTCGTTCCTTCTTTCTCTCTGAACTATCTGTTGAACAATCATTCCCTCGATTCTAGTCCTGGCATCTCTTGAAGCCCTCTCCTCCTCTTCTCTACTGTTCCAACCTTAGTTGGAACCCACTTCGTTCTCCGTACTATGGTACCCCCCACATTTCCCAATTATTCTTCCTATCTCTAGCTTAAACCCCTGCCAGCCACTCTCCTGCTAATACTGAAATGATTTTTCTAAAGTGCAGATGAGATCTTACACTTCTTTGCTGAACAGTCCTCAGTAGAAATTTTCAAACCTGCCATGGCTCTCCACTGCCAGACATTAGAGTCCAAACCCTTCAGCCTGGTACTCAAGGCCGTGCATGATCTGGTTTCTCCTTAAAATTTCTTTTCTTAGTTGGGCTCATATTGGACATTCCAGTCATATTAAGCTACCTTTCCTCAGACCATACGGTAGGTTGCCTTATTGGTCAAAATATGCACTGCCCTTCTCTGTGGGAGGTTTACCCACATCCCTACCCACTGATGTCAAACTTGGCCAGGTGATGCACTTTCCCAAATGAGAGTGGAAGAGACATTTGCCTCTTTGGAGCAGTTCATGGTTCTACCATCTCTCCTCTCTGCCACCAGCAATGAACACATAACTTGAGTGAAAAATACACCTTAATGGACTTCCCTGGTGGTCCAATGGTTAAGATTCCCCCTGCCAATGCAGGGGACAGGGGTTCAATCCCTAGTCTGGGAAAATCCCACATGCCACGGAGCAACTCAGCCTGTGCACAACTACTGAAGCCCGTGCCTAGAGCCAGTGCTACACAATAATAGAAGCCACTTCAATGAGAAGACTGCTCACCACAACCAAGAGCAGCCCTCACTCACCACAACTAGAGAAAGCCCAAGAACAGGAAAGAAAACTCAGTGCAGCCAAAAATAAGCAAACAAAAATTAATAAATAAACTTTGACTGTCGTAAACCACTGAGATTTGGGGGTTGTCACCAAAGCGTGATTTAGCCTAAAGTAACTAAAACTCTTCATGTGAGGTCCATAATTGTTCACTTTGAAATCTCTATGCATAGTACAGACACATAGCTGGTATTCAATACATATTTGTTGAATGAATAAATATAATAAGTGAATGAATAAACAGATGACCCCTGAGCCTTGGCACATGATACTCTCTCTACAAAGAGTGACCATCTCTGCTTCTTTATTGCTCAACCCCTTCTCCAATCAAACCTCAAAGATATCCTCCTCCAAGAAGGCTTCCCTACCATCCCTCTCTCCTCCCTAAAGCACTATGTGTATTTGTGCTCTCATAATAACTGTACAGCTCCGCACCCTGGCTGTGAGACTTTAGGCAAGGCCAGATCTGCCTCACCTCCGTGGCTCTGTTCCCAGAAAAGCTGGCCCAGAACCAATGGGTAGCTGAATGAAGGAGTGAAGGTGTGGAGAGCTTTCTATTTCTTCACTAGCCACAGGCTTTCTGTACTCCAGGCCCCTGCACGGACTGTTCCCCTAGATGGAACATGAGTTCCTTCACTGTTTGTCAGCCTAACTCTTCTAAATCCTTTAGCATCACCTGCCCTATCCACCTCACATCCTTGTCACAATTAACTCACTCCCTCTCCCTTGTTCCCACAAACTTAATATATCCCTTCAACAGAGCCCCTGTCTCATGGTGCTGAGGTCTTCTATGGACTTGCCTCCCTTCTTCCTCACCCCCTTCAGCACTCTGAGGGCAGGGCTTGAGTTGTATTCATCCCTAGGTCCTCATACTTAATGACAGCAATAACCAACATAACAATAAAAATGAACCAGGCCTTACTCTGTTCAAATAAATGGGCAGATGAAAATGTGAGTGAATAAACTAAGTGACTGGATTCTAGGATGTTCTTCCATCATTCCTCAAAAAGCTCAGGATTGCCTGAAAGTACTCTGATTGAATGTGCTGGGGCTGAGCTGACTGACACTTTGGTACCACCGCTGCCTCCTCTCCCAGGCCTCTGCCCTTGTCCCTAACTTCATGGCCCACACAGCTCATCACTGGTGGAGCAGCAGGGGGCCTACAAGGCTCAGCACATGGTCCCCCTTACCCTATACACCAGCCAGTCCCTGAGCAGACTTTGCAAAGGTGTCTCAGAGAGCGTGACTCCAGGAAAGTGTGTGCACAGGTGTGCCAGTCCTGAAGCCTCCTCCTCTCACCTCTTATCAACAAGGACAGCTGGGCAAGGGGAGACATGCGGAGAAGGAGGAGGAGCAAGGAGGAGTCTGCGCCACCCCGAGGTCAAGGTGCATGGTTACCTGTATAACTGACTGCAGATGTGACTGGGAACTCTGACTGTGGCGGTAACCACCCAAGGTCAAGAAGCACTGGTCACCTCCACAGAAGGGCTTCTTCCCCTGACTCCTGCTCCAGAGAATCCCAAGGGAATCAAGCAGAATGACAGGGAAAGGAAAAAGAAGCACTCATCTAGAACTCATCCTGACCACACACCTCCAGGAACTTCAATCATCTGGAAACCAACCAGAAGCAAAGAAAATGCTTCTCTGTAACTGATCGGCACTCCTCAGAGATGTCAAGTTCATAAAAGCAAGGGAAGAAATCAGGAACTGTTATAGACTGGAAGAGTCTGAGGAGACACAGCTACAAGCAAGTGGGGATCCTCAAGCAGATATTGAAACAGAAAAGGAACATTAGTGAGAACTAGAGAATGTCACATAGGATACAATAAAATATCGTACCCACGTTACTCTCCTGGTTTTGATCATTGTACTATGGCTGTATAACTCGTTATCACTAGGGGAATCTGGGTGAAGGATATACATGAACTCTTATGTTTGCAATTCTTCTGTGAGTCTAAAATTATTTTTTAAATAAAAAAAAAGAGTATGCTTTGACTTCTAAAGGACTGCTATGCAGTTAGCAATGTCCTGGTAAGAATGCAGTCATTCTCACCCAACCTGGTTTGTGAATATAGCATATTCATTTAGCAATCAAGGGTACTGTTCTCTCAAGAAAGCTACAGCTCTTCTGTGAAGCTTATAACTATCAAATGGAAGGAGGAGGAAAGCTAGAAGAGATACCCTGAGAAGCGACAGGGAGGAAAAAGGACGAGAACAACACGCAAGTAGACAGGATGCTCCAGAGGCAGTCCCCTGTTGGAGCACAGTGGCAGGTATCTTTATGCTCCAACTCCACTGGTGCAGCAAAGGCTTATGGAGCCCTGGGCCAGATCCTGAGCTGGGGACACAGTACTGAGTAACTCTTGCTCTTCCCCTCCAAAGGCTCATGAACAGGGTGGCGTGTATGTACAAACACAAAAGAAAATCTTACGCAATTTCTATCACTTTGAAATGTGAAGTGTGCTGTGGGGCCCCAGATGAAGGAGATATTAATTCAACCTGAGGGAAAATAAAGCCAGAGAAGCTGCTGCAAAGGGGGCTTTCAGATGTTGGAGATGGGTGGAGCCCAGGGGGTGAAGGGGAAAGTGACTGAAGTAGAACCTAGAGAGGCAGGCAGGGACCAGATCAGAAAGGATCTTGACTGTCCTTTCTAAAGTAGACCTGGCCCTACAGCAATGGGAAACTACTGAAGGGCTTCAGATAGGGTGTGGCTTGATCTAAGGAAGTGCCAATGCTGCAGTGAGGGGTGTCCTTTCTTCCAGACTGAGTTGAAAAAAGCTTATATTGAGGGCAGCATGTGCCCTGCTTATGCAATGCTTGCAGCACATTGTTCAGTTCAGTTCAGTTGCTCAGTTGTGTCCAACTCTTTCTGACCCCATGGACTGTAGCACGCCAGGCCTCCCTGTCCATCACCAACTCCCAGAGTTCCCCCAAACTCATGTCCACGGAGGTGGTGATGCCATCCAACCATCTCATCCTCTGTCGTCCCCTTCTTCTCCCACCTTCAATCTTTCCCAGCATCAGGGTCTTTTCAAATGAGTCAGCTCTTCACATCAGGTGGCCAAAGCATTGGAGTTTCAGCTTCAGCATCAGTCCTTCCAATGAACACCCAGGGCTGATCTCCTTTAGGATGGACCGGTTGGATATCCTTGTAGTCCAAGGGACTCTCAAGAGTTTTCTTCAACACCACAGTTCAAAAACATCAATTCTTCAGCGCTCAGCTTTCTTTACAGTCCAACTCTCACATCCATACATGACTACTGGAAAAACCATAGCCTTGACTAGATGGACATTTGTTGGCAAAGTAATGTCTCTGCTTTTTAATATGCTGTCTAGGTTGGTCATAACTTTCCTGCCATGGAGCAAGCATCTTTTAATTTCATGGTTGCAGTCACCATCTGCAGTGATTTTGGAGCTCAGAAAAATAAAGTCTGCCACTGTTTCCACTGTTTCCATATCTATTTGCCATGAAGTGATAGGACCAGATGCCATGATCTTAGTTTTCTGAATGTTGAACTTTAAGCCAACTTTTTCACTCTCCTCTTTCACTCTCATCAAGAGGCTCTTTAGCCATAAGAGTGGTAACTTTCAGCCATAAGGGTGATAACATCTGCATATCTGAGGTTACTGATATTTCTCCCAGCAATCTTGATTCCAGTTTGTGCTTCATCCAGCCCAGCCCAGCATTTCTCATGATGTTGTTAAAAGGAACAAGGCAATATAGTCCAAACAGAGAGGCTAAGAAACAGCTTACTCTCCAGAGGGTCAAACTCACAAGACTCTGCAGGACCTCTGCCCTGCCTCCCCCAAGGGCAAAGGCTCAGCTACTCCAGGCTGGGGGTGTAAATCTTTCTGTACTGCATTTGGGGGACATGCTTAACATACTTCTGGGAGATGAGTTCTCCTAGCAGCATTTCAAGTCCACCCTGGTCAGCTCAAAACAAAGAGCAGACAGACTCCTCAAGTGAGAGGGCAAGAGAGGGGGCCGGTCTGTGTCTGCCTGCCTGGATTGCCAGCTCCCCTAGGCTCCTGAGCTGCTGAGCCTGCTTAAGGGGAGCAGGTGCAGGTTCACTGAAGCACCCCCAGCCATCTTGCTGGGTTCCACGACTGCCTGTTCTTCTGAGTCCTGTGAATGTGAATAGGTGGCACTAAACGTTCCCAAGTTACCAAGCGTCCCCAGGAACTCTGGTGGAGAGAGCCAAGAAAGAAAGAGGAGGCAGGGTTAAGAGTCCCCTTTGGAACCCTCATACAGTGTTGGTGGGAATGTAAGCTGGTGCAACCACTGTGGAAAACAGTATGGAGGCTCCTCGGAAAACTAAATATAGAATTACCATATGAGCCAGCAATCACACTCCTGGGCATATATCCGGACAAAACTCTAATTCAAAAAAATACATGCCCCCCTACGTTCACAGCAGCACTATTCACAACAGCCAAGACATGGGAACAACAGAAATGTCCATCGATAGATGAATAAAGAAGATGTGGTGCATATACATACAATGGAATACTATTCAGTCCCTTGGACTCCAAGGAGATCCAACCAGTCCATCCTAAAGTAAATCAGTCCTGAATATTCACTGGAAGGACTGACGCTGCAGCTGAAGCTCCAATACTTTGGCCAGCTGATGTGAAGAGCTGACTCAATGGAAAAGAGTCTGATGCTGGGAAAGACTGAAGGTAAGAGGTAAAGGGGACGACACAGAATGAGATGGTTGGATGGCATCACTGACTCGATGGACATGAATTTGAGAAAGCTCCAGGGGTTGGTGATGGACAGGGAAGCCTGGTGTGCTGCAGTCCATGGGGTCACAAAGAGTCAGACACAACTGAATAACTGAGCTGACTAATATAAAAGAATGCAACAATGCCCTTTGCAGCAACATGGATGCAGAGATTATCATACTAAGTGAAGTAAGTCAAGAAAGACAAATACCATATGATCACTTGCATGCGGAATCCAAAATATGACACAAATGAAGCTATTTATGAGACACAGAGAACAGACTGCTGGTTGCCAAGGGGGAGTGGGCTTGGGGGAGGGATGGGGGGGCTGGGGTTAGCAGATGTAAACTTTTATATACAGAATGGATAAACAACACGGTCGTACTGTATGGCACTGAGAACTATACTCAATAGCCTATGATAAACCATAATAGAAAAGAATGTTAAAAAAGAATGTATATATATAGGTATAATTGAATCACTCTTCTGCACAGCAGTAATTAACACAACATTGTAAATCAACAATGTTGTTTTTTCACTCACTAAGTTGTATTCAACTCTTTACAACCCCATAGACTGTAGCCCGCCATGCCCCCTGTCCATAGGATTTCCTAGGTAAGAATACTGGAGTGGGTTGCCATTTCCTTCTCCAGGGGATCTTCCTGACCCAAGGATTGAACCCAGGTCTCTCTGATTGGCAAATGGATTCTTTACCACATACCAACTAGGGAAGCCCATAAAGTCAACTGTATTTTAACTTTAAAAAAAAAAAAAGAGAGAGTCCCCTTCATATTTGGTTGCTGCCCCAGGGGAGGGACCACAGTCTGGACAGGAGACCCAGGCCCCAGGCAGTACCCGATGGAGACCTTCTGCTGGACAAAGTTTCTTAAAGGACAAGGGATTTGTCACAGGACTCACAGCCCATGATAAAGAGGGTGAATGGAACCCAGATTTTCTGGCTCCAAGTCCAGAGCTCCTGAACCAGACCAGAGTGAACTTCTCTCTGCTTTCTGGCAGCTGGAGAAAGCAGAGGCCCCATGTGGTCCTCTGTGTTCCATCCTTGCCCTGCTGGCCAACGCCTCACCAGTGTATTGGGCACCTCCTATGTGCCAAGTCAGCCCCTCCAAACCACACTCTTCCCCTGTAACATCCTCTGAAATAAGTGGTGGAAATGCTCAACACACATAAGGTTGCCATCCATGTTTTCTGCACTGGTTTGTTTATTTGTACACCATTTTTCTCCAAAAGAATCAAAGCCACTAAAAGGTACAAATATACTGGGACTTCCATGGTGATCCAGTGGTTAAGACTCTACATTTTAAATGCAGGGACCTCAGGTTCAATCCCTGGTTGTGGAACTAAGAACCCACATGATACACAGCACAACTGAATTTTAAAAAAGAAAAGAAAAAAAAGACACACACATGCTATCATGTTTTCTCTAACAAATGAGTGACTAGGGGTAAAGGAAACACACACCTCAACTTCTCAAAAATAAGTGAGTGAATCTGGACAAAGGAAATGCACGCATTACAATTTTTTTTAAACAAATGAGTGAACTGGGAAGGGAAAAATAAAGACAGGAAATAAAAAACTCAGGATGACATCTAAAGATACAATTCCTGCACTTGCCAGAGGCTGACCTCAAAACTTTCAGTAGCAGCCACTGCAGAGGAAAGTGCCCCCCTGTTGCAACATTTACAATATTCAAGAGATATTTTAAAATAAACAAAAAGAGAAAATTATTGTTCAGAAGATGTGAAACTATTTTTGTTACTGAACCTCAAAACAAAGTTCTCCACAGACAGAATAAATATGACTTCCTTTCCCTTTATCCCCCTACCTGGAAATCTAGTTCCTTCTCAATCACCAAGTAGGGAGCCTGCCTCTCCTGCCTGAGCTGTGCAGGTACAGAAAGAAGGGGCATTCTATCAGTTTTCAAAACTTTTTTATCAAACTATATCAAGCATACATTAAAATGCACACAAGTGTGCTGTCCAGTAAAATTTTACAAAATATACCTGTGTTCCCAGCACTCAGCTCAAGAAACATTACCAACATGCCTGGAGCCCCCTCCCAGCCAATGCCTTTCCGAAGGCAAACACTGCCCAGACTTATAATACCATAGATGTGCTTTTCCTGTTTTGGAACTCATATAAATAGAATCATTCAGTGTCTGGCTTCCTTCATTCAACTCCGTGTTTGTGAGTTGCCCATACATAGCTTGAGGTTGAAGTATGTTCATCTTCATTGCAGAATTCTGTCATGTGGCTATACCACAACTTAAGTCTCCTGCAGATGGGCAGATCTGTCCATTCTTGGTCAGGAAAATAAAGACAATCACACGTTGCACATGGGTATTTTTAACTTAGCTAACTCTTAATGATTTAAGTGCCTGCGTTCAGAAGATGCCAGTGTTATTTTATTTGCCAGTTATTCCTAAACTTTTAATTCTGACTTAAAAACAACATCTGAAAACTATCAGTCTGGCAGCTGACATTACTTTGATCAATAAAATCTATTTTTTGTAACCAAACATGGCTCAGTCCTGTAAGCCAAGTGACCAAAAGACATAGAGAAAAAAATGTAAGAATTTTTCTCACTCTTTTTCAATTAGACTCAATACTTATAGACAACATTTACTGAAACATTATTGTGAGTGAGGAACTGCACTAAATATTTTGTATGTATTATTTCTTTCAATCCTGACAAAAACCTCAACAGGACCTTACAGCTTTGTCCTAAGTACCTAGCATAGGATCTAAGAAACCACACCCTTTAAAAGTCCTTATTAAATAAGGCAATGAATGAATAATAGCGGATACCATTCATAGAGCCCAAAGTATATGCCAGGAACTGTGCCAACTGCCTACATTCCTTATCATATTTAGTCTCCTCAACATACCTGAGATAACCTAGGAGACAACTTTGGGGGTGTTGCCCACCTCACAAGTCCCCACTCTCTCTGAAAATCACCCCCTGCTTTAGGCAGGGTCTTGGTCGACAACTAGACTGGGGACCAACCGCGCCGACCAGACCACCCACGGCTATCAACCTGCCACAACAGAAGGCCCCACACCTAGAGTATCAGCTCTGTGACCAGAGGGCAGTGTGCTACTGGGACGCACAGGATGTCTTGTACAAAAGGCCACCTCACCAACGTCAGGAAGCATAGCCAACTACCAGACACAAAGAAATAAAAACATCAACTTAGGCAACACGAGGTGACGGAGGAACATGTTCCAAATGAAGGAACAATAAAACCTCAGGAGAAGAATCAAATGAGGTAGAGACAGGCAATCTATCCAATAAAGAGTCCAAGGTAATGATCATTAAGGTGGTCAGAGAGCTCAGGAAAAGAATGGACAATAAACAAAGTGAGAAGCTAGATGTTTTTAACAAAGAGTTAGAAAATATATAAAGAAGAACTAAAGAGAGATGAAGAATATAATAATTGAAATGAAAAATACACTAGATGGTATCAACAGTAGATTAAATTATACAGAGGAATGAATCAGTGAGCTGGACAAAAATGGAAATCACTGAAGCTGAACAGGAAAAAAAAAAGATGAGGACAGTTTAAGAGACCTCTGGGACAACATCAAGCACACTAACACTCATACTATAAGAGCCTGAAAGAGAAGAGAGAAAGAACGGGGAAGAGAACATATCTGAAGACATAATACCTGAAAACTTCCCTAACCAAGGAAAGGAAACAGACATCCAGATTTAGGAAGCACAGTGTCCCAAACAGGATCAGCCCAAAGAAGACCACACCAAGACACACTGTAATTAAAGTGGTAAAAATTTTTTAAAAAGAGAAAATATTAAAAGGTCACAAGGGAGTGGCATGATATATTTAGAGTGATAAAAGGGAGAAACATACTACCTAGAATACTGGACCCAGCATGGCTTTCATTCAGATTTGATAGAGAGATATAAAGTTTTACATACAGGCAAAAGCTGAAGGAGTTTACCACCACCAAACCAGCTTTACAAGAAATGTTAAAGGGATTTCTAACTGAAAAAGAAAAGGCCACAACCAGAAACATGAAAATTATAAAAGGAAAAAGCTCATCAGTAAAGGCAAATATACAGTAATCAAACACGTACAAAGCTAGTGAGAAAGTTAAAAGGCAAAAACAGCAAAACCATCTATATCTACAATGACCAGTTAAGGGATACACAAAACAAAAAGATGTAAAATACGAGGTCAAAAACAGTCATCATGAGGGGAGGAGAGTTTAAAAATTCAGGGATGTTAAAATGCATTTGAAATTAAGAGATCAGCATCTTAAAACAATCATAGGTAGATAGATAGATAGAACTCATGGTAACCACAAACCAAAAATCTATAAGAAATACGCACACCAAAAAAAAAAAGAGAGATAGACAGAAAGGAATCCAAAGAGAGAAAAGAAAGCCTCGCTCAGTTGTATCCGACTCGTTGGGTTCCCATAGATTGTAGCCTGCCCCACTACTCTGTCCATGGAATTCTCCAGGCAAGAGTACTGGAGGGGGTGGTCATTTCCTTCTCCAGGGGATCTTCCCTACCCTGGGTCTCCTGCATTGCAGGCAGATTCTCTATCAACTGAGCCACTCCAAAGGAGTCCAAACATAACACTAAAGACAGTCGTCGATTCACAAGGAAGAGAACAAAAGAAGAAAAAAGGAACACAAAAGAACCTGCAGAAACAAGCCCAGAACAGTGAACAAAATGGCAAGAAGAACATTGCCTGTCAATGACTTCTTTAGATGTGAATGGGCTAAGTGCTGTAATCAAAAGGCACAGATTGGCTGAATGAATACAAAAACAAGACCCATATATATGATGCTTATAAGAGAATCACTTCAGATCTTAAGACACAGACAGACTAAAAGTGAGGGAATGGAAAAGGTATTCTATGCAAATGGAAGTCAAAAGAAAGCCAGGGTAGCAATACTTGTATCAGACAAAATAGACTTTAAAACAAAGACTGTAACAAGAGATAAAGAAGGACATTACATAGTGATCCAAGGATCAATCCGACAAAAAGATATAACAATTGTAAATACATATGCATCCAACACAGGAGCACATGAGAAGAAATAAAATTCCTAGGAATAAATACAGCTAAAAAGGTAAAAGACACATGTCTCACGTGTGCTCCATCACGTCCAACTCCTGAGACCCGACAGACTGTAGCCTGCCGGACTCCTCTGTCCATGGGATTTCCCAGGCAATAATACTGGAGTGGATTGCCATTTCCTCCTCCAGGGGATCTTCCCGACCCAGGGATTGAACCTGTGTCTCCTGCTGGGTAGGTGGATTCTCTACCACTGAGCCACCTGGGAAGTCCCAAAGGATATATGCTCAGAAACCAAAAGGCACTGAGGATAGAAACTGAAGACTACAGAGATGGAAGGATGGGAATCCATCTTCATGGACTGGAAGAACATTGTTAAAATGACCATATTACCCAAGGCAGTTTACAGACTCGGTGCAATCTCTACCAAAATATCAAAGGCATTTTTCACAGAAGTAGAACAAATAATCTTAAAATTTATATAGAAACACAAAAGATACAGAATAGCCAAAATTATCTTGAGAAAGAATAGAGCTGGAGGTATCACATTTCCTGACTTCAGACTATATGATAATCAAAATAGTATGGTACAGACCTAAGAAACAGACACATAGAGTAATGGATCAAAATAGAGACCCCAGAAATAAACTCCTACACTTATGGTCAATTAATCTACAACAAAGGAGGCAAAAATACACAATGGGGAAAATACAGTGTCTTCATTACTGGTGCTGGGGACACTGGAAAGCTACATGTGAAAGAACGAAAATATTGTCTCATACTGTATACAAAAATAAACCCAAAATATATTAAAGGCCTAAATGTAAGGCTGGGACCCATAAGACTCATAGAAGAAATCATAGGCAGAACACTCTTTGATATAAATTACAGCAAAAATCTTTGGACCTGAGTCCTAAGGCAAAAGAAATAAAAGAAAAAAATAAACAAATGGGATCTAATTAAACTTAAAAGCTTTTGCATAACACAGGAAACCTCAACAAAATAAAAAGACAACCAATGGAAAGGAAGGAAATATTTGATGGGAGAAAACACTGGTCAAATGATATGACCAATACGGGCTTAATATTCAGAATACATATGCAGCTCATACAATTCAATATAAAAAACAATTAAAAATGCACAAAAGACTTGAATAGACACTTTTCCAAAGAAGACATGCAGATCTGCTGCTGCTGCTGCTGCTGCTGCTGCTACGCCACATCAGTCGTGTGCGACTGTGCGATCCCACAGACGGCAGCCCACCAGGCTCCTCTGTCCCTGGGATTCTCCAGGCAAGAACACTGGAGTGGGACAGATGTGCTAACAGTCACCATTTTTGGATGCTCAACATTGTTGGTTATCAGAGAAACGCAAATCAAAACCACAAGGAGATATTCCCTCACACCTGTCAGAATGGCCATCACCAAAAAGACCACGAATAACAAATGTTGGTGAGGATGTGGAGAAAAGGGAATCTTAGTTCACTCTTGGTGGGACTGTAAACTGATGAAGCCACTACTGAAAACAGTATGGAGGGTTCTTCAAGAACTAAAAATAAAACTCCTATGTGATCCAGCAGTCCCACTCCTGGATATATACCCGAAGAAAACAAAGACATTAATTCCAAAAGGTACATGCATCCCAATGTTCACAGAAGCACTGTTTACTATAGTCAAGATACAGAAGCAACCTAAGTGTCCATCAACAGTTGAATGGATGGAGAAGACGTGCTTCATATACACAATGGAATATTACTCAACCATAAAAAGAAGAAAAGTCTGCCATTTGCAACAGCATGGATCAACCTGAATGATATTGTGTTTAGTAAAGTAAGTCAGAGAAAGAAAAATACTACATGTTATCATTCATTTGTGGAATCTTAAAAATAAAAACAAATGGAAGCATGTAACAAAACTTAACAGACTCACAGGTAATTGAGGACAAACTAATGGTGACCAGTGAGGACAGGAGAAGGGAGAAGGAACAATATACAGGTAGAAGATTAACAGGAACAAACTATTATGTATAAAATAAGTAAACTATGAGGATATCTTATACAGCAAAGGCAATATAGCCGATTTTTGTAATAACTTTAAAAGGAGTATAAACTATAAAAATTCTGAATCACTATGCTGTACACCTGGAACTAATACATTAATAACATTGTAAATCAACTGTACCTCAATAAACAAAGAACTACCCCCTGCTTATGCATATGTCCACCAGCTGCCACATCTGTGCTACATGCTCCCTCCCCAACCCCATCACAGCTGACTGGATCAGATGTGAACACCTAATACAACTCAGCCAATCAGGTTATCTCTTGGGTATTTGGACTTATGTCTGAAAAAGGGTCAGTCAGATCTGCTTGCAGTTAAAATGAGCTGCTGTGAACTCACTCCTAAGCTGCGATGTGGATTTTTTTAGACGGAATAATGGAGAAAGAGGGTCTGCAAGGTGAGAAAAATTAGGACAGTGAGCAGACAGATGCAGAGACAAAGAGGCAAAGTCTCACCAAGGTTCCCATCGGCTTCTCTGGTCTCCATTCCACTCCACTCAAAAAGCCCAGACTTGGGTTCTAGTAAATTTCCTTTCTGGCTTAAAAAGACTCAAGTTGGTTCTCATCAGTTGTATTAGTTGCTACCTAAAAAAAATCCAGACTAAGATAAAGTAAATATTATTTTTCCCTTACTACATATGAAGAAATTGAAGCTCAGAGGAAATGAAGTGACTTCCCTAAGGGCATAATCCAGTGAATGGTAAAGATGCAAACGCAAGTCCACCCAATTCTGCAGCCTGAGCTGTTTCCCATTCCACATGCTGGTGTTTCTTGGCCCAAATCAACGGGACCCCCAGATCAGTCTTTCATCCCACTGGCAAGTTTTTGAGGGCTAGGGCCATGTCTGACTCCCAGTAGTAGCTCTACTTGGGCTAAATACTGTCGGGTGTCACTAGCAAGCCTGGTGGGATGGAGGTTTCATGGGACCAGAGGAAACATCATGGTGTGACTGATGGGAAGTTAATAGGTTTTGTGGATGTAAATTGTAGAGGCAAAAAAATGAGGCATGGAACTGAGATCCCAGTAACCTTGACAGATGAGCCAGTGAGCAATTCACAAAAGTCCATGGCAGCTCTAAAGCTGGAGATGGACCACAATAAGACTGAAGACCCTGGTGGGGGTTTCTGCATGCTACCCTCAAAAATGCAGAACATCTAAATCTTTCTCATGCCACAAGCCTCAGCCTGGCTACCTTGACTTCAGCCTTGGCAGAGTAAGTGGAATGAGAATCAGGTTTGGGGCCAGGCCAAACATGGTGGTTAGGCCAACTCGAGGGCTGGATCAAGAGCCCATCATGGGCAAAGTCCTCATTCTACACAGACTGGACCATCTGATCTCCTAAGCACACACATACCCAACTCCATCTTCTACAAGGCAGCCAGCAGCCAGAGATCTTTTTAAAACACATACCTGACAATGTCACTCCCTCCATAAAGCTCTTACATGCCCCCCAAGGACCTCAGCCTGTTATTCAAGGCATTAGTCTGTCATCCAAGGCCTTTACGACCTGCTGCAGTATAATGAGAAATATATTTGGTCTCTATCCTGGCTTCCTGGCACAGAGCAAGTGAAAATGACATAATTTCTTGAATGTGAAGGGTGATATGAGCATCTTTTGTTACAACAGTTGGTTTTTATATAGAACCCCTAAGACTCTTGAAATTTCCTAAGTGAGTGTCTTTTATTAATCACACCAAGCCCATCAATCACACCTGAGCGTTTGCTAGTAGGGTGACTTCGAGTAGGGCCCTAACACAGCTCAGGATGGCTAGCATCACCAGAAATACCAAGCGATTACAGGGATGGAACTTCCAGCCCCACTCACTGTCCTATAGGAAGGGGATGGAGTGGATGGGGGTTGGAGATTCAGCTGAATAACAGTGAGACTTGATGAACTTCCTGGTGGGCAAACACACAGAGGTGCAGGCAGGTGGTGCCCCCAGAGAGGTTACAGAGGTTTCACACACCACTCCACACCTTCACACCTTTCCCTACACATCTCTCCCCTCTGCCTGTTCCTGAGTTGTATATTCTGTAAGAAACTGATAAACCTAAGTAAAGTGTTTCCCTGAGTTCTTCAAGCCATTTTAGCAAACTACTGAACCTAAGGAAAGGATCATGGGAACTTTCTCTTTATAATCAAAGGGTGGTTTTGCAACTGATAAGTAATGTGGGGAGCAGTCTTGCTGTGCTGTGCCTTTAAGCTGTGGGATCTGTGCTAACTCTGAGGAGTTGAAGAATTGAACCAAGTTGTTGGATAACCACTTGATGTGTGGAGAGTTGGAGAATCAATTTTTGGTGTGGGAAACACTCCAGACCTGTATTCCAATCTTCTCAAACAGTACATAAGTCATTCACACTCAACTGCGCTCCCAGTATTCCAAATTACCTGTGTTTCTGAAATTACCTTGGTCTCTTGACAGCTATACCACCATTGTACACACAAGCTACTCTCTCTCCTGGAACATCAACCAATCCTGTCCATCTTGCAAAATCTTAATTAAACTTGAAGCTCAATTCAAAGAGCACAATGCAGGCATTTCTAACTTCCTCACATTGGGTTAAACGCCCTTTCTCTGGGCACATTTGGCACAGAAAATACATTGTTCTGCGACCATTGTCCTACCTCTCCTGATGGCCTGTAGGCTCCTTAAGAGCAGGTAACTGGTTTCCTATATTATTTTGTTTCAACATGTTGGGCCTGGAGGAGGCAACAGTAAGTATGGATGGATGGGTGCAAATGGGGTAAACAGATGAATAGATGGGTGAATAAATGGAGTCTGTAAGAACAAAGGGATGGGTAAATAGACATGAGGAAAAATAAGTGCGTGTGTGGGAGGTGGATGGATGACAGCAAGATTAGATGGATGGACAGATGTCAAAGATTTCATTTAACTCATGAATACATATCAATGATTTAACTCATTAACTAATGAAGGAAGCAGTAAGACATTATACACAATTTAAAGTCAAATCCAAAGTGCAGCCACAACTACAGCTTCTAGCCCACCCACTCCCAACAAGACACCAACTGGCCTCACCTAAAGAAATTCACTTGCATCACACAGACCACAGTAGTTTTCATCACCATCAGTTTTCTACTATTTCCAAAATAACATAACAGCTCAGAGACCATGAAAGCTACAAACTCCTACAGAAACAGATAAACATGTGACAGGTTAACACCCAACAGTCAATGAGAAGGACATCTGGTGATCTTTTCAAAGTGTCTCATCATCTTACCTGGCATGGCTTAAGCAGGTGTGCATCTCTGGAAAACCACTTCATTTCAGAGGGCCTCAGTCTCCTCATCAGCAGAGTGGGGTGAAAGCACAAACCCCTCCATGCTTTTAGCAGAGAACAGTTTCAGAAGGTCTTGCTGTAGCTTTAATAGATATTTCTCCACCTTCTGAGCTTCCTCCCTCTACTTCAGCACCGCCTCTGAGCCTGTTGGCCTTAGGAGGGCCTTGCCACTGTCCCCACACCTCAACAACCATTGAACCAAGGCTGCTTTCTTCATCTCTCCTTAACATTACCAAGACACGTTTAGGGGACGGATGGGTAGACGGACTGGAAGACAGGAGTCAGGAGAGGTGGAACAGTGAGAGGGCAGATGGGCAAATGAGTGCATCAACAGATGACCGCAGGACGGGAGAAAGAGCACATGAACTCATGGGAGGATAGATGGGTGGATGGAGAAATGGATGAATCAACCAATTCTAATGCCTGCACACCTGAGTCCTTAGGGTATCTTTCCATCTAGACTCCTCTCAGAGTTCTGCTGCATGCCAGCAACTCCGGAAACTCAACATGTATAAAATCAAACTCAGATTATTCTTCCCTGAACTTGATTCCCTTCCAGTGTTCCCCTCCCAGTGAATCTATCTACCCTGCTGCACCAAACAGGAATCTAGGCATCATCCTGACTCCACCTCAACCCCCACACCCAAGACATCGCCGAGCCTTACTGACTTTACCTTCCACATCTTTCTCTCTCCGCCTCCCGGGGCACCATCACTCCTCTCCTGGGCTAGAGCGATCACCACTTCTCAGCCTCCTTGCCTCCAATTCTGTCTTGCCCCCAACCATCTCAGCACTACCAGTAAAACTCTTTTCAAAACACAAGTCTGATTACGCTACCACCACTCATCCACGCAGAGACATCACTTCGCCGACAAAGGTCTGCCTAATAAAAGCTATGGTTTTGCCAGTAGTCGTGTACAGATGTGAGAAAGCTGGACCATAAAAAAGCCTGAGCGCCAAAGACTGACGTTTTTGAATTATGGCACGAGAGAAGACTCTTGAGAGCCCCTCAGACTGCAAGGAGATCAAAACAGTCAATCTTAAAGGAAATCAACCCTGAATATTCATTAAAGGACTGATGCTGAAGCTGAGGCTTCAATACTTTGCCCACCTGATGCAAAGAGCCAACTCAGTGGAAAATATCTTAATGCTGGAAAAGACTGAGGGCAGGAGCAGAAGGGCCCAACAGAGGATGAGATGGTTAGATGGCATCACCAACTCAATGGACATGAGTTTTAGCAAACTCCAGAATGCAGGGAAGGACAGAGAAGGGAAGCCTGGCACGCTACAGTCCACGGGGTCGCAAAGAGTCAGTCACGATTTAGTGACTGAAAACCACAACAATAAGTCCAATGTTGTTTAAAACACTCTTATGCCCTCCACAGTTCTCAAGATCAAAAGAAGTCCTGGCCCCAGCCCACTTCTCCTGTCTCCTGACAAGGTCAGACCTCCTATAACACCCACTCACAGGCTTCCCAAACTTGCGGCATGTCTCATCGTGGCAAGTTTACATTTATCTGCCACTCCTTGGTTAATGTCTGACACCTCCTCTACACAGTGAGCCCCACAAAGGAGAGACCATGACTATTCTGGCTTTGTCTTGGGATCAAGCAGGATCGTGTGTAAATCTGGGTTCTGCCTCTAATTAGCCATGTGACAATGAGCAAGTTATTCAGCCTCCATAAACTCCTTGCTGCACAAAGAAAAATGGAGAAAGTATCACCCCCTCTCCAGGATGCCATGAGGATGGAAATAAACAATGCACGTAGAGTGGTTGACAGAGGCTCTGGTCGCTGGGAGGACATGTCATGACTGGTTGGAAACAGCGGCAGAAAGGTTTGCATACAGACCATGCTCACTTCACAACCAGCTGACCCTGAAATAAGCCCTGTCCCGAATACAGATCTTCAAGCAGGCCCAGAAGTAGGCTCCCCGAGATAGGCCTCTAAGGACCTCTCCCAGGGTCCTGAAAGGGTGGGCTCCCTGCTAACAGGGGCCAGTGAGGGGCAGCCTGCCCCAGCCCTCCACCTGGGAGAAAGGATGTGGGGGCCGGAAGGGTTTAGGACCCCTGAGGCCGGCCCTCTTAATAGGTCCATGTCATCAAGTCCCCTCCTCCCTCAAGAGTCACAGTGGCTCCCTGCTGCCTAGAGCATCAGAGGCAGCCTCCTTTACCCGGAATCTCATCTCCATTCTCCATCGGGCACCTGGCTCCCCAGAGCCCATCCTTCATCCAGAAAGGCCTCCTCACTAAGCCTCCATACCCCTTCCTGACTGCAGGCCCTGCCACCCCCCATTCTGCAAAGCCTTCAGTCTTCAGGTGTTCCTCTCTAAATCCTTGGCTACCCCTATACTCCCCTCCTCCGTCTTCCAGAAAGCCCTCTAGGACTCACCAAGCCCACACTAACCTCCTTCTCTTCTGAGGGCCTTGGGTCTGAAATCTCCAAAGAAAGGCTAAGCTCTGATGTAAAACAGACCCATCTGGATACAGTTGCAAGCTTACTACTGTTTGCATTTCTTAAAAAATAAAATCATGACTGTTATACAAACATAAAATGAATTGCACATGTCAAAAATTTCATTTTTAACTCATTAATTAATGAGGGGAAAATAAGACATTTTACACAATTTAAAGGAAAATCTGAAGCACAGCCACAAGCATCTCTCTTAGCCTCCTCTCACAAGATCTCCATTGACCTCACCTGATAAAATGTATTTGCATCTCAAAGAGACAGGAACAGTTTCCCATCAGAGTCAGGTTCCTACAACTTCCAAAGTAATTAAACAGCTCAGAGACCATGAAAGCTACAAATTCCTATTGCTGTTTGTTGTTGTTTAGTCGCTAAGTCTTTGTGATCCCATGGACTAGCCCACCAGGCTCCTCTGTCCGTGGGATTTTCCAGGCAAGAATACAGGAACAGGTTGCCATTTCCTTCTCCAGGGGACCTTTCCAAGCCAGGGATCAAACCCACGTTTCCCTCTCAGCCGGCAGATTCTTCACCGCTGAGCCAGCAGGGAAGCCCCAGAGAAAGACGATCATGCCCCAGGTAACACCTAAGAGTCAATTAGAAGGACACCTGGTGATCTTTTCTGCTGTTTCAAAGTGTCTCATCATCTTACCTGGCACGGCTTAACCAAGTGTGCATCTCTGGAAAATCACTTACATTTGATGGTTCTCAGTCTCCTCACCGGTAAAGTGGGGTGTGAGCACAAAATCCTCCACGCTCTCAGCAGAGAGCAGCTCCAGGGAGCGCTGCCTAGAGCTCCACAGGTGTTTCTGTGCCCATCTGCCCCATCCCAGCTTCCACCCTCTGCTTTAGCACTTCTGAGCTAGTCAGCCTTGGGGGCGCTGCACTCCTGGGTCCCACACCCCACCAAGCAAGAACCAAGCCCTCTTTTTTTCCTTCATCTCCCTTAACATGTTCAAGGAGACTATCAGCAAAATCAGAGGGAGAGAAAAAGGCCTTTTAAAGCTGGTGGCAGGGGTGGCGGGGGAGGAAGCTGCTTCCCTAGTGGCTCAGTAGTAAAGAATCTGCCTGCCAATGTAAGAGACACGGGTTCCATCCATGATCCAGCAAGATCCCACATGCCTCGAAGCAACTAGGCCTGTGTGCCACAACTACTGAGCCTGTGACTTTGGGAGTTGGTGATGGACAGGGAGGCCTGGTGTGCTGCAGTCCATGGGGTTGCAAAGAGTTGGACGTGACTGAGGGGCTGAACTGAACTGACCCTTAGTATTAAATACCAGAAGACTCCTCCCAACATTAGAATTGATAAGTTGACCAAACCTAGGAGTGACAGGGATAAGAGAGCACACCCTAAGGCAGGTCCCCACAGCCTGGCACTGGACTCTCGGGGCATCTCACTGTCTGGAGATGGAACTGCATGACCCCTCCCAGCTCCTTCCTCCAGCCTCGCTACTCTGCCTTTGGTGTAACAGACACTGAACATCAGTGTGCTTCCCTGGTGTCCAGAAGATGTCCCTCCTATTACTCTGACCCCATACAGAAGAAAGCCTCAAGAACATATGGACATACCTACTGAAGTCAAGAATAATCACAGACCCGCACAAACTTACCCACGAGGATGTTCACTGCGGTGTTGCGTGGAAGTGTGAAAATCTCAAAACTGAACACCAGCAGTAGAGAACTGATTAAATACTGGATTGGTACTTCCGTAACATCTTATAGGAAAACCCAAGTGAACCTTTTGGACAACCCAATAAAATACAGTAAAGCCATCTGACACAGCGCTAGGCAGCCATGAAAACCATGATGTAGGAGAAGAGGGTGGGCAAGCTCACTCCATTAAGGACACTTGTAGAGTTGTGAGATTAAAAAGGAAGAAAAAGAAACCTCAACATTAATAGTGATCAGTATTTGTGTTCTTTTTTCACTCTTTCAACTAATATGTGTGTGGATAGATACATAGGCAGATAAACATAAGCCTGAATCTAAACCCCAAAACCACATGCCCAGTGGAAATCATTCTGAGTTCCAGTGCAAAGAACAAGTTAGATCTGTCAGCTCAGCAACATTCAAATCGGGTGGAAGGGGGTGAACTCTTTTTCAGCTAGGGCCTTCCACAAGGACCCCACAAAATACACATACACACAGTCTTGCCAATGGGAGAAAGAAATGACAACCCACTCCAGTATTCTTGCCTAGAGAATCTGTGGACAGAGGAGCCTGGTGGGCTGCTGTCCACAGGGTCGCACAGAGTCCAAAACAACTGAAGTGACTTAGCATGCATGCATGCATGCATGCATGCATTGGAAAAGGAAATGGCAACCCACTCCAGTGTTCTTGCCTGGAGAATCCCAGGGACAGAGGAGCCTGGTGGGCTGTCGTCCATGGGGTCGCACAGAATCGGACACGACTGAAGCGACTCAGCAACAGCAGCAGCACAGTCTCGCCAAAGGGGACAGATTAAAGGTAAAACCACTCAACAACCAGAATATCCATCCTGCACAGATCAGTGGGTGTCTGCTCAAGAAGGTCAAGGTCACCTTTAGCAGGGTGGTACAGGGGGCAGAGCCCTGGCCTGGGAGCCCTAGAACCACCAACCCTAGCTGGTCTGTCCCCTCCTTTCTCTAGTCCTTTAATTGTCCATCCATAAAAATGTGTGAGGTTGAACAAAAGACCTCTCAGGTTCCATTCCTCAGGACTGGGAGATGTTTCCCTATATTCTGGCCCCATCCTCGACGCAGTTCATGTGCCCCACCTCCCCGACAGTTCTGGATGGAGGTGGAATCCTCCAGCTGGGGTCCCTTCATCTCCTTCAGTCTTGGGCGATAAGGTAGACAGTGCAGGAGGCAGAGCCCAGAATAAACAGCTAGCAAAAAAGAGCTGGGAAGAGCCTCACTCACCAAGGCTCTAGACCATGCAGGTCCCTCTGCCTCCACCCAGGGAAGCCCAAGATATGGTGATTGGCAGAGCTGGGGTGGAGGGAGGTTTGCTTTCTCAACCAGAGCCTGCTCTGCCCCTACCCTCCACTCAGTGCCAATGGCTGCCTGGCCTCTCCTCCACCCCATCGCTCTGGCTCCTCTCCTTCCCCACATTTTATCATGAACATGTGCAGCTCCTTATCCTCATGTTATATTTTTGGTAACATGACCATCAAGGAAACGGGGGTTAGGAGAACTGTCAATAAAGTATTTCATCAATTAATTCATCAAATCTAGAGTGCATGCTCTGGGCAGGCCCCAAGGGTCTCCCTCCTGAGGCTCCCAGTTAACTGTATGAGTGCTGTCACTGCAGTCATGCCCAGGACTTTGCGACCCCATGGACTGTAGCCTACCAGG
Organism: Oryx dammah; assembly: GCF_014754425.2. Classification (NCBI taxonomy): domain Eukaryota; kingdom Metazoa; phylum Chordata; class Mammalia; order Artiodactyla; family Bovidae; genus Oryx; species Oryx dammah. Next base: position 30,592,287 of record NW_024070197.1, on the reverse strand, counting down.
CTTTTCTGTCCATGGGATTCTACAGGTAAGACTACTGGGTTGCCATGCCCTCCTCCAGGGGATCTTCCTGACCCAAGAATCGAACCCGTATCTCCTGCATCTCCTGCCCTGCAGGCAGGTTCTTTACCCACTGAACCACCTGGGAAGCTCCCCCAGCTAAATAGAGGAGATTAAATGATTCCACAAATAACTGGGAAGCACCAAAACGAGCAGGGCGCAATAACCAGGAGATCTATTGCAATAAAGAAAGGGAGGTCTGGCGGACACGTCTGGTCCACGGCGCCCAAGTAGAGTTGGGACAGAGCCGGAAAGCCAGGAGCCCCGCCCTGAAAGCACCAGGGTCGGGGCCAAGCTCTGTGCCCAAGGTTTGAGTATGGCGGGGTGAGAGGGCACAGGGTTGGGCGAGGGTAATAGGAAATAGGCAAGCCGGTCGCTAATGAGAGAAACGCTTCAGCCAAGCCTAGCCGACATTCCAGAACACCCAAGAATCACCGGCGGGCAACTGGGAGCAGGAGGCTCTGCCAGGCTTGTCTGCTTCGCCCAGTGGCCATGACAAGGGTCCCCTGGCCCAGTGCCCAGGCTGGCCTCTGAAAAACCTGTCTGATGTTCTCACTTGCTCATATTGGTTGTCTACTCTCTTTTGCGGGTTTGTATGTCTGCGCCTCTGCTCCTGCCTGTCTGTATGTCACACTCTACACACGCCTGTCCGTCTGTCCTCACACGTCTGGCTGGCGCGCTGCCCTCCCAGCTTCTCTCGGCCTCCTGGCCGTGCGCCCCGCCTGCCGCTGTGTGGGTGTCGGGCTGGCAGTGCGCAGAGGGGCGCGGCTCGGCCCTCCCCCTCCGCCGCTTCCCCCCAGCTCAGGAATGACCCGGGCGGCGGCCCGGCGCTGTTGAGGCCCCGGAGTCGCGGCGCGGGGCGGCGGGAGCGGGCGGCCGTGGCGTGGGCGGCTGCGCGGGGCCGGCGGAGGGCCGGGCGGGGCTGCGGCAGGGCAGGGCCGGCACCGGGAAGCCTCTGCCGCCGCCGCCACCTCGGCCGGGGATCGCGGGCCCCGGGTCGGCTCGGCCGGGCCCCGCCCCGCCCCGCCCCTGCACGCCGAGCAGGCCGTGGCGGAAAGGCGCGCCCCCCGCGACGCCCGAGCCAGAGCGCAGCGGCATCCGAGCGGGAACCGGAACGCGAGCGGGAGCGGAGCCAGAGCGGGAACCCGAGCTGGAGGCGAAACTGGAGCCGGCAGTGCGGCGCACGGAGTGGAGCGAGGCAGCCAAGCCGAGTAAGGGGCGTGGGGCTGGGGGCGGCGCTGGGGAGGGGCGGGGAGGGGGTCCCGGCCCCCTCCCCCGCGCTCTGCGGCGGCCCCAGCGCATGCACACACCCCGGGGGCGCTCAACGCTGTCCCGGGGCGAAACCGCAGCGCGCTTCGAACGGGATCCCCGCTCTCCCGCGGATCCCTGCCCCGACCCCCGCGCCCCGAGGCGGGCCACTGGGACCCGCGCGGACCGTGGCTGCCCCTAAACATGCCTTCGGGCCCCGGGATGGAGAGCACTCCCCGATTCTTGCCTGACTGGAGTCCTACACGAATATCCACCCTATGTAGGGGGCATGTCCACGACCCCGCGCTCTTGGTTTCCCGGACCCCTAAACAACCCACCCAAGAAGGGGGAACCAGGACGCACTTATCGCTGGGGTGGAAGAGGAAAGGGGCCCCGGACTTGAAGAGTTTGAAGCTAGAAGCCACCCTCGACCCTCGAGCAGGGAAGTTTGACCCTCCAACGGGCGGGTCACCTGGGCCATGCCCCAGCTTCAGTGCCCGCCTGCCGCGGTGGTCTAGTACCATCGGTGGGAGAGGAGGTGTCCACACTGCACCTTCTCCAGCTCTGGGTCAGACTTTCCCTGGCGCGGTAAGTGAGGCTGAGTCCGAGGCGGCTGCTCTGGCCAGCTGCGCAGCGCCGATTGGTATAGCCGCCCCTCCCCACGCGCCCTCGGAAGTTGGTTAGTGCCCACCCGCTCCACGGCTGACTCGCACAGCCCTTCCCCTCTCCCCATCGGCCAGGAGGTCCTGAGGCTGGCTCGAAGAGGATCCAGGGCTGCCCTCCTGATCCCACGCGCCGTGCCGAGGTGGGTGGGGTTGGGGGGGTGGGGGTGGGGATAGCCAGGCCCAGGCTGGGAAGGGGAGGGCACGAGTGACAGGTGTCAGCCGCGGGGGCTCCAGGAGCTTGGTCCTTGGTCTTGATTTCACACAGTCCCACAGGCGCCTGCATTTGAGGAAGCCCCTCCTGACTCTCCTCAAACATCCTGACTGCTCACTGGAACAAGTGGCTTCACTTCTTTGTGCCTCAGTTGCTCTACTGACACGTAGGTAGGATTCTGTTGTGAGCAACGTGTTAAAGGGCTTCCGAACCAGAGGGTGGGCTTGGCTGACTTTCTAGCTGTGCGGCGTTAGGCGAGATACTTAACAACTCTGAGCCTCAGTTTCCCTATCTGAAACACGGGAAAGGTGGATGGGTTGAAGGGAATAAATGAGGCGATGCCTGGGGACCGGGGCAGGGCTAGCCTGGTGCCTGGCACGCAGCTAGCACTCAGTTCAGGCTGACTACAGGTGACATTCTGTGAAGTGTCCAGCACCAGTGGATTCTAAGGCAAAGCAAGGTCCTCTGAGGTGGACCCCTTCTTAACCCCACTCTGAGGAAGTCTTGAATCCCATAAGGCCTTGTTGACACATACTGCAATGGCTGAACCCTCTCCTTAGGGCCAGCCCTTTCTCTCTGTTCCCTCCTCCCTGGGCGTTCTGCTTCTCCATCCCCGTTGAGAAAGACTATCTAACCCACTCTTTCTTTGGCCCTAGATTGCTGTCTGTTCCCCAGGCAGAGGGCTCCCCACGTCCTTCTCACACTCTGTGCGAGGGAATTCACACCTCCCTCCACTCCTGGGTTTGGGCCTAGGGAATATTGCTTTCCCTGAGGAGCAATCAGACAGTCAGGTGGCTTGGATGTTCCAGTGGTGACAGTTCAGGCAGCGAAGAGCAGCAGAGGGAGCAGCTACTAGGGCAAGGAGACGGTGGAAAGCCAGAGGGGGTCCCAATCCTGAAGCTATGTGGACTGTATATTCATCCAGGTGATTGAGCCACGAGGCACCAGAAATGACGAGTCTTGGGGAGGAAGTGGGGCCCATGAATGACTTTGAGCGGTTAAAAGTTCAGAGCTGGAAGGTCCCCAGGAAGAGATCTGCCCAGTCTGTGCAGTGGAGGCTTCAGACCCAGAGCAGAACCCGGGAGGCCCAGGAGCTAAGGGAGGATGCTGGAATCCCTGGGGTGGCATGGCAGCTTGAAGGTGTCCCAGGTGTTGGGAAGAAAACAAATTCCACCACTTGTGGACACCTGTATTAGTCCTACTCACCTGTGCCCCAGCTGCCACAACAGAAGGCAATGTTGGGGGTTGGGGGGCAGTCTGTCCACATGTTGCCTGGTCGGACACACAGAATGGGCTGCCTCCTCGAAGCTCTTTCTACACAGAAACCCCTTCTGTCCTCTTCTTCCTCTGCAGTCTACTTCCCTGCCCCATTCACCCACCAGGGTGTCACACCCTGGCATCTTCCATAACTCTCACCTCTTCTTCCCAAAGGAGTTAATCAGAAACTAATTAGGAGGTTTGTGTCTCCTAGTTTACACAGTATTTGGAGCACAGCCAGGCATCAACGTGATGGGGATACAGGCACCTCCTTCGGTCTTGGGGAATCATTAGTTAGACACATTCAGATGCCTGTTACCTGAAGCCTGTGCCCTGGAAGTGCTCAGAGCACAAGGTGTGGGAAGGTGGCAGTTGGCTCTCAGCCTCCTAAAGGGAGGGGCTTTCACCTTCCTGAAGCTTCCTGGAAACCAAAGGAGCTGTACCAAGGGGCTTCAGAGCTGTGTCTGAGAGCACAGCTTCTTGCAGCTGGACTACCTGGGTTTATGGCATGTGATTCTAGGCAAGAGATTCACCCTTTAGAGCCTCCATTTCCTCTTGAAAATGGGAACAAATACTCCACACCTCCCAGTATAGTTGTGAGGACTGAAGAAAAATATATAGGAATCACACAGCAGTGTCGAATAGACCCCTTGCAATGGCCTTGCTATGTCTGCTTATAAGAACATGCATTGAACACATGCTGTTTCCCAAGCATAAATATTTTCTCTCTGGATTCTGACAACAGCCCTCTGATCTAGGTACTATAATTGTCCCTATTTTATAGACGAGAACACTGAGGCTTAGAAAGGTTAAGGACTAACTTTGCTAGGTACAGGAAACTTCAAACATCACTGTGACTCATCATAATTTTATGAGTTTGTAAAATTGGTAATTAGCACACTGTATTTTAGATGATATGTAATTAGTTACTGGAATGTTTCCTCCATGGGTATCTCCAATCATTGGACATCTGTGTTAATTGCCCATGGGCAATTTTTTGAGACACCTTCATGTTTTTCTATTCAAACAGTATCAAACTGATTTAAAGCAGCTTCCCCCATTTATTCCCTATACTTCCTCTCCATTTTTCTCCATAGCCCTATCACCCCCAACATTTATATATCTTATTCATCTGTTTATTGTCTGCCCTCATCCATATAATGTAAACTCCCCAAAGGCAGGGACTTTTAACCATTTTGCTCTCGTATCCCCAGAGACAAAAACAACAACCAGCACTTCATATGCTTTGCAAATTGTAAAGTGTTTTACAAACATAAGGTCTGTTATTGTTATTATTTTTGCCAAGTGTATAGCTTGCCTGAAAATAAAACCTTAAGGTTCATGGCAGAAACTTCCCTCAAAATTCTGGCAAATAGGACCTGCTCAAGTGCCAGGGAAAATGTGATGAAGGTTAAAACCAGTTGGAGATTACTTTCCTAACATGTTAATAAAGCTCCTTATCAGTTAAGTTGAAAGACAAGTTAATTTTTTTTAATCTTTGCAACAACAAATGGCATGCTCAAAGGCAATTAAATTAGCATTTAAAATTTCCAATGAGTTAACTATCATTGATTTATTTACTTACTATTTATTTTGTTACAGAAAATCATTTGTAAAAAACAAAAGAACATAACAAGCCTCCTCAATCCCACCACTGCCCAGAGTGTGGATACCCACATGCCTGGATACTTCTATTTCCTTTTCATCTTTTTCTGTGTATGAATATTTTCTCTCATTTTTTTCCTTAGAAAATAAGGGATCATATTGTCAGCAGTTATATAACCAGCTTACTTGGTGACATCCCCCCACCACTGACATTAAAGTGAAAGTCTTTATATTATTAAAATTTCTTTAAAACATGACTCCATGGCTATATAATATTCCATTATAAGTATATGCCAAAATTTTCTCAGCCTGTCCTCTGTTACTGGACACTGGGATAGCTGCTGTAATGTTTTCTATATCCTTACTGGTGTTGTCTAGGCCTTGAATGAGTCTTCTCTACAACCTCAGTCATGACCTACTTGCTGGTTTGCAAATGGACTGGTTTATGTAGTTAGTAAATCCATTCTTAGAGGTTGGGTGCTGGTGGCAGTGGGGACAGCAGCTGATCCAACAGAGCGCTGCTCCAGGTAAACTAAGGCAACATGGAGACCCAGTAAGCTTCAGGCATTTCCTGACCAACCCAGGATAGCACACGTGTGGCCAGATGCTGCATGGGGGCAGAGGCCTCTTTGCTGCCGGGGCTGCCAAACAACCTGGATTCCTTTTCTAAAATCAGTGCCAAGTTACTTGCTTGCAAATCTATGTGTCCTCTGCTTGCCTCTCTGCTATCATCCTCTCACTCTTTTTGTCTTCCGCTCATGAGTTCATCTGTGTCTTCATTTGATCACAAGACAAATGTTTACAGGCACACCCTGTTTTATGGCTCTTCACAGATATTGCTTATTTTTACCAACTGAAGGTTTGGGACAGTCTTGAACCAAGCAAGTCTATCAGCGCCATTTTTCCAACTGCATTTGCTCACTTCATGTCTCTTGTATCACATTATGGTAATTCTCACATTTCAAAATTTTTTTGTTATTGTTATATTTGCTATAGTGACCTGTGATCAGTGATTTTTGATGCTGCTATTGCAATAAGGGGCTTCCCAGGTGGCGCAGTGGTAAAGAATCTGCCGGCCAACGCAGGAAACACAAGGGACATGTATTCGATCTCTGGGTAGGGAAGATACCCTGGAGGAGGAAATGGCAACCCACTCCAGTATTCTTGCCTGTAAGATTCCATAGACAAAGGAGCCTGGCGAGCTACAATCCCTGTTGCAAACAGACAGACATCACCGAGTAAGTGAGCACACATCACAGTGAGATTACCACTCACTGAAGGCTCAAAGGATGGCTACCGCCGCTTAGCAATAAGGTATTTTTAAAGTAAGGTATGTACACTGCATTTTACACAAACGGCTACTGCAAACTTCATAGAGTGCAGGATAATGTAAACCTAATTTTGATATGCACTGGAACACCAAAAAAACTGAATGACTCGCTTTACTGTGGTGGTCTGGAATCTCGCGGACCACCAAACCACAGTTATCTCTGAGGTATTACCTGTAATGACATCTGCACTTGCCATGGGATTTTTTTCTCCATTAGAGGGACCATCAGCTGGTTCTCACACTTCAAAACGAGCCTCCCTCATTTCTGAGGCTCCTTTCTGTGTAAAATGGGGGTTTGTTTTGAGATGCCGCGGTTTGAGCACGGATCGCAAAGACGTGGCCCATCCCCCAGGCCAGCCACGGCGCGGCCCTGCCCAGTTCACCACGGACCCTGGTGAAGCGCAACCCTCCAGTATGGCTGCCTCTGCTGCGCATGCGCGAACCATCCTGTCTCGCGCAGTTACCCGGCTGCTTCTGCCCGGGATACGGAGCCGGTCCCCTTAACCACAAGCTCACTAATCGAGATCGGAGTGTCACGGTGAGCCACGGAGCGGAGGGATTCTGGGAGCAGGGACGCGAAGCGAAGTGGGAGTGACGTGGACTTACCGCCCACCATTCAGCCACTTCAGAACCTGGAAAACTGCAGTCTGCCGGCCGCCCGTCTGCCCGCGATCCAGTCGGAGATGAGTCACAGGCAGGGATGCGCCTCGCCTCAGATGCTGGGCGCTGAGTGAGACGGGCGTGAGGGAAGACGTGACCTGGGTGTCAGATCTGTGGTGTGGGGTGTCCCTGGCAGTAACCGCGAGGTAACAAGGTCCCTCTCTGCATTTCTCTCTCTCCATCTCTTCTCTGTGACTTTGGGTGGGTTATGTCATGAGCCTATGAGTTTCTCTTATTTGCAATATGAAAATGTTACCTACTTCAGGAGACCTGTTGCTTTAATTTCGGTGATATTAACTGGCACATGGAGGTGCCTGGTGAACATGAGCCACCCTGAAAGCTGGAGTGCCCAGATTATCTCCATTTACGGAAATGTCTACTTGACTGGTGGCCAAGCCTGCCAGCCCCCTGCCAACCTCCTAGCCACCTGGGAACTTACACAATCTCCACTACCCACCCAAACTGACGGTGGAAAACCATATGTAATGCAGGGATTCTCTGTGGCCCCTGCCCTGGGAGTTCATCTCCCACCTCCCCGTGCCCTGCAAAAACCTGTCTTAATCTCAGAGTCACAATGCCCAGTGAGAGGAAAGAGGGGGTACAGGGGACCTCTAATAGTGTGACCTTGGGGACGGTTCCTTGAAGCATTGGGGGTGGCCAGCACCCTTGGTGGCATCATATAGGATAGCCATATAGGATGTATACATTCATTGTGCACTTACTAACTGCCTGCTCTATACCAGCTCACTAGAAAAGGAAATGGAGGCTGGACCTGTAGAGGTTGGGGCAGAAGCTTGGGCATTTTCCTGAGGGTACTGGGAGCTACCAAAGACATTTCAGCAGATGCCCTGATCCATTCTGCCTCTCTGGAAGTGGCACAAGAGATGGCCTGTCAGAGCACTATATCCTCCTCCCAACTCACACGCAGCCACACTGCACACCCGCAGAAACGAACACAGACACACGTACACACATGTATTTTTAGAAAGCACAGATCCCAGGCCCTGAGATGCTCTGTGAATTTTCTGGTGTGAAATCACAGTTCCCCAAGCAGCCTGCCATGCCAGTTCTAGAGGCCTGGGGAGATCACATCTACCTTCACTTCCCCCATCAGAACTCTTGACTTGGTTTCTATGGGGACTGGGAGTGGGTGTCAGGCCAGCATGGGGTTCACACCAGGACAGGCTGAGCTGGAAGAAGTCACCTGGAGAGGGATTCCGAGGTCAGCAGCAGTGATGGCCCCTCCCTCCCACCTGCCTCAGGCAGCAGAATGAACATTTTGCAGCCACATACCTCATGCCAGGGACTGTCTGTACATAACCCCAGTCCTCATGGCAGGTAAAGTGTTCTTACTCTGCTTTCCCCAGGAAGACACTGAAGTTCAGAGAGATGAGGTGCTTTGCCCAAAGCTACACTGCCAGAAAGTGGGAGAGTCAATATTAGCACTCAGGAACTGGATTTCTGAGCTTGGGCTCTCCAAAGATAGGTGTTTATTTACGAAGTAAAAAAAATGAATTCTTAGTATAGTTTAGCCAATTGGCTCCATCAAAACATAGAACCCATTTAGAGGATATATACATATATATAATAAAAAGGATCCCTGGAGAAGACAAAAGTGGGAACCTTTGGAACTGCCTCTTACGGAAAAGCTCTGTCCACAATGATATCATCCCCAGGATCAAGGAAGCCTGCTCCCCCTGGGATGTAGAGAGGCCAGGCGCTCTGCCCACTGGCTTGCGACTGGCAGCTTCCCCTGCAAGTGCCTGCTGGGCTCCACATCCATCCAAAGGCAGGGTTTGGTTTCTCCCAAGTCGAGCGACCACATTCCCTAAGAAATAAGAACTCTAACTCCCTAATATTCCCATGGCCTCCTATCACTTGGGGACCTACCAGGAGAGCCTGAATCAGCTCTGATCTCCAGCAGCTTGAGAGGATGAATTACTTTCTGAAAATGTTTCCTCCATTGCAAACAGGTACTAGAGTGACGTGGCAGTCCTTTACTGCACAGACATCTTGACACCTTGATATTCACATAGGGGTGTGTGTGTGGCGGGGGGGGGGAGGGTGTTGGTAAAGAGACAATTGTATTCTCTAGCTCTTTATTTCTGAAGTGGTAATTTAATCTAGTAGGTACCTTCTAAGGAAGTGTGCTGGCTGACAGTGTGGGCTTTGCAGTCACACAAACCTGGGTTCCAGTCCCAGCCTGTAATTAGAAGTTGTGTGACCCTGGAAAGCTTCATAACCTCTCTGAGCCTCAACTGCCTTATTTATAAAATGAGAATGAAAAAAGCATCTTTCTCTTAAAACTGTTGTGATGATAATGATGATAATAATAAGGTTTGAGCTAGGCATCTATGAATACCCTTCCAGAGCCAGCTGTGGAACCCTGAACTAGTTTCTCGCTTTCTCCAGGTCTCAGTTTCCCCTTCTGTGAAATGAGGACATTGAGCTGATCTGTAAGGGTCTTTTCAGCCCTAACAGGTACAGGATTCTCAGAGGTCAACCCAGGAGAGAGATTCGCCCCCTTCCACTGACCACTGAGATGCCAGCACACATTTGTGCCACCTCTGCCCTGGAACCCTCATACTCCAGAGCCCAGAGCCCCCCAGCACTCCCTCCCCACGGACTAGGCACATGCCGTCAAAGTCACAGTCCTCTCCCCAGAGGTTGACAGCCCCGGGTACACAAGCCCCCAGCCAGCAGGGTCAGCAGGTGCCATGCAGGCGCCCCCATCACCTGCCTGTTTGTGTCTCTGCAGGTGAGCGGAGGGTCCTTCCCTGCGAGAAGTCAGAGCTCTACACGTGGGCAGGCTGGCTCCACTGTTCTGCTCCAAGGATTACATGTCCTTCAAACGCCCCTGCCCCTGTAAGTCTCCTCCCCACCTCCTCCCATGGACCGGGGCCAGGATGGCAGAGTCACGATGCAGAGAATGTTTTTAGGATGTTTGGCCAAAGAGCTCCAGGGGTCTGATTGGGGTTCAATGTGATATGACGGATGGGGGAGGGCAACACAGAAGACCCCTGACCATCTGCAGGAGATGTCTCACCTTGCCAATCCCTCCATATCAGTACTTCCCAGAGTGTGGGTCAGGGTTCTTCCAAGGGATATTAATGAGGTTACTTTTTTTAATTCCATAGTCAAATGAGTGTGGGAAATGCAGAGTGACACAAGTCAAGTCAGTTTTGCTGGACTCTTCAGAGCCGTTAAGGTGGTGCTGTGTAGTGAGGCTCCATAGGAAAGAGAAAGCCCAGGGCTCTACCCAAACTTAGCTGACAACAAGGAATGTCTCCTGAGATGGGTGCTTCATAGAATATACTCCTTGGGGTTCAGTGTCTGAGGAAACCCTTCCTAGAGCAGCCTCACCAGGCAGTCCCTTGTTTGCTATTAATAATTCATTTTTTCATCTAATGAAGCCACTAGATGATTTTGCCCGTAACATTCTGCTCATGGCTCCCTGATGCCCACGCATCTAGACAGTGAACTCAATCAGGTATACCCTGGGGCTCAAGGCTGCAGCCCCTGTGGCTTATTCCCCTACTCATCGTCAACCCTGCCTTCACGACTCATGCTGTCACCCTGACCCCAGAGTTGCCTCTCTCCCTGGCAGCCACCTGCTTCCTCCCATGATGTCCCCTGAGCCCCCTCCAAGCCACCATCATTTGCTGCATTTTGGGAGGACGTGCATAACCTCCCCATCCCTTCTCCCTGGTGAGGTTGGGACTGTGAGTCTGTGAGATCGGGGCCCCCAGCTGAGGCTCCCTGTCTACCTGTCAACTCCCCTCACCTTGCTCACCAGTATCTGTTCAAATCTGTACCACTGGTTAATGTCCTACATCCTGGGGTTGGGGAACCTCTCCTGCAGAGAGTCAAATCGCCACTGTCAACTCTGCGAGCATCAAGGGGCTGCTGTAGCGGAGGTAAGGAGAGCTGGCCTATCCTGTCCGGGAGTGACCATCCCCAGGCATGCCGGGGGAGTAAGGTGGCAGTGCGTTCATTGTGCAGGCATTGGTTTTCAGGAGGTAGGGGAGCACAGCCTGGCTGCTGGCTGCCATGGGTACCGAGGAGGGCATAGGTCAACAGCAGTAAGCTTTCTGATACATAGGACAAGCTCAGTAAATCGCTGCTACTGTTCCCACCAGGTCTGCTGTTGTGGACTGGTCAGCTGTCAAAGCCTCAGGCCTGGGCAGAAGGCTACCATGGGAGCAGGTCAGCCCAGGGCCACCTGCCCCACAGCGGGTCAGGGTGGTTGTGTTGTCACCCCCAGGAGCAGCTGGCAGTGCAGAAGGCTGGGGCTGCTGAGTGTGGAGGACTTCCCAGAACTTTCCAGGGTTGAGCCAGGCCCTTTGGAGCCCTGCCGTCTGCACTAACAGGGGCCATCACCCCAGGACAGGCTCTGTGCGAGCAGCTCCTGAGGACTCCAGGGTGTGGTCATGGGTATCCTGGGCTGGTCAGGAGCAGTTAACTGAGCTTCTCTGAATCCCCCTCTCCCCACACAGGCTCAGCGCCTGGCATGCAGTAGGCACTCAATAAATGTTTGCTGAATGAATAAATGCAGTCCAACACTGTGGATGAGGCCCTGGAGGGGGAGAAGCCGAAGCTCCTGACTCTGCCACCAGACTCTCTCCGTGGCTCTGGCCAGCCCATCCTCATCTCTGAAATGAAGCGGTTATCTGAGGCCAGTGCATTCTAGGAGCTCAGAGCAGCTGTGAGGCTCCTTGGAGGGTGAGGGGAGACCAGGTGGGCAGAACCCAGATGCCCCACCACCCTCTGCTTCAGCCAGAGCAGCTCTGTTTACATCTCTCGGTTGGAGGTCTGTTCAGATTTCGCTTAAAGAAAGAGGTCCCAGGCAGTGGTAGGCCAGGTCCCATGAGGGTATCCAGGCCCACTTCTTCTTCTATCATCTCATCTCTTCTCTGCAGGATTCTTCTCTTCTCCTCACAGTGTCCAGTCAGACTCTTCACCTTCTTTCTGAGCTAAGAAGTGCTCACCATCCTCCCTTTCAGCACCCCTAGTCTGCTTCAGCCTGGCTCCTGCACCCTCATCCTGATCAGCGGCTGTGTCACCAAGTCCATCCCAGTTTTCAGTTCTCAGCTGCATCTGACCCTGTTGGTCACATCAACCCTGCCAGTGGCTCCTCCAGCGGGTTCTGGACTCTGAACCCTGGGGTTTTCCTCCAGCCTTTCTGGCTCTCTGGGCTCTGATCATCCATTCATGGTCTCCTTTGGTGCAAGAGGAGGGTGCATTCTTCCCACACCTGCCCGGGGATGCCAGGTCCCCCAGGACTCCAACCCCACTGGCCTTCTTGCCCTGTACACCCCAGACCATTTCATCCTCACTCTTCTTTCAACTGCAACCTAGAGGCCAGCAGTTCCCATGACTCTCTTCCACCCCTGTTTCTGCCTGAGCTAATTCCTTCTGCCTTCCACTGCCTGGCTCCCCTGGGCAGCCCCACCTCCACTGCTCAAGTACAGCCCACTGCTCAAGTACTGAACTCCTTGCCCTCTCCTCCATGCCAGCTTGCTTGATTCTGCTGTCTTGGTTTAGCGTACCACCATCACCACCACCCAGTCCCACAGGCCAGAAATCTACAAGTGACCCTCAGTTTCCCTCCAACACCTGCATCACTACCAGCTGCCCAGGGAGACCCTAGGGTCTCCAAAGTAGGTCAATAGATCTCTCTCCTGACTTCCCCCGCAGTCCAACCCCCTCCTCAGACCCCATCCTGAAAATCACTGCCTCAGTAGATATTCATGGAACCAGACAACCAGACAAGTGAACAAACAGAGTGAAGTGGACTCCTCGTGGTTGGCCTCCTGGGCTCACAGACCAGAGGCCCTCAGGTGGTTTTCTAGGAGGGATGCAGAACCGCAAGAGCCCCTGATGCCCTGATTCACCTGGCCGGGGAACTCTGAGGGGCAAAGCCGGACGTCTCAGGCTTCATCATCCGGCCACAGACACACACCCTTTTTTAGCACCTCCTCTCCTGCTCTGTGAATTTAGACACCTAACAGGGAATCACTAGAACTGTCTTGGCTCACAAAATTATCTTGCTTGGTACATGTGAAGATGCCAAAGCCCATTAAAATCTGGAAAACTTAGGACAGGAACCATAGCTTGTTCCTGTTTGGGTTTCCACACCCCTACATCCTGCCAATTGAGAGGGGCAAAGAGGAAAGTCCCCAGGAGGAAAAACAAGCACCAAAGTTTCCCTAGAAAGACCTGGCTTCTAGGAGTTAAGAGTTCAGGGAAGTCAGGGTGAGTCAACAGGGAATGTGAACCTGGGCAGGGCAGTGGGCACAGGTCTGGCTGGCATCCACAGCTCTGGACACCGGGTGAAGTGGGACCATCCACTGGCCTCTCAGGAGCTGGGCAGCCATGGATCAGACCAGGCTGGGCCGATTTCTCCCAGGCCCTGCCCACTTCCTGGGCTCCCCCAACCCCTGTTACATCACAAGGACCTTAGCTCATCTCAGCCTCTCACAGAGACAGCCCCAGTAAACCTCCATGTCCCTCCCTCTCAGTTAGGCAGATGAAAAAACTAAGGCAGGGAGAGGAGACAAGAACAGGAGAGGGGAAGCCCTGAGGGATTTGGCTACAAGGCTGCAGGAGGGAAATCTGGCCTCCTCCCTGCAAGTGCAGGCCTGTGAGCCATTTCCAGCCTTAAGCACTGAGCAAGAAGGACCAGCCCAGCTCCTCAGAGAGGCTGGACGCGTGGGAGCCTCCTCCATCTGGCCCCAGCTGGGCAGGGCAGCCCAGGATTCCCCCAGGATCCAGGCTTCAAGAACAGATGCTTCGTAACTACTTCTTCACCACCAGCACATGGCAGCTCCACAGAGCTTCCTCTGCTGTGAAGTGGGGGTGGCCTCAAGGGACAGACCTGGGGGAGGAGGGGCTTTGGGGCTCCAGGGGAGACTGAGGATGCAGTGAAGCAGGGCTAAGAGTAGAGGGCAGCAACCACTGGTCCACAGAGGAACTGGATGGGGCTTGTCTCTGCTAAGTGCACCGGCTGCCAGCAGGCCAGAAGGAATCAGCCTGGAAAAGCCTCTGGGCTTGGGCCTCCCTCACAGTGGTGTGATGTGGTCAACAATGCTTGGGTTCAAGGACAACATAGCATTGACACTTGCCAGCTGTGAGATCTAGAGCAAGCTTCTTCACATCTAGAATCCTCCATCTGCTCATCTGTAAAATGTAAGCAGTCATAATAGCCTTTTGGTTTGGTGCCCAGATTTGACATGCCACAAGGAGAATCTAGGTTGGTGCCAGACGTGAAAAGATGCTTGAGAACTTGACAATCATAGCCTTTTGCCCACCCTCTCTCTACAATGACCCAAGTCTTTGGCAACAGATTGGCGAAAATGGAGAGAGACTGGGACTCTGGAGATGAACCTGGGGTGTAGACCAGACACTATTGTTTTCTGCTCTGCTTACTGTATTACCTCTGAAGAGACTTCACTGTCAGCAGAAGGAAGAACTTGAGAGCTAGCTCCTAAACCCCCAGCCCTTGAATGGAGAGTCCACTCTGTGCCCCGTGGACATCCTGGCTACCCCTCCTCTGAATTCTCTGGTCGATCCCAGAGTCTGACTGTAGCAAGTGCTCAGCATCTGACAGCTAACCTCAGTTTTAAGTGCACAGTCATTTTATATTAATATTGACTCTCCCTGAACTCCAGACTCATATATTCAACTGTCTACCCCGTATCTTCACTCAGATGTCCACTCAGGTGTCTACAGAGCATCTCAGATAGAACAAGTCAAAACCTTAAATCTTGACTTCTAGTCCCCCACCCAAGCTACCCATCATCTTCCCCATCTCAGTAAATGGCAGCTCAGTTCTTCCATGTACTCAAACCCCAAACTTTCTGAGTCTCTACTGCTCTCCTTTCTCATCTACCCCAAACCAATTAATCTGAAAATCCTAACAGTTTCACTTTGAAATATGACTCCATCTTGCCATCTCCACCACTAAGCCCCAGGACCAAGGACACCATTGTCATCACCTGCACCACTGTTCTGGCCTCCTAACTGACCTCTCTGCCACCCTCTTGCCCCACACCAGCCTATTCTGCCACAACCCTGGGAGTGTGGGAAAGGGAAGAATCTAGAGACTGAGCCTTGAGTTGGTTTCTGTATCTAGAAATCTTGCCAAGCAAGCATGATCCCTGGAGTTGTCACCCACGGCGCCCTAAAGCCAAGTACACTGGGAAGGATTACCTGCAAACAGGAATGAGTAAGGACACTGCCATTTCTCTGCCAAGGACTACACTACATTAGCTACCCTCCTGTACCTGGAACCGTGCCTAGGGTGATTAGGAAAGGCTGGTCGTCCTCTGTGACATCACCACAGAAGTGTGCAGGACCGCGTGCTTCCCAGTCAGGAAGAGAGAGGCCCCAGGAAAGAGAAGTAACATGCCCTGTGGGCCCAGGGACCACTAGAGGAGGTGGCAGCATCTAAAAGCAGAAACTTCCAGGCCCAAGCTCAGGGAACTGGCCACACTAGTCCCTCTGAGAGCCTGATACATTTTCACCTCCTAGAGTTTCTTCTATCTGCTTCTCTCTGCATTTGAAGTACCATGTCCTCTATTAGCCCTGGTTTCATCAGCTTCTAAGGGCTGCCCCCTCTTCCCACCTGGACTCCACATCTGTAGGTGACCTCCAGGCCTTGTTTGGAAAAAGAGTCATTCCAGAGCTTTCCTCTGCCCATTCACCAGGCCCTTCAGCCCCCGAATAATACTTGTCTCCCCTAGGAATGGGGGTAGGGCTAGAGATCTAGCCGATTACAGTAAAAACAGCAACAGCTGAATGACACAGGTTCAAAAACCATTGAAGCAAATGTATTTAAATCATACTAGCCTCTGCTATTCAGCTATGAAATGGGATCATGAGACCCGCTTTCCAGGGTGACTGAGAGTGTAGTGAGCACACAGTCAGTCAGGAAGGGTGTGTTCTATCGTTCTCCTCTGGCTCCTCTATCCCACAGTGAGAGGAGATCTTCCTGCAGGGTCCTCCCAAGACTGTTCCAAGGGGAGATCACATCTTCCCTCTCCGTTCCCAGCCGGGCATGCAGATGCAGCATGGCACACTGGGCCGTACTTCATCTGACAGGCTCTCATCAGGGACTAGCCAGGGGCCAGCCTTTCATCAGACCCCATCACAGGCACATAACAAGACAATGCAAGAAAATGGGTTCTCCCGACCTTCTAGACTGGATGTAAGAGATCCTCTGCTGACCCTATGGGACCTACCCAGGGACTCTACCCCAACTGCCTCTCAGCAGAGATGCACAAACTGAGATGCACGCTGGGGGCTGGACCAGGTCACCTAGCGTGTTGGCAGCTGAAGCGCTGATGTTCCCAGCACGACTCCACATGAAGCGCTCTTTCCGCGAGGAGCCTGCTCTCCTCTGCTTCCAGGGAGGACAAAGAGCGCAACTATGATCCAAGCCATGTCTTTAAAAAAAAAAAAAAAACACAATTAAGACCTTATTTCTGCATGGGGAGGGAAACCCTGAGATGGAGCAGCTGTAGGGCTTTAGTTTCAGTGGTCAGAGATGAACATCACTGAGGACCCAGGTTCTTTCCATCTTCTTGCTCCACTGTAAAATGGCCATTGTAAGACTGCTGCATTGTAAGATGGCCAACATCAACCCAGGCAGTGACACAGCTTTTCCCAGAAGTTCCCCAGCATGAAGTTCCCAGAAGACCACCCTCATGTCTTATTGGCCAGAATTTAGTTGCATATCCACCCCTAAGCCAATCACAGTTCAGTTCAGTTGCTCAGTCGTGTCCAACTCTTTGCAACCTCATGAATTGCAGCACACCAGGCCTCCCTGTCCATCAGGGAATGGTAATACCAGGACTGGCTTGCCAAGCTAGTCTTTAAAAGGACAAAGGTTGTTAGAATCTGGTCCCCGCTCAGTCAAAAATGGAGGCAGTGGACAGTCAGGCCTACAAAACCTTCCCCTTTTGCCTGCTCAGTCCTTGTTCTCTGGGCCTCAAATCTTCAGGAGGACCTCTAAATATCTGAAGTAAGAACTGAACTGAACTGAGGAGTCCCTTTTATGGGGATTCTCTAGAGTTAGTTTTGTTTGTATGTGTAGTAGAGAAATACCAGCTCACAAGAGTGAGTAGCTAAATATTCAGGGGATTAATGACCCATTTAATCATTGGTAGCCAGCCTGAAATCCATCATGATGGGAGTTCTACACTGTAGAATTGGCAAACAACACTACAAATCAGGGATTGTTTTTTTTTTTTTTTTCCTGAAAAGCTGGTTTGCCAGCACACCACTGTATAAAACACACATACAGAAATATGCACAGATCATTAGTGTGCAGCTGAATCTTCACAAACGCAGCACACTCAGATCGAGAAATACATCATGAGCTGCAGCTCCGGCCATGTGCTCTCCCAGCCCCTGTGCCATGCCCAGCTCAACCACTGTCTTGACACCTGTCACTATAAATTTTCTAGGTTTTGACCTTTATATGTTTGGAATCATACAGGATATTCTCTTTTGGTCTGGCTTCTTTTGCTCAATATTCTGTCATGAGATTCAATGACACTATTGTGTATAAATGTAGATCACTTGTTCTCATCACATTGTGTATATTGACACAATGGAATGTATAATATTCCGTTGTGTCAATATACCACAAATAACTTATCCATTCTACTTTAGTGGACATCTGAGTACTCTTCAGGTTGAGGTGATGAATAGTGAACGTTCTAGCAGAATGCTGTCCAGAGCTTTCTGCAATAATGAAAATGTTCTATATCTTCACTGCCCAGTATGATAGCCACTAGCCACTTGCAGCCACTGAGCCCTTGAAATGTGACTAGTGCACCTGAAGACTAAATTTTTTAACTGAAGTACAGCTGATTTACAATACAGGTAGTTTCAGGTGTACAGCATACTGATTCAGCATTTTTGCGGTTTATACTCCATTATAGGTTATTACAAGATAATGGGTACAATTGCCTGTGTTACACAGTATATCCTTGTTGCTGATCTATCTTGTGTGTGGTAGTTTGTACCTATTAATCCCACATCCCTAATTAGTTCCTTCCTCCTCCCCTTTGGTAACCACAAGTTTGTTCTCTATATCTGTTAGTCTATTTCTATTTTGTATACACATTCATTTGTATCATTTTTAAGATTCTACTATAAGTGACTTCATATAGTATTTGCCTTCCTTGTCTTATTTCACTAAGAATAATATTCTCTAGGTCCCACCCATGTTGCTACAAGTGGCATTATTTCATTCCTTTTTATAGCAGAACAGTATTCCATTCCATACCCTTTTTAATCCAATTGTCTGTTGATGGACACTTGGGTTGCTTCCAAATCTTGGTAATAGTGAATAGTGCTGCTATGAACATTGGGGAGCTTCCCTGATAGCTCATTTGGTAAAGAAGCTGTTTTCAATGCAGGAGACCCCAGTTCGATTCCTGAGTTGGGAAGATCCACTGGAGAAAGGATAGGCTACCCACCCCAATACCCTTGGGCTTCCCTTGTGGCTCAGCTGGTAAAGAATCTGCCTGCAATGTGAGAGACCTGGGTTCAATACCTGGGTTGGGAAGATCCCCTGGAGAAGGGAAATGCTAGAGAAATCCATGGAGTGTATGGGGTGCACGTATCTCTTATAATTAGTGTTTTCATTTTTGTGAGATATATACATAGAAGTGGAATCATATGGTAGTTTTATTCGTAGTTTTTTAAGGACTCTCCATACAGTTTTCCACAGTGCCTGCACCAATTTACATGCCCACCAGCACTGAACTAGAGTTCCCTTTTCTCCAAATCCTCTCCAACATTAGTTATTTGGGTTTCCTTTTGATGACAGCCATTCTGACAAGTGTGAAGTGATACCTCATTGTGGTTTTGATTTGCATTTCTCTAATAATTATCAATGTGGAGCATCTCTTCATGTGCCTGTTAGCCATCTGTATGTCTTCTTTGAATAAATGTCTATTCAAGTCTTCTGACCATTTTTCTATTTTTTTTTTAATTGAACAGTATGAGCTGTTTATATATTTTGAACATTAATCTCTTTTGGGGCTCATCATTTGCAAATGTTTTCTCCCATTCTATAGGCTGTTTTTTCGTTTTGTTGATGGTTCCTTTTGCTGTACAAAAGCTTTTAAGTTTAATTAGG
Organism: Oryx dammah; assembly: GCF_014754425.2. Lineage (NCBI taxonomy): Eukaryota > Metazoa > Chordata > Mammalia > Artiodactyla > Bovidae > Oryx > Oryx dammah. Next base: position 30,573,100 of record NW_024070197.1, on the reverse strand, counting down.
TCTCATTTGTTTATTTTTGCTTTTATTTCTTTTGTTTTAGGAGACTGAACCAAGGAAATATTGCTATAATTTATGTCAAAAAGTGTTCTGCCTATGTTCTCTTCCAGGAGTTTTATGGTTTCGGGTCTTACCTTTAGATCTTTAAACTCTTTTAAAGTTTATTTTTGTATATAGTGTGAAGGAATGTTCTAGTCTCATTGTTTTACAAGAAACTGTCCAGTTTTCCCAGCACCACTTGTTGAAGAGACTGTCTCTTTTCCTTTGTATAATTCTTGCTTCCTTTGTCGTAGATTAACTGACCATAGGTGTGGGGGTTTATTTCCAGGTTCTCTATTCTGTTTGATGGATCTATGTATCTGTTTTTGTCCCAATACCATACTACTTTGCTTACTGTAACTTTGTAGGATAGTCTGAATTTGGCAGAGTTATACTTCCAGCTTTGTTCTTTTTTTATTTATTGGAGTATAGTTGATTTACAATGTTCTGTTAGTTTCAGGTGTACAGTAAAGTGATTCCATTATACATATACATTCATTCTTTTTCAGATTCTTTTCTCATATGGATTATCCCAGAATGCTCAGTAGAGTTCCCTGTGCTATACAGTAGGTCCTTGTCAGTTATCTGTCTTATCTGTGTGTACTGCCAGCTTTGTTCTTTTTCCTCAGGACTGTGTTTTGGCAACTTAGGGTCTTTTGTGGTTCCATATAAATATTAGGATTATTTGTTCTAGTTCTACAAAAAATATCATGGCTATTTTGGTATGGAATACACTAAATCTGTAGATTGCTTTGGATACTATGGCATTTTAATAATATTTATTCCAATCTAGGAGCATGGGACATCTTTCAGTTTCTTTGAATCATCTCCAATTTTGAGGAACTGAATTTTCAATTTAATTTTCATTAATTTAAGCAGCTACATGTGGTTAGTGACTACCATATTGGACAGCACTATTCTAGTATGTGAACATATTGATGCATTTCTGTTGGAGGATTCATTCTGCCCAGGAGTGGAATTTCTGTGTTACAGGACATCCATATGTTTGGCTTTAATAGATAGGGCTAAACAGTTTTCCAGTCCACTCTCCTGTCATCAATATATGAGTTTTAGTTGCCCTCCATCATCACCAGTGCTTGCTCTGAATTTTTTCACTTCAGCCATTCTGGAAAATAGTAGAAATATCACCTTGTGGTTTTCCTTTGAATTTCTCTAGTTATTAAGTACAGTGTACTAGCACCCTGGATATCCTCTTTTGTGAAGTGATTATTTAAGCCTTTTGCCCACTTTTTTTTAATTGGGTCTTTTTAGTATTAATTTCTAGGTGGTCTTTATATATTCTGAATACCAGACCTGTGTTGGATATATTGCAAAAATCTTCTTCCTCTTTGTGGACTGCTTTTTAAAGATTTTTTTTGAATCTGTTCCTATATTACTTCTGTTTTATGTTTAGTGTTTTTGGCTGAGAAGCATGTGGGATCTTAGCTGCCCAAACAGGGATCAAACCCGCACCCCCAGCATTGGAAGGCAAAGTCCACTGGACTGCCAGGGACGTCCCTGGAAGGTTTTTTGACTCTTATAACCATGTCTTTGCATTCAAAGATATTCTCAAATTTTTATATAGAGAGTATTTATCAAGTCTTACATATAACTGTTTGCTTTATTCATATTTAACTTTAAAATGTATAGAAAATAAAATGACATGGAGCATACAGTTAGGGGATACCCTCTTTTATTCATATTTAACTTTAAAATTTATAGAAAATAAAATGACATGGAGCATACAGTTAGGGGATACCCTCTTGGACTTCTTAGGAGCAGAGGATCCTGCTGATGCACTTCAAAGAATACATCTTTATAAATGTGAAAGTCAAGGTGGGCACCTTTTAAGTTGGATGGCAGATATTAATAATGAGTTTTTGTCTATTATTGAAATTTTAGGTGTTAGGTTAAATGAAATTTAAAGAGACTGCTTGTGAAATAACTTAAACTTTTAAATTTTTTTCTTATTTTTTCCAAGATACAAAAGTACCTCTAACACTAAAATAATGACTGTGATCCCAACAGTTTAAGGACAGTTACAGTACATGTGGCTATATACTTGCACAGTAAGTCAACACTCTCTAAACAGTAAGAACAGTCACACTGGGGCACGGCTCTCACATTTTCCTTGCCAGAAAGCACAATGATCAATTACACCTGAGCGATGCTAGCACACTGCCGTATCTACCAAGCGTAAAATCCAATTATCTAGGACAACATGACTATCAAATTCCCAGCCAGTATGGAATTTCTGAGTCCGTATATTCAGAAACCTATGGAGTGTTCCTTAAATTCTTGTAAAATAGGAATTATACTGAGCATTAAAAACACTGAACTAAATAGTTCAACCACCACAGTGGCTGAAATTCAGTGTCTGATTTAACAAATGTTTACCTATCATTTCAAAATCAACTTCTGCCCAATCCTAGCACAGCCAGCTCTTCTCCTGCAGTGGTGTTTATTTTTAACTGCTCAAGAATGAAAGGCCCAGCTATATACCATAGTCTTATTACAAGAGCCACGGGGAGGGCACGCCCATGGAGCACACACAAGAGGAGAAAGACATGCCCACCATCATCCCTTTGTTCAACACTGGCTCTGATTTAGAGGAGAGGAGAATGCAAAAACATATCATAAAAACTGAATGAAGATCATGTTTAGTAGGTAAGAAACTAAACTGTTTCCAAGTTTAGTAGGTAATCAAGAGTTATACTTCCGCTGCAAAAATCTTCACAGGATTGAAAGTAAAGTGACACTAATACTGAAACATAGGTAATCAGAGGTAGCACAGGCACTGGCAACATGAGTCACCATCAAAAGACAGCCCGGGTAAATATCGCACATTTCCTGTCAGCTGCTGCGAAGACTTGCATTTTTCGAACTGCAAAGGAATCCTGTGGGGCTTTTTACTTATCACTGACTTGAAGAAAGGCTGTTTTGTTTTAGGTCCCCTCTTTGAACATGAGACCAAGGTTTCCAAATGAGTTTTCCTCTATCATCACAAGATGCATTATACTCAGTTACTACTGTTTGACATTGAACTCCTGTGACAGTGTGGCTACTCTCTTGGGTATGCCACAGAGAACTATTAGAGTGAAAGAGCTAATTGTGCAAAAATGGAGGATCCCATAAGAATGTGAAGGAGGAGGCTTCTATGTCTTGGGATTTATTATCTGGTTCCAGACACCTGTACAGACAGGTTCCTCCCTGAGAAGCATTCACCAGTGTCCCAGGGCAAGTTACAAATTATTCAGAAACTCTTTCAAAATCTTCCCCTTGCTCTAGCTATGTCCTTGATCCTGTTCACATCTCAGTCCCCATGCCCCTTGCCCACCTTGAAGCCCAAACTCCCACCAAAGATCTTTATTTTAACATAGTACAATTCACCCATTGTTTCATAGTCAATATTAATACCTTTGTATCCTGTTTAAGAAATCCAAGGTCATAAAGATGTTCTACAGTGTCTTCCTATTGAAGCTTTACTGTTTTGCCTTTCATATTTAGCACTATGTCTAGGGAATGTTTTGTTACGATTTTAAGGTTTAATTGTCATATATTGAGCACCTACTGTGTTCCAAGCATCCTGCTAAGCACTGTGCTCTAATTAGCTCAAAGAAATTGCTGTTCCCATTTGGCAATTGAAGTGCTAGAAGCTCAGAGGGGTAAACTGCCCAGAGACCACCTGTAAGAGGCAGGGCCAAGATCTGAACCCAGGACTCTGACTTGGCAAGGTCTGAGGACCAGATGCATGTCAGCTTTGGTGGCGGAGCTCTGGGGTTTCCCCTCACACACCACTGCCCTGAGGAAGATGGCTGAGGAGTGACCCTTCTCCCAGAGGACACTAAGGCCATTCACCTCAGATAGTGAATGCTGGTGAATAAAAGGCATTAGGACCAGGGCTGGGGTGCCCCAGCTCAGGGCTGCAAAGCAACCTTGGGGACTGGGGGGATTCAGGACTTCTCCACAAACACTCTATGTTTTTAGAAATCTATGTCCATGAGCCACACGCTGAGAAACTACTCCAAAGCACCATGGTTCAGTGTGATGCTGTCAGCCATTTGAGATCATTCGTATCTGCTGTGGCCAAGAAGTATGTATCTGTGCCTGGTCTAGTAGTTTTTCTCATTCTACCTACTGAAGTGACATGTTACATTAATAGATTTCGTTGTCTTAAACCATTCTTGCATTCCTGGAATAGGTCCTTTCTCCTCATAATGTATTATTTTTAGTACACTGCTGCCGTGGTGGCTTCCCACATGCCCTTGTAAATTCTAGGAGTTGAGGGAACTACTGTGGAGCAGGGGACAAACTCCTGTGGTATGTTCCAGAATCAGAACCCGCAAAAGGCCAGAACAAAACCAAGGATGATAGTACTTGGGGTGGGGGCTCAGCCATTTTGGCCCAAGAACACTTCTCTAGGCTGGCCCAGCCTGGGGGACAGTTGATGATAATTTGAAGCATTCATAAATGTAACATTTATATATCAATTATTCATGAACTTTCTGGAAAGACCACATTGTAGTAAATGGTCATTTTCTGAAGCCACAATTTTGAGGCTCATAATGCAAATGAGGGAGAGGGAAATGGCAACCCACTCCAGTATCCTTGCCTGGAGAATCCCACGGAGAGAGGAGCCCGGTGGGCTACAGTCCATGGGGTCGCAAAGAGTCGGGCATGACTAAGCACAGCACAGTGCGAATGAGGATGTGACAGCTAATTCCCTAGCTGACTGGTGGGTCAAGCCAGCCCACAGCTCCCGTCCGGCTGCTTCTCCACACAGTTCCCCTGTTTCCTACACAGCAAGCAAGCACAGTGACTGCTGGTGTTAGTAAAGCCTGTGTCCTTCACGGAAAACAGCCGAAAAGCCAACTGTAGGTGATGATGGAAGAGTAGAGATAATGAGTTCAAGGCCACTGATGACTCTAGCAAGAAAATGAGAGATTGCTGGTGTGGGTTCAAGTTGAAAGTCTCATTCTGCTGTGGTTTGATTTTGTAATGTCAGTCAGTTCACCACTTCCTCTGCAGAAACAGGGAAAAGTGGTCTGTGATACTGTTTCAGTGAGTTTTCCAGCCAACAAATAAATTGTTCATCAAACTGGAGATAAAACTGTGGTGAATGATGACAGGATGGTAAGCTATGGAGTTTGGATACATAGAAGTACATGTGAGTTAATTTCGGTGAGTTTATTTAAGTGGCAGAATCTATCTTAATAGTGGAATAAATCATTTTCATCTTATATTTATAGAATCATGAACGGCCTGTGGGTGGTCACTTTTATTTTTCCAGTTATATTTTAATGCAGTGGCTAAAAATCTTCTACTTGGCAGTGGAGCACTCTCCTATTAACTCTGATGTATAAACAGAGGGAAGCAGGGCGAGGGCTACTCTGCATAACATGAGAGCAGAGAACTCCATGATCTACCAAGACTTTCCCCCTGAGCACTGGGGTATTTGTGCTTTCTACAGTTTGAGAGGTTCATTTTAGCTGATTCACATACATGTTCCTAGTGCCTAGCATGTATCCAAGCAGAGAAGCACTTCGTGAGTACTGGTGGGTGGATGGATGGATGGGTGGATGGATGACTGAATATATGGATGGATGCATGGATGATCAAGTGGATCCTGAGTAGATGCCTAGATACATAAATACATGGGAGGGTGGATAATTGGTTGGTTGAGTGAATTAATGGAGGGGTGGATGACTTCCCATTCTAATCCTCAGTTTCCACTATAACCTGCCCCACTTGTAATGCCTCAAACAGCCAAGTGAAACATGTCAGGGCCTTGACATATTGCAGAGATACATTTCCATTGTAAGAAGAATCCTGAACGCCAAGCAGTCATTTCCCCAGCCTCATAATCCCAGTGTTCATGTGGCAGCCCACAGCCTCACCCCAGGAGCACCTCCTCCTTCCCTGAGCTCTTCTGCGACCTCACCCTTCTGTACTCCTGCCCAGGACCCTTCCTCCCTCCCCTGCTCTTGTTCTGCTGGTTCGTCCTGCAAGACCCCAGCCCCTGTGTGGATGTTCCTGACCTGCCCCCCCAGTGCCCTAATATCTCTCCATCACAGTCTCCTGGTGACAAGAGGATAGGTATCGCCAAGTGGGCTGAGAAGTTGCCCCCAAAAAAGAAGGGGATAGGACTCAGAAGCGCCCACCTGTAGTGAGCCTGCCCTGCCGTGTCCCCCTACCCTAGCTGGGAGGCTGGGACCAGCCATTGGTGAGCAAAGAAAAGACAGTGCCTGAATCCTCTTCCCTAGATTTTCTCCAGTGACTTCACAGCCTCACCCTGGTGGCTTCAGCAGTGGAGAAGTGCACTGCTGAGGCCAGACTTAGGGAAGTGGACCCATGACAAATGTGTTCAGAATTTTCTGTGACGGGGACCATCAGTCAGAACTCTGTCCGCGGCCCCCTTCTTCCTCCAGCCAGCGTCTCCGAAGATACGGGCAGGACTGGAGAACTAAAGACAGTGGCTCAGCACCTTCGGTGCCTCGGTGCCCTTCCTTTGCCAGTGGTCCTAGGTGGCTTCAGACTGCAAGAGCAATCTTCTGATCTCACTGCCTCCCCCATTGCGTTCACCGGGCTCCCACCTCCTCCCTACCCCTTTACCCACCCTTCAGGAAGAACGATTCAAGATCCAAGAATAAACATCTTTCAGACAAACAGTGAGCAGGTCCAGAGAGAGCAGAGAACATGCCCAAGGTCACACAGAGGGTAACTGGCAGAACCAGGAATGTAGCTCAGTTCTCCCAGCTCTGCCACAAAACCAGGTGGACAAACTTGTCCTGTAAATGGGAGTGGCCATGATTTCACACAGAGAGGAGGCAAGCGCCAGACGCGGCCCCAACCCCAGGCCGGGGTCACTGAGAGCCTGACTCACCAGTGGTTCCCAGTGGCAGCCTGGAGCAGAAGTCCGGAGGCGCAAGCGCTGGCTTCTGCCTGGCCCATGGACCCAGGCACCATCCCAGCCCCGACAGGAGCCTCAGGACCCCATGCGCAGAGTCAGGAGAGCACCAGGGCTGTTTCTGCGGCGCGCTCACAGTACTTCAGCTCGGCGCGGCGGAGGAACTGTCTCAGGAACAGCTCACCGTCAAGAGCTTTCAGTTGAGCCTGGCTCCACTCAGAACCCGGGACCCGGGGCTTCAGCCTCCTCCACGCTCCACTCACGCTTCACGCTCCACGCTCCACCCACGCTCCACGCATGCCCCACGCTCCACCTACACGCCACGCACGCCCCACGCTCGCCCACTCACGTTCCATGCTCCACGCATGCCCTTTGCTCTACGCACCGCTCCACCCTCGCTCCACGCTCACTTGGAGCCTGGCAGCAGCCTTCGTGTGTTTATGACATATCCCTTTCTTGGGAAGATTCCTTGGAGAAGGAAATGGCAACCCACTCCAGTACTCTTTCCTGGAGAATTCCATGGACAGAGGTGGCAAAGAGCCACGATTGAGCGACTAACATACACATACACTATCCCTTTCTTCAGCCAGAGGGCGCCCCTAAAACATCTGGACCAGGCCCGTGGACGTCTCCTCTCTGCCCTGGAGATAAAGGACAGCCTTTTCCCCTAATTTAGATCCGCTTGGTCTTAGTTGCCGCACATGGAATCTTCAGCTGTGTTATCTAGTTCCTGACCAGGGGTGGATTCTGGGCCCCTGCATTGGGAGCATGGAGTCTTAACTACTGGACACCAGGGAAAACCCAAGAACGGTCTTTTGATTTTCTAGACCCTCTAATAGTGGACCCCTGCCAGCCCCTCAAAACTTAGCAATATTTGTGCTCAGTTGTGTCTGACTCTGCGACACCATGAACTGTAGCCCACCAGGCTTCCCTGTCCATGGGATTTTCCAGGCAAGAATACTGGAGTGGGTTGCCATTTCCTTCTCCAGGGAATCTTCCTGACGCAGGGATGTTTAGCTGTTTAAAGGCTTAGTTTAGCTAAACATGACATGCAATGTTTAAGCTGTTGATATACTTTCACCCTGAATAAGACTTAGGTCATGGTCTACGTTGCTACATATAAGGTGGCCAGGAGGAAGCAAAGCTCAATTTTAGGGAGAGGAAATTTTCACTTTAGCAAGATCCTAAAAACGAGTTCTGTCTCACAGTGCCTGTTAGCCACAGACTAGGATCTTGCCTAAGAGCACAGGGCTTTGGCTGCCCACTGACTTGGGTCCCTCTGTGTGGGCTGTGTCACATCGGACAAATCACTTAACCTCTCTGAGGTCCAGTTTCTCTACCTGTTAACTGGCGTTCCCATCATGGGCCATCATAAGAATTAAATGAACTAGTACATGAAAACTGGCATTCCCATCATGGGCCATCATAAGAATTAAATGAACTAGTACATGAAAAGTACCAAGCATGGTGCAGGATACACAGTAGGTGTTCAGCAGAAGTTAGCTAGTCATGCTGGTGTGTGGAGGAAGGGCCACATCTCAGGGTGCAATTTCCTCTTGGTCATCAGCACCTTTGTAGAGGAGGCTACTTGGGAAGAAAATCTAGGCTAGAGGCAAAGCTTGCCTCATTCTCTGTCCTTGCAGCTGGTACAGGGGGCAGAGAGGCAGAGGGGTGGGAAGGGGTGTTAGCATCATGTCATTTTTCTGCAGTCATTTTTACCTCTTTGATGAAGTGGACCCTGCATTTGGAAATTGGAAGAATTTCCCTCATAATTTAAAGCAGCACCTACCTCTGCTGGTCACAGTGACTGGAAGATTAATTTCTCACCAGCCATACAGGCGGATGCCTGCCCAAACTGGCTTCATATGCAGGTGCGGGTGTTGCCATCTCCACGCCTGGCTGGTAATGAGCCCAGCACTGCCAGGAGGGTGAGGCTCCCCTTAGCAGCTGAAGCAGGTGGCAGCAAGCCGTCTTCAAGGTGACCCCATGGGACTGGCACCTCAGAAAAAGGTACTGCATGCTGAGCAGGGCAGGTATGCACGCACACACGTCCTGCCCTAGGTTTTTATTCTGGGCACCCACAACCTTGCCTTGGCCAGCTTTCTAGTAGCCCATCTGTCTTGGATCATGGGGTGGCCAGCATGTCCCAAGCCATCAAAGCAGCTGGGACATACTGAACCAGTCAAGTGTGGACTCCATACGCTCCTATGCTCCCCAAGGAGGACTGCCTGTCTGACATTCCCAAGTCCTGCCATTGGCTTCTAAGGGGGAGAGGCCACATGGTAGATGAGAATATAGTGACATTGGTTGGATGGCCAATTGGCTTGTGCTTTATTAGAGAGAATATGGTAACAGAGTGGCCACTGGTTCAGACCTAGTCCAAGCCAAAGCCTGGTCATTGGCTCAGCAGTGGCAGCACTGTGGACTAGATGAGAGGTGGCCACAAGCTTCGCTTCATGACCAGGGTAATCACTGTGTGAAGTGCTATGTTGGAAAGGATGTTTAAAAAAAGGAAAGGATGCTGAGGCTGGCTCCTGGGCCAAACAGAAAGAGAATGGTTATCAATTAGCCCTATACTGGCTATATGATTGCGGTGGGTCATTTAATATTTTAGAGCCTCAGGATCCTCACCTCCAAAATGGGGATAACATAGCTTCAGGGATGAAGTAAGCTCTTTAAACAGACCCTACACATAGCAGGGGCTGTGAAAACAGTGGTGTGTGTTTGGCCCCCAAAGAATCCCAGAAAATCACATACCCTGACATTCTCATATCACAGGGTCAAGAAGCACACAAGCCCAGCCAAAGCCAAGGGTCTCTCCCTCTCCCCAGTGAATGCACCTGCAGGGGAGCAGCTTACAATGAACTTCAGCAAGCAAAGGCTTGGCTGTCAGGTTAGGATGACATACTGGCCCAGAAAGTAAGGCTTTCAAGCCAGCCCCTCCTAATAAGGTTTCAAGAGCTACCAGCATGGGCAGAACTGCTGGCCGGGCATCTTCACAGTGCAGGCAGAAACCCCGAGTTCCTGCTTCACCTACCTGTCCCTGCCACGGGCTGAATGTGGGAGAGGCTTTTGGACATGGTGCTGGAAAGGGATAAGAAGGGACAGGTGGCCACAGCTGAGCTTCCAGCTTCTGATTTGCCTAAGTCCAGGCTCTCACCTGGGAACAAAGCCCTCCTAACAGCATCCTCGGTACAGTATCCTCAAACACCCAAGACAGAGACCTCATTCCCCCGGGGGAGCTCAGGGCCTCCCTGCCACTTCTTTGTCTGGTCTCAAGGCTGGAGCCACCCATTCAATACATGCTTTGGGCACCTTTGGTAAACTTGGACCCAGGGCTGAGCTTGAGGATACAGAGGGCACTCAGACACAAGCCCTGGTAACCGTGCATGATCGTACATGACAGATGCAGAACAGTGCCTGAGACCTTGGCTCTGGGAGAGCAGACAGAAGGACCCCTTTCAGAACAGGGCCCAGGAATGCTTGCCCTGCCTCTGTGGCTCACCGAGTGTCTGCAGCTCACTCCCTCTGGGGAGGTGGGACCAGCAGGCCAGGGACAGGGACACAGAGGGCAGTGAGCTCTGGACTTCGAAGTTGGGGCCTGAGTTCTTGCTTGACTTGACCACAGAGTAACAGAATGACCGTGGGCTGGTCACTTACCAGTCCTGAGCATCAGTCCACGCATTTGTAAAAGAGGAAATCCACACCCCAACCCAGCTGAGTGGGGGGGGGGGGGAATTAAGGGGTAGTCTCAGAGACTCACTAATGAGGTGCTTGTTTCTCCCTGGGCAGAGGCCCTTGGATGCCCTTGGCTGATTCTAACCCCTCCCTGGAGCTCCAGCCCCCAGGGCTCCATCATCTTATCCAGCGGGAGGACAACACCATCATGGCTCCCAGAAGCTCCCTTTAGTAGGCCTCCCAGGGACCCAGCTGTTGGCCCTAGAGAAGGTTCTTTGATCTTCCTATACTCCTGCCATGTCACACCCCTTCCTAGAAGCCCCTTCTTACCTCTCTGCACCTTTGCCCTTGCTCTTCCCCTGCCTGGAATACCTCCATACTTCACCTTCTCCGAGAAGTCCTCCCTGATCAGATCCAGCCCCCTGACTTGTCTGGGTCAGTTACTGCCCATAGGCCCAGGCCCGCCTGATTTCCCTGGTGTCCCATGGGTAGGATTCACCCCCGAAGCAGGAGACCAGTATGGTTTGTCCTCAAATTCCAATGCCTGAGTATCCGCCATCCCTTCCCAAGACCTTGGCAAAGTCACACTGACTTTCCAACCTCGTGCCTTGGTGGAGGAGAGTCCTGGTCTAGCACTGGATCTTGGGTTCAAGCCTCAGCTCCGCCACTAATTTGCTATGTGACTTTGAGCAAGTCCACTGCCCTCTCTGAGCTTCCTTTTTCCTATCTGTGAGTTGGCTGAGCTCCCAGGGCAGAGGCTTTGGGGGAGAGGAGAAGAGGTCAACCCTCACTAGTAAAGGCTCCTGTAGATGTGGGGGGGGGGGACAGGATGTGGGCAAGGCGCTGCTCCCTTCCTCCCTGGCAGAAGCAGTCAGGATAAAGTCCATGGGCCACAATAGCCTCCATTTACCTAGGGATGAGGGCTTCCCAGGCAGCGCTAGAGGTAAAAAGCCTGCCTGCCAATGCAGGAGACTCAAGAGACACAGGTTTGGTCCCTGGGTCAGGAAGATCTCCTGGAGGAGGGCACAGCCACCCACTCCACTTTCCTGCCTGGAGAATCCCACAGACAGAGGAGCCTGGTGGGCTATGGTCTGTAGGGTCACAAAGAGTTGGACACGACTGGAGTCACTTAACACGCACACCGAGGGAGGGATAACTTGCAGGGCAGCAGGGAGGCAGGAGGAAGGTGTGGGGCGGGATGTTTGTTCAGTGTCTCTCTCTGTTCACAGTAGCTCGATACAACCGCACCAGTTACTTCTACCCCACGTTCTCGGAGAGCTCAGAGCACAGCCACCTGCTCGTGTCCCCCGTGCTGGTGGCGAGTGCAGTCATAGGTGTGGTCATCATCCTCTCCTGCATCACCATCATCGTGGGCAGCATCCGCAGGGACAGGCAAGCCCGGCTCCAGCGCCGCCACCACCGCCACCGCCGCCACCACCATCGCCACCACCGCCGCCGCCGCCGCCGCCACCGAGAGTACGAGCAGGGCTACGGTGAGCTGCTGCCCGTCCCCGGGCACCCCCAGGCCCCCTGCCCAATTGTCGCCCAGGCGGCAGCAGGGAGGTGGCGGCTCTGCCACGGGTGGGACAGGGTGGTCAGGCTGCATCCTAGAGGTCCTGAGTGATCAGGAAGAGCCCAGAGGCACTCACCATAATGCCTCAGTGGCGTGGGAAACCCAGCTGTCTGCCAAGGGTGAGGCTGAAGGTCAAAGGGTGGTATAGGGCTTTTCCCCAGCCCTGGCCACTGTGAGACCAGGCCTGCCTGTTCCTGCCCTTGAAGCACCAGCCTGACCCTTGAGGAGCACAAGGCTCCTGCCCAGAGCGTGCCCACCCCCAACAAGGAGCTCAGTACCACCCTCGACCTCTCCCACCCCAGGATGGAGCCAGTCAGGCCCAGGATGGCCAGCCTGCCCACCTCACAGAGCCTGACCCTTGCCCTCTACCCTTCCTGCTCACCCACCCAAGACGCCTCCTTCCTGCTCCCTCCTGCCTCTGCATGCGCTCTTCCCTGTGCTTAGAATGCCATTCCCCACCACCTCCCCGTATGACAGAAGCCTGCTTGTCCTTCCAGAGCTGGCACAAATGCCTCCTCCTTTTAGAGCCTCTCTGCCTCTCCTGCCACCCTCCGCTCAGGCAGGGGTGATCCCCACTCCCAGGACTTCCTGAGCACTGCACCCACCCCCAGCAGTGCCCCGACGCTGGGCAGCTGTAGCTCTCCTCGCACTGAGCTCACAGCCCAGCACGGGCCTAGCCCAGAGGGACCTACTCCATAGCAGAGGAAGTCACCTCCCCATCCCATTTTCCCAGCAAGATTTGTGGTAGCCCATTTTAAAGACCAGGAGTTAGAAGGACTTGTTGAGTGGCTTGAATGTGCCCGAGCCTGAGCCTGGGACTTAAAGCTCAGGAGAGAGGGCCAGGGGAATTTCCAAGATTGAGTGGAGAGGTCGACCTTGGCCTTGAGGAGAGAGAGAGGCCTCGGGGCAGGCTCGTCCGTCCTGAGTGCGTGGTGGGGCCATGGGGCCAGTGTCACGAGCAAGCCCCCGGCCCTGACTTCAGAGCAGGTGGGGTGACTGCAGGCCGCCACCAGGCTGCTCTGGGCTCAGGCCTTTGCTGCCTGAGGCTGACTCACTGCAACCCCGCGGCCCTGTCGCCCTGGAGACCCTGCTGCGGGGCTCCCGCCTCCCTGCCCTCGCCTCTGTTCTCAGCTCTGGCTTTGGCATCTCCTTGGGGCCTCAGCAGGAGGCCTGGAGGTGCTGATGCCCTGATGCCATCCCCCGGCCTTCAGGGGGTACACCAGGGACTGCCAGGAGGCTTGGAAAGAAGCCAGGGGGGAGGGGACACAAGACCCACAACGCTCCGACGAGCAGCAGCCTCCTGGCCGTGGGGGACCCTCTGTCCTTCAGACGCCCTCCCTGGCTCCAGTGACTCAGCCTCTCCAGGCTCTCTCCCATCGCTCTGGTGGCTTCTTCTCAGACTTGCTGGTAGATTCCTGAGAAGAGGAATCTCAAGGTTCCTCAGAGCCCCACCCTGGGCCCTGGGTCCTCTCTCAGGAGGACCCACCCCTGCTCCATCTCACACACCCTCCAGCTCCAGGCCCCACCCATCCTCCTCACCCGATGCCCCAAGGCTCTTATGTCTCAGAGGCACCTCAGACCCAGGGTCCACAGCAGCCTTCATCTCCACTTCTTACCAAGCAGCCTCAGGAAAGTCACTCAGCTCTGTGAGTCATCTATACAATGGGTACATGGGGACCCGCCCCAAAGTTATTGTCAGGTCTAAAATAGCACAGCGCCTGGTTTATGAGTACGTGCCCAGTTCATGTTAACTATTTTCATTATCTCTTCCCCTTGAGACAACCTGCTTCGGGGTCACGTCACTAATGCTGCAGCCCCCACAGCTGCCAGCCGGTGGCCTGGTGCCTCCAAGGCCTTCTCCATGGGACGAGCACCACGATTGAACTGTGACCTCTGCTCAGTGCCATGCAGCGGCTCCCCGTTGCCCTCGGGGCCAAGTCAGCCCTCCCCTGCCTGCCCACAGGGCCCTTCTGCAGGCTGGCCAGGTGCAGAGAGAGGCGCCAGGGAATGTTTGAGAATGAATGAAAGAGTGAGTGAATGAAGGAATGAGGCAGAGAGACTGGGGAAGAAAGGAGGAAGGAAAGAAGGAAGAAGAGGGAGAGGAAGAGAGAAAGAAATTTGTTCTCTTTCTGTAAGATGGAAAGATCCTAAGTTTGAGTTTTAGGAGATGTATCTGGCCCTCTCTCACTTGCTGGAGGTTTAGAGCAAGTGACTTCACGTCTCTGTTTCTTCATCTGCAAGAAGGAGGCACCCACTGTGTCCCTCTCTCAAATCCCTGTGAGGGTGAATAAGATCCTGAGGCTACCGCACAGTGAAGCTTATGGATGCAAGTTCCTCCTCCCTGCTCTCTGGAGCCTGTGTAAGGTTGCTAACCTTGGACTGGGGCTGAATAATGAACAGAGGTACACCTTAACTTGGGTAAATAAGGGGAGAGAGAGATTTGGGTCTCCCTGGACTATCTGGGTGCGTGCTGATGAGGAGAACACAAAGGAGGGTAAAGGAGAAAGGAATTTGGGGAGTTCAGGTTGAGGGAGTGGAGTTTCTTTCCAGCTGTTCCTTAAGAGCCCTGCCCACCTGGATGTCTGGGGCTTCTCTTCTCACCCAGTTATTTCATGCTTTCCTCTCTCCTCAGTTTCTTCCCCAACTTCTTCCCCAAATTCTCATTCTCCAGCTGGTGACCTGAAAGGAAACAAATCTCATTTCAGCATCTTCTCAGCATGTTATTGGAGTCCTTTTTCCTAGTAGAAGCGTAATGTGTGATCACTGCGGAAAACCTTTAAAATACAGAAAACATAAAAAATTAAGGGTTCTGTTCCTGTCCTTCAAACAGAGCCACTGTTTGGAAAGTTTTCTTCTGAGAGCTTCCGTGATCTCTGTAGATAATCCTGGGATTGTACCCGCAGATGGAGTTTTGTATCCAGATTTTTCCACTCACCATTGTGTCAAGAGTGGAGAATTTGCAGAATGCAAGGAGCAGTCTCTGGGGTTGTACAGACTATGCGTGAATTCCAGCTGCACACTCTGCCAGCCACAGGACCCTGAGCTCTTGGCTATAGATGGGAAGGGGAACCCAACAGTGGTGTTGACCTCAAAGAAAGGTCGCAACTCCCCCCCGAAAGGAGACAAGCCCCGCCTACTTCAGGCCCCACCCTCTGAGGGGAGGAGCTACCTGGGAGGCCAGGGCGGTCTGGAGACCTCACATCTCAGCCATCTTTGCAGCTCCCACTGTCCTCCAGCCTCTGCCAGACCTATTGGAAACTGGGAGGTGGAGAGCTTGTAGGGTTAGAAGCCGGGACATCCAGTCACCCTCTGGCCCTGCCAATAATTTGCTGTGTGGCCTTTGTCAAGTCACTGAGCCTCTCTGAACCCCAGCTGTAGAATGAGAAGGCTGTACTCCCTTGGCATTTCCTAAGCAGTGTTACTAGGTCTAAGAAAATAAGATTCTGTTGGTAGATGCTGCACAGGCACAGTTAAATATGTTTCTCAGCTTCAGGACATTTCAAGAGTCTTTGATGTACTTGTGTGATAAAAACAACAACAGAAGACCGTGTCGTCTGTGAAGTCACCAGGATTCATCACAGAAGCCCCGTTTTCTCCCTGGGAAACCTAAAGGGAGGGAGACCTAACCCCAGAGACCTCTGCAGTCCTCATTCCCCGACACTTCCTCCTCGTTTGTCATGCCCCAGCCCTTCTCCACAGCTCAAAGCATCCTGTTCACACTACAGTCTTCTTTCTCATCTCCTAGCACGCCCACCGCCCTTGACCTGAGCTGTTCTGTTCCCTCTGCCAGGCTTGCCCCTGTCCCCCTGGCTAAATTCTGGACAAGATTCAGTTCTGAGAGCCTTTCCTCCAGGAAGCCCTCCCTGACCTCCAGGCTGGGTCGGGCCCTTCTCTGCTCCCACAGCCCTAGTACGACACCTATCAAAGCTCATGATGTGCTGCTCACGACTTGGCTGTCCCCAGGACAGGCTGCTCAGCACCCTGGGAGCCCCACCAGGCCCGGGCCAGCTCTGCTTCCTCTCTGTGACCACTCCCAACACACACCCAGCAGAGCACTGGCACTCATATTCTGGGGCTCGCTGAGGGGATGAAGGCAGCTGTTCATGGTGAGGGAGGGACAGGATAGTGAGCTGGAAAGAACAGAATCTCAGTGGCCGCAGGCAGACTCCCTGGCGCCAGCCTGAGACTCAGGCCGAATGTCCGTCCATTCCCTGCAGTGTCCGACGGGCACACTTACGGCCGCCCGAGCCACAGGATGCGCTACGCCTGCAGCCCCGCCGAGGACTGGCCTCCGCCCTTGGACCTTAGCTCTGATGGGGACGTGGATGCCATGGTGCTCCGAGAGCTGTACCCAGACTCTCCACCCGGGTAAGGAGGCCACGCAGGGGCGGCAGGAGGGCCTGAGAGGGCGGGGCTCCGGACAGGAAGCCCCGCCTCCACGGGGACTGGCAACACCCCAGATGGTACAAATGCAGAACACATCTGCTCAGTGGGCGTGGCCATCTCCTCACCCTCCTGACCGAGTGAGGTGGGGCCTGACTCAGCAGATGTCACCGAAGGCCACTCCAAAAGGCGAAAAGAAGAACAGTTCAGTTGCTCCAGGATGGGTGAGGAGCTGAGGTGGAGGGTCCAGCCCGAGCCCCTTGGTTGCTGCTCAGTTGCCCAGTCCTGTCCGATTCTTTGCGACCCCGTGGACTGCAGCACACCCTGCAGCGCAGTGAGCTTCCCTGTCCTTCACCATCTCCCGGAGTTTGCTGAAATTCACGTGCACTGCACTGGCGACACCATCCAGCCATCTCATCCTCTGTCACCCTCAGTATGAACCCCTGAAGTCCCGATCACACCCACTGGGACAGGTGTCACTGTCTCCAGTTACGCTCATGGCCCACCAGGTGGCCCTGTCCTGGGGGGATTCTCTTCTGGGTCCTGTCCTGGCAGCCACTCTCAGGCACCTCACCCACACTTGCTGCTGCTGTGTCACTCCAGTCGTGTCCAACTCTGTGCAACCCCGTAGACATTAGCCCACCAGGCTCCCCCGTCCCTGGGATTATCCAGGCAAGAATATGGAGTGGGGTGCCATTGCCTTCTCCAATGCATGAAAGTGAAAAGTGAAAGTGAAGTCGCTCAGTCATGTCCGACTCTTAGCGACCCCATGGACTGCAGCCCACCAGGCTCCTCTGTCCATGGGACTTTCCAGGCAAGAGTACTGGAGTGGGGTGCCATTGCCACCCACCACTTAGGACCTGGGAAGAGCACTTCCCATCCAGGGGACCCCCCTTGCGCCCTGCACACAGCCCTGTCCTCCCCATCACCTTTTTACTCTTTACCACCACCGCCCCCTCCCCCCAGGGTCACTGGGAGGGATGGACTTTCCTGGGAGGACGGGTGATTTTCTGCCCTGCAGTTTCAAGTTCAGAGGACCCTCCAGGAAGTCCTCCCTAACCCTTGAAGGAGCACTTTGGGGTGACCTGAGACCAAGGAGTGTCTGACTGCCCCCACCAGCACTCCCCACACTGGGAGCCCCACCTGGAGATGCCTCGGCAGTGGCAGCTGCTGTTCTAAGAGATCTGGGACCCAGCATTTGGTGACTCACTCACTTGTGTTCACAGGGACACCGGGGCTGAGTCAGGGCCAGAATCCAGGTCTCAATGTGCTTGGTGCCCCTCCCCAGGGTGTGGAGGGGTCTCACTGAAGTCAGTGGGACCAAGGCCTGGCCTGCTTCATTCCAGGGCAGCCTGTCACTGTGGCTAGGCCTCTAGCCCTGGGCGGGGAGACCCCACTACCTGCCACTGACGCCAGCTCGCACAGGGCCTGAGGGAGCTTCTTCTCTTGCAGTTACGAGGAGTGTGTGGGACCGGGCGCCACTCAGCTGTACGTCCCCACGGATGCCCCGCCCCCCTACTCACTGACCGACTCCTGCCCCGAGCTGGACGGCGCCCTGGATGCGGGCGGTGGCCACAGCCCTGGCCGACACCAGCAGGCGCAGAGGCCGCAGGGCCAGAGTGGCCTCCGCACTGTCTCCATGGACACCCTGCCCCCTTACGAGGCTGTGTGTGGGGCCAGCCCCCCATCAGGCCGGCTGCCACTGCCTGGACCACAGCCAGGCCTGCAGAGCTCCCAGGGTTCGCCCGCCCCAACCCAGGCCCCGGCCTTGGGCCCAGAGCGGATCATGTGAGCGACCTGGTGGTCAGGTCCTGCCGGCCCCTCAGGGCTGAGTCACATCTTTCAGGCACACAGAGGCGTGTATACACACACACACACACACACACACACACACACACACGGATGCTCACATGGCACCCTCACATGCACACATATACACACAACTTGGACAGACACACACTGACACACCCATGTGCACGCACACATCCAGACATGTCCCTCACATGTACAGGCGTGCACACACACACAGGTCTCCCCCCCCCCCCGCCAGATACACAATCCCACCTGTGAAGGTTTCATTGCAGATGAAGCTCTCCTGACCTCCAGTCTCCTCCCCAGCCTGCCAGTGACGCCCCTGGAGCCAGTGCTGGGAGAAAGGGGGCAGAGAAGGGGCTGGGGTTCACTCTGCCCTCTCCCCAGGCCGTCTGCCCTGCCCTCGCTGGGCAGGCTGGGCCCCAACACTGACTCTGACCCCCAGAAGCTGCTCAGCCATCCCAGGTCAGCTGCCTGCCCAAACTCACCCCCCCGCCCCCAGGAGGCAGCTGGTCCTCCCGGTTGGCGGGTCAGGCCTCAGTGAGGCTCGGCTCCACGCTGTCTCTATGTCCCCACCCCAGGGCAGAAGAGCCACAGCACCTGCCACTTACAGGGTGAGGGACATGGGACGGGGGGTCCGGGCACAACCTGGAGACCCTCGCCTCACCCCGCCCCATCCCTAGCCCAGCACCCTCCGCCTGGTGGTGCTAGCGGAGTCATCTCCAAAGCCCCCACTCCAAGCCACAAGTGATGGACCGGGCCCTCAGCGGGCATGCGGTGGTGGGGGTGGGGTGGTGGTAGTGGGTCACGACTGTGCCTATGTCCGTCCAACCACTGCCTGGGACTGAGGGTCTTCAAAGAAGAGGGGGTGGGGCCTGCCTGGGGACAGGCGCTGAGGCAGAGAAGCAGCCCCTCGCTAGGTGCATGCCCTGCACACCATTCATGGCCTAAGCTCAAGTGGGCTGGAGATGGACCCCAGGAGCAGTGCTGGCTCTCTGGGTGGGGGCTCAGGGTTGGGAGTTGGGAGCCAGCACCTTCTGGTCTGCCCTCCACAGTGCTGGCGCAAATGAAATCAAGGGGATGTGGGCCCCACCGTGCCACCGCGAGAGGACCAGTGGTTGCATCCTAGCCTTGCTGCTGGGGCTACCGCAGAAAGGAGTACGTGGGCCTGGTTGTAAACAGACTTAGACCTTGGCCCCTGAATCCTAGCAATTTCCATCAGAGACCGCGCAGGTAACAGAGCCGATGCCTGCAGACGCAGCTTGCATGAGGGTGGCAGCCCAGCGCCCGTAAAGAGCAGTGTCCCCGCCAGCACCACCAGCGGCAGTCCCCCAACCCGCCCCGCCTCCCGCCCCACCCGCTCCTTACACTGCAGCAGCCCCAACCAGCCTCCCCCCCCAACATTTCCATTCCTCCAATAAAGGGCTAAGACAATTTAGTAATCCCTTTCTTAAGAAGAGAGGTGGCGAGGAAGGCAATCGTGAATCTTATTTTCTGTAGAAATAGCATTTCTTCTGGTGCAGAACTGAAAGGAATCCACCCAGAGGTTCTGTAGCATCCTGGCGCCCCTAACTCTGCCCGGGGAAGGGACCTTGTTTACACGCCACCTTTGTGGTGTATTGTTCTGTCCACCTTTGTGGTGTACTGTTTTCTAGGCAAAAAAAATAATCTCTTGTCTGTTGTACTGTATAGCCTTTAAAATGCACTCCAGGGCTGAGGTTCTTTTAAGAAACACAGCTTGCTTCTGCAACCCTAGAGAGTGCCGGTGTTGGGGGGGGAGACAAAAACCCCCACATGCTCATCAGTGTTGAAGGGATGGAGCCCAGCAGCTTTTCTTGTCCCTGGATTAAGCGCTAAATAAGCAACAGTGTATCTTTTCTGTGTTCAAAATAAATATATCAATAAAAAATGTTGTAAGAAGTAACCTGAATAAGGAGCCCATGGTGGGGTTGGCACCATCTGACACTTTAAGGAAAGGGTTAAATCAGCACACTGAAAATATGTTACCTTTCTGAAAATCAGCAGTCACTGAAACCTTTTTATTCTTCTCGGACAGGGATATGTGGGTAGTCGGTGACTTACACCAGTTAATTTGCTGTTGTTGCTTAGTGGTCAAGTTGTATCTGATTCCTGGCGACACCGTGGACCACAGCCTGCCAAGCCCCTCTGTCCGTGGGATTTTCCAGAAAGGAATCCTGGAGTGGGTTGCCATGTCCTCCTCCAGGGGAACTTCCCTGGACCAAGGATTGAATCCACGTTTCCTGCTTGGCAAGTGGATTCTTAAAAAAGCCGTAATTTCTTTTAAACCTCTCTAAAACATGGCATCGATTCTCCAAGACTTGGCCAGTGTAACTGCCGCCAAGACAAGCCATAAACTTGCAGGACTTGGCTCCAGGAACACCAGAAGACTGGCATTTCACTCCACACTCTGACAGCTTTGACCATCCGGAAGCGGTGGGGGAAGGTGTGGGGGAGGAAATTAGGCTGAAATGACTGAAATAAGTCATTTTCTCCCCCTTTCAGAAATTTTGTCTCTGCTTTCTATAAGACTTTGGCCTTTGTTGTTGATCCCTTGTCTGACAGGCTCCTTTTCTCTGTCACTCTTCCCTCCTACTCGAATTCAGGTAGAGTCCATTAGCATAGTCCTAAACCCCCAAGTGCCCTGAAAGTGGGGTGCGATCCTGAAGGACAGTACAGCCTGTCCTGGGTCCCACTGCAAGCCCACACTGCCACCTGCTGGCTGCCTGCCGCCACTGTTCAAAGCCAGTGAGTCAGCCCCTGAAAGACGCAAATTCCCTTCTCCCAGTTTCTAACCCACTGCCTGCGGACACTCGTAGTTGTAACAGAACTTGTTTTGGTCCTGGGCTTTTCCTCCACCCTCAGGATGTTCCATGAGGTTTAAACCGTTCAAGCATTCCATTTACAGGAATCATTCCTGCCGGCCCCCCCACCCCCACCCCGCAGCATCTCTCTGCTGCTGCTGCTGCTGCTGCTAAGTCGCTTCAGTCGTGTCCGACTCTCTGCGACCCCATAGAGGGCAGCCCACCAGGCTCTGCCATCCCTGGGATTCTCCAGGCAAGAATGCTGGAGTAGGTTGTCATTTCCTTCTCCAATGCATGAAAGTGAAAAGTGAAATTGAAGTTGCTCAGTCGTGTCTGACTCTGCGACCCATGGACTGCAGCCTACCAGGCTCCTCCATCAGCATCTCTCTAGGCACAGCCAGATAGCTCAGCACCTCTCACGGTATGCAAAATAACCACTCCCCTGTCCTAAACACCACGGTGCACAGCTCAGGTGCCACCTCTGTACCCTGAGGCCCCTTCTGGGAATGAATGTGGCAGCCTTCATGGTGGTGCTGCCCAGCTCACCTGGTACCCATGGCAATCCCAACCAAACAACCCCACACCCACACACAGTTCCAAAAGCAAACAAGCTCAGGATCCCACAGCCCCCCAGGGGCTATCAAGCTCAGTGTTCTCCACCTCCTCCATTCACAGCATGCCTTGTGTCCACTCTGACACACTATGGCACCACATCCAAGTTCCTCACACTCCTAGGAGGAGACTGGATGCCTCTCTCTGCCAGGGGGTCCTGAGGGGTTCGGCTCACATGAGCACTGGGCAGTGGGGCTCACTGGGGCCCCAAGAAGATGGAAGTGAAGCTAAATTCCCAGGACAGTGGGGACAGGAAGAAGGGCAGGACCAGCCCCGGGACACGATGGGGGTGCAAGGGGTTGATGAGGAAGGTGACCCCAGAAACAGCACCAGGGAGTGGGAAGTGAAACTGGGAAGGGTGGAAAGTCCAGGCAGGGTGTTGTCGAGCTGGTCGCCGCTGTGGGCAACTGCACTCCGTCCCCCTGGCAACTCCGAGAGCCAGAGTGGAGCTTGCCTCAGGGTTAGTCAGCCAATGGGGAGAGAGGTGGATTAATCACACATGGCTCTCAGATTCTCAAGGATCATTGTCTGAGGCTGCCCTTCAGCCAAGCTGCTCCACCTTGTGCAGCTGAGCAGCTCCTCTGGCCCAGGTCTTCAGACCGGAGACCTCAGCTGAGGCCATCACCCTGGTCTGTGTGGGCTGCCACCGGGCCATCAAGCATGAGCACAGTGCCCTCCACAGCCTCTGGGAGCAGCAGGAATCCCTTGAGAGAGGGAGGAACAGGGCGGATACCAAGCACGGCCGACCACAGCGGCCCCTTGGGACACTGCTGTCTTGCACCAGCCAAGCCCACCCACGTATGCACACACAGGGGTCTCTCATATCAACTTCCTAGAGACTCAGTCACACACTCGTGTGCAGCATCACTCAGTTTACACTACCTGCGGCACACACAGCTCACACACACACACTGTGCCCCTCACACTCAGAGCTCACACACCCAGAGGTCCCACCCCAAGGCCACCCACACTCACAGTCAGGTATCATCGTCAGTGTCCCCCAAAGACTGACCAGGCTCAGGGCACGAGCGGTGGAAGGACCCACAGCGTCATCACCCGAGAGAGCGAATGCCCCATCCGGGGTTTGGCTCTGCTGACCTCACAGTGCTCCTCCCCAAGCCCAGGTGAGCTCTCTCGACTGGGACCAATTGCCCGGGGCAGGCCTGGTGTTTCAGGGCGGAGGGCTGGGCACAAAGGTTGCAGCCCACCTGTGCCCGTTCAGCATCTCTTCAAGGACTCCCAGGTCTGCAGGCCTCAGGCCCCGAGGTCACAGCCTCAGCCAGACCACAACAAGGCATCCATCCAGCCCGCCTCCTGGGACCTTGAGCCAGTCCCCATTCTTCTCTCGGTTTCAGGGCCCATGCCCCACCAGCCTACCCTAAGTCAAAGCAGGATGCCAAACGTCCACCAGCAGTCTCCCATCCATGCTGACCTATGTCTCCTACCCAGAAGGGTGAACAGATGTGGCCTGGGCCAGTTACCTAATCTTGCCGAGGTTCAGGATCAGGTGAACTATTGTGTGTCAGAGACTAGCATCCCTACCAGTGGACCTCAGATGATGGATTCAGACTAGCCGAGAGAACCATTCCCAAGCAGCCCTCCCATTGGGAAGTAAGTTCCCAATGGGAGGGGTAGGAACGCTCTGGCCACTGAGCTTAGAAAAGGTGGCAGGAGAGTCGGGGGCTGGGAGCAATGAGACCCTGGGTGCGGCCAGCCCAGGTCTGAGGCTGCTCCAAGGCCAAGCGCCTGGCAGATCAGACGCCCTTCCTGGTGACTGGAGGGGCAGGAGGCCAGCAGAGCCTCCTAGAAAGCCAGTGATGGTCAAGAGCCAGATCTACCTCGGCTGTGTGACTGCCAGGTCACAGCCAGCTCGTGCATAGCCACCGTACCTTCCAACAGGCTCTCCAGACAGCGAGCCACTGAGGCCAGGCTCCCAGCTGCCTCGGAAGTGTGGAAGGACATGGGCCTCCGGCGGTACTACCCCAAGCACCAGGAGAGAACCTTGAAAGAACCCAGGGCCTGAGAAGTCAGGAAACAGCACACAGGTCGCCCATCCTAGCCGGGGGATCTTCTTTAATCCAGCAGTTCCCAAATGCATTTGGCCACAGGAAATTTTCACTCATGGGAGATTACGAGCCCCCAGACAAGTGTTCTTCTGTGGAGCACACTTTGAGAAATGCAGACCCATGTGGAAGGAAGGAGTGAGTCACCGAGTGGCTGAATGAATGAGTGAATCATCACTGAATTAAGTAGTAGGCGAAAGGAAGGAAGGAAGGAAGGAGGGGAAAAGGGGGAGGGAAGGAGAGAGGAGAAGGAAGGAGGGAAGGGATGAAGGCTAGATGAGAGTGCACAGGTGATTGGTCCATCTCAACCCCCTCAAAAACCTGTGCCTGATTCAACCTCTGGGTCTAAGCAGTTTCTGTGGGAGGTGATCCCAGGAAGCACAGTGAAGGAACCGGGGAACTAAGACAAGGGAGGGAACTGAATCCACAGGGACGAACTTATGAGCAGGTTGTTGCTGTGGACAACTGGCGTGGTCCCACGAGGGACCCTCTCAGACACAGGGTAGAACACACCTCAGAACCATCCCACCCATGGCAGGATGCCGGGGTTTGCACCCACAAAGCCTCCTTGCTTGGCCGCAGCCCCGGCCAGCTCCAGGATGAGGAGTAGCGCCAGACCATACAAGGCCCTGCTTTCTCTTTTGCAAACACAACTTCCTCCTGGGCTTCCTGACTGAGCCGTAGGGCGGGACAGAGGCGGGCCGGCCTAGGCGGCCTCGGGAGTCTGCCTCCAGCCCCTCACAGCCGCCATGAGCTGGCCCCAGGCACCGGGCACCAAAGAGGACGCTCTTGAGACCCTCCTCGAAGACCTCATCAGTTTCTACCTGGACGGGGCAGGAGAGGGCCGGCTCGGGGTCTGCAGGCAAGCCGCTCTCACCAGCAGGGCCCAGCAGCTCCTGGACATAGGGCCCCCTCTTCAACTCTACCTGCCTGAGGAGGTGGCCCCTGACTCGGGGGCTCCCCGCTCTGCCCAGCATATCGACCACAAACTTGTGCGGGCGCTGGAGTTCCTGGAATTGGTCTCTATCCACCTGCTCCTGTTTCCCTGGAGGAAGGAAATCAGGTCCCTGAAGGTAGGTGTCGCCACTACCCTGGGAGAGAGGGTCTCGGGAGGAGGAAACAATGTGTCTGTCATGCCCACTGACATTGGTCCCATTTTACAGTTGAGGAAACTGAGGGCTAAAGAGTTTAATGCAACTGATCTGTAGCCTGAGTCGCTTCAGTTGTCACCAACTCTTTTCCATCCTACCACCCTGAGCCCACTAGCCTTCTCTGTCCATGGGATTCTCCAGGCAAGGATCCTGGAGTCAGTTGCCCTTTCCTTCTCCAGGGCATCTTCCCGACCCAGGGGTCGAACCGGAGTCTCTGATGTCTCCTGCATTGGCAGAAAGGTTCTTACCACTAGCACCACCTGGAAATTGCTCTGTGGTCACCAGCTAATACGCAGCCCAGACAGGACTCAGACTCAGACAGTACCACTCCAAACCACCAGGCTCTCCTGCTTCTCTAAAGAACAGGCAACAAGGAGCCCACAGGAAACAAGGGAAAGACCTGGGCTGTGGAAAGCCACTGGAAAGCTTTCATCGCTTCTGGCTCCAGGCCAGGGCACCGGCTGGCTCCTTCTTCTGCTGTGTGACTTGAGACAAAAGTCCTGCCTCTGGGCCTTAGTGTGTCCTTCTGTAAAATGGGACAGGGGTGACATGCCTGTGGGCCAGGTTTCCTTAAGGCCCCATGCCCTGGCCCTCCTGCTTCTCAGGAGCCTCTGTGCCAGTCTTTGATCCTTCCCCTCGCAGCCACTCTGCTCTTGCGTGTCCCACCCTAACGAGCACCCCTGTTTGTTTCAGACGTACACAGGGAGCTTTGCCTACTGGGTGCGGCCTGTGCTTTCAGAACACACCCTGCACACCTTCCTGGGCCGGCTGGGCTATATGGCCACCTCTGAGGTTGAGTTTTCCCTGGTCCAGGCTATCAGCGAGGAGGACACCAAACAGATGGTGTTTGAGATCTTCCTGACAAGAGTCGCGTGTGAGGCCGTTCTCAGGACCCAGGGCAGGCAGCTCCTCGGGCCGGGCAGAGAGAGAGTGGCGGGGCCCCACCATAGGCCTGGCTCAGAGACGGGGCTGCAGGAGGCCCTGTGGGAGGCCCAGCCTGGCCCGGATCCCTCAGCAGGAGTGAGAGCCGAGAGCACTCTGGCCGAACTCCCTGATGCTCACTGCTCTCTGCCTGTGGCCTTGAACCTGCCTGAGGTCTTGACAGCCCCCCACGGACTCCTGACTGGGCCCCTGGGCCCCTTGGGCTCCCTGCACCGTGCCAGCACATGCTCCGACAGTGAGGAGTTCCTGACCTGCTACAGTGACCTCGCGCTGCACCGAACACCCTTGCTCCCCTGGGACCAGCCCTGGAGCAGCCAGGAAGAGAAGCAACTCCAGGGCCCAGGCCCTGGGCCCAGCCCAGCTCCAGCGGAGGTGGCCGCCGCCTCTGGTAGCAGTGGTGGGCAGCCCTGGGTCCCCGACAGGGCTTCTGAGTGTAAAGGGGCCACCGTCCCCAGCCAGCTCTGCCAGAGGCCCGGGTCCTGTCTGTCAGAGAATTCCTTAGCCCCAAAGCCAGATGCTCTGCCGGATCCAGCTGCCCTTGGCATGGATACTGAGCCTCCAAGTGCTTCCTTGGAGATGGAAGAGCTCTGTGAGCACTTCACCCACCTCCTCAGAACCTCAACTCCAGCAAGCTGTCTGGCAGACACCCCTTGCCCCAGGGTGGAGGAGGAGAGACAATCGGAGCTTCTCATGGGGCCAGAGCCAGCCACCGAAGGCTGCAGCCCGGACGGTAAAGTTGCTCTGCTCTGGAGGTCTCCGCAGTCCTCCACTTCATGTACAAGAGGCCCCAGTGCTCACTACGTCCCCCTTAAGGGGCTGGAGGAACCAGTTCCCACACGAGGATCCTATACGAGCCATAGATGAGCATGTCACTCCGAGGGAACAGGGTCGGACTCCCTAAGCCAACCACTCTTCTTCCAGGAAGATGACACTTGAAGAAATGATGGGTCTGGAACCACAGTGGGGACACCAGCCAAATCCCCAGCATGTCAGCCACGGGGACCAGCCTGCTCATCCCAGCTGGCCTCAGGACCCAGCCCTGCCACCTACAGACTGTGTGACTCTGGGCCACTCCCCACACCTCTCTGAGCCATGCTTCCTTGTCTGCAAAGTGGGGGTGATGTCAGATCTGCCTCACAGGGAGCTGAGACGGGTTAGGAGGTGTGTGTACACCGCCGACCTCAGGAGTGGGGGCGCTTCCTGTGCCCTTCACATCCCAGCTCAGCGTGTGACCTTGGGAGCACCATCACCCTGCATCTCTGACCGGCAGCCTCCCTTGGCATCCTTCAGGCACCTGTCACAGGGCAGATTATATGACAGCTGTGTAGACAAGCAGATGTGTAATCCGCCCTCCATCTGTTCAGGGTCGTCTGTCAGCCTCCCTATTCTCTCAGCTAACTTCTGGTTCACAGAGAGCAAGGCCACAGTCGGGAGCCCAGGATGAGCTCACAGGCCTGCTCTGCATCCAGGGTTGGGGCTCCATCATCCAGGCTGCGTGGAGTGGGGGTGCCCCTCCACCAGCCTTTCCTGCACCCACATATGCACGCATTCATGCACACAAGTGGGTGCAACCAGGGACATGTACACACAGGCACACGGGCATCCCTCACAGTGGCCCAAGAGAGAGTGGTCTCCCTCTCCAGCTGAGAGCCTCTCTATGGAGGGGCAGGTGGCACCCACCCAGGCCCTGCCCCTCAGCTTTGCTTCTGTCCAGTGGGAAGGAGGACACCTACCCCTGAGAGTGGTGGTGAACAGGAAAGTTCATAATAAAGAGGGTGGTAAAGGCCCTTTCTGGGGCTCCCCAAGTGGCTCAGTGGTAAAGAATCTGCCTGCCAATGCAGGAAATTTGAGTTCGATCCTTGGGTCAGGAAGATCCCTGGAGGAGGGCATGCCAATCACTCCAGTATTCTTGTCTGGAGAATCTTATGGACAGAGGAGCCTGGCGGGCTACAGTCCATGGGGATCACGTAGAGTCGAACACAACTAAGTGACTGACCATAAATGCAAAGGCCTCTCCTGGGTATACAGCAGGTGCTTAATAAATGTTGGTGCCTGCCTTATTGTCCCCAGAGCCGAGCATATGACTCTACCATTTTCAGTCCCCAAATCAAGGGGTACCACAGGAGGGAAGGATTTAAGAAACACTGGCCCCACCTCCCTCCCAACCCGACAGCTGGTCAGGCCCTACACAGACTTTGAGACAAATCAGAAAGCAGTCTCTGGGGAGAGAGAGGCATACTGGTAAGGCATCCATCCATCCATCCATCCTTCCTCCGAGCTACTCGTGCCAATTACTCCGCATAGCACCCAGCCGTCAACACCCAAACTGGTGAGCTGTCAGTGTCTGGAGCCAGTGGAGGTGAGAGTGGTGGTTTTGGAGCAGACCCCAGCCATAAGCCTCCATCCTAGGGAAGAAGAACATCAGGACCAGGCTAGGAACAGGCTGGGCTGGGCACAAAGAGGGTCAGGAACCTCAGGAGAAGGGATGAGGTGAGAGCAGGGACCGACCTGGGAACCACAGCCACCAGGGCACCTAGTCCTGGGTCTGATTCACAGCCCCTCTCCATTCTCTATTCATTACTTTCTGATTATTAACATAATAAATAGGCTCAGTCCCAAACCACAACCTGCTCTCTCCGCAGGCTCCTGCCCCCAGTATTCCCCACTTACTGGAAAGCTGAAGCCCAAGGTGGACATCCTTCCTGATTTCTTTCTCACATCCTTCATCCAACGATAGTTCTCTGTCACGACAAGAACCAAATCTGACCACGTCCCTCCTCCTTCCACAGAAGGCTGAGCCCCTGACTGAGCTGTCAAGGCCTCCCACTCAGATCCCTGGAGGACACCAGTCGCCTCCCTGGTCTCCCAGCCTTCACCCTCACCCCTGGCAGTCAGCTCCATCCAGCTGCTGAGGATTCTGTTAAAACCTAGATTCCATCGTGACTTGGGTGTTCCACTCTTTCCTGGGGCTCCCAAGGCCATACCAAGCCCCATAGGCAGGGCACGTCCTACCCTTCTGACATCCCCTCATGCCCCCTTCCCCATTAAACCCCCTGCAGCCGAGGTACCCAGACTTCTTCTGGGCTCTTGAACAAGCTAAATCCACCCCTACCTCACAGCTTCTGTGAAGACTGTTCCCTCTGCCCTCTGCCCACTGCACGCTCCTCCCCATCCTCTCTTGTTAGTCACATCTCACCTTATACGTCACCTTCTCACAGAGGCCTTCCCTGGCCACCAATCACATCAGCTTAGCTCAGCTTTCTGCACAAAGGTATCTTCAATGCATTTATTCATCTTCCTTTTCATGCACTAGGATATAAGCTCCATGAGGGAGACACTTGTCTCATTCACCAGTGTTTCCAAGTCTCCAACAAATGAAACCGTCAAATGGGTAGAAAACAGAGAAGGCAGGTGAATGTGAACACAAAAGCCAAAAAGACCATCACGTTCACCGTTTGGAGATGCCTAGTGTTAGGCTGTGGGTGCAGTTCCTTTCAGTCTGTCTTTCCACACATACGTGTATTAAAACTGGGGGGTTATAATCTTTATAGTAGTGTTCTGTTTTCATTTCCCATGAAAGGAGTCATTTTAAGGTAACTTTAGACTTAGAAAAAAGTTGCAAAATAGCACAAAGAATTTCCTTCTCTCCCTCACCTGGCTGCCCCTGAAACTGTCATTGTACATAACCACAGTATGGTCATCAAGAACAGGAAACTGATATTGATACAATTATTATCAAACTATGTTGTTATTTAGTCGCTAAGTCATGTCCAACTCTTCTGCGACTCCCTGGACTATAGACAGCCAGGCTCCTCTCTCCATGGACTTTTCTAGGCAAGAATACTGGACTGAGTTCCCATTTCCTTCTCCAGGGGATTTTCCCAACTGAGGAACTGAACCCATGTCTCCTGCATTGGCAGGTGGATTCTTTACCACTGAGCCAAACTCTATTTAAATTACACCAGTTTTTGCATTAATATCCTTCTCTATTCCAGGATCCTCTCCAGGATCTCACATTACCTTTGTGAGTTTTCATCCCCTCCAATCTGTAATAGTTTCTTTTTCTTGTCTTTGATGATTTTATGCTTTTGATCAGAACTGAATACCGTTCAGTTATTTTGTTGAATGTCCCTCAGTTTGAGTTTGTCTGGTGTTTTTATGGCTGGAGTGAGGTTAGACATTTTGGGCAGGAATACCACCATTAAAAAAAAAAAAAAAAAGGACACTCTGTCCTCAGTGCATCTTATCAAAGGATGTATGATGTCCATGGATGTTGTTACTGGTGATATTTACCTGCTCATCCCTGGAATAAACCACTAGGATCTCTGGTTCCTTGTATTAGAGAATGTTTAGAGACCAAGATCTAAGTGCCAGGTCTACACATTGTTACTGGGTGTCACTGCTTCTAAGCCCACTCACAGGACAGAGTGAGGAAACACATTTGTATACTAACCCATGCATACGCACACATAGCTATAGTTCCATATCTAGCTATTATGTAATTTTAAAATCATGAGTTCACACTGAGACCTCTGATTCTAATCCACTGCCACAGGATTTATTCTACCCTTCCTCTTGTTTGTAGACATATCTTTCTAACAGCTCTGAGAACACAGCTCTCAGAATCTACAGATTATTTACTTAGTCTATTGAGTCTACTAAATTGATTCTAGTGTAGTTTCAGAATTGCTAAATATATCCCTACGAGAAATACTTTTAATAACTGTATTTCAGCACTTAACGTGAAGTAACTTTTACCTCTACTCCTCTTGTGTCCAATCTAGATACAGTTTTCCAGGGTTACTTCAGTTAGCTCTTCCCAGCACCTTCACTGTGGTCATTACTCGCTTGTGCTCGATCTGTGTTTGCATTCCATCTTCCGTTCCCCTCTATCCTAGTCAACTGTTTATTTGGGGCGGGGTGGTATGTGAGACATTACTATGGTTCTAAAAGTCGAGTTACCCAAAATGATTTATTCACTGAGTACATTCCCCTCTCATCCCAGCAACGCTGAACCCATTCATTTTTCTTCCTTTCCAGCCTTTTCCCACCAACCTGCGTATCTTCTGGGTTATCTTTCCTGTCCGCCCTATACATCAGTGTATTTTTCTTAGGCTAGCATACTCCAGTACTCTTGCCTGGAAAATCTCATGGACAGAGGAGCCTGGTGGGCTACAGTCCATGGGGTCACAAAGAGTCGGACACGGCTGAGCGACTTCACTTTCACTTTTCACTTTCATGCATTGGAGAAGGAAATGGCAACCCACTCCAGCGTTCCTGCCTGGAGAATCCCAGGGAAGGCGGAGCCTGGTGGGCTGCCTTCTATGGGGTCGCAGAGTCGGACACGACTGACGCGATTTAGCAGCAGCAGCAGCAGGAGCATACTCTGGGAACTCATTTGGACACTACTTTCTTCCCTGAACAGCATGTCCCGGAAACCTCAATCACATCTGTTCAGAGAGCGCCTTCTCACTCTACTTCACGGCTGCATGCCGCTGCACTGTACGGATGTGCCACGGCCTATTTAGCCTCTCTCTCTCATATGAGTCTTTCGGCTCTCTTCAATATCCTGCAGTTACGAGCAATGCTGCAGTAAATAACCTTGTGCAGATATATTTTCACATCCTAGAAGCAGGGTTGCTGGATCACAATCAAGATGTATGTACGTACATATGTAGTTTGTGAGGTGTTGTCAAAATTTCCCTCTAGAAGGGCTGTACAAACTTGCATACTCACCGGTAATGTATGAGAATGTTTCCCCACAGCCTCAACAACAGAACGTGTTGAGCTGTGCGCATTTTTTTTTTCTGCCAGTCTAGTAAGTATCTCGGTATTCTTTTAATTGCTGTCTTAGTCTGTTCAGGCTGCTATAACAAAATACCAAAGGCTGAGGGCCTTATAAACAACAGACATTTAAATCTCAGGGTTCTGGAGGCTGGAAGCCCAAGATCATGGCACCAGCATGGTTGGGTTACTAGTGAAGGTCCTCTTCCAGACTGCAGATTGCCTATGTCCCCCTGTTGCCTCATATGGTAGAAGGGGCTTGGGACCTCTGTGGGGGTCTCTTACCAAAGCACTAATCCCAACTGAGAGGGGTCCACCTTCATGACCTAATCATCCTGCTCATAAAGTCCCTCTTCTTCACACCATCACCTTAGACATTAGGTTTTCAACATATGAATCTGGGGGAAGACACGAATATTTAGACCATAGCATCTATATTTCTCTGAGTGAATTCGGGTATTTTTCCTATCTTTCAGTGCCACTTTAATCTCTTCTGTAAATTGTCTGTTTGGATAGTTTTCTCATTTTTCTATTGGAGTTTTGGTTCTTCGTCTATTTTTAAGAATTCTTCAAGAATATTAATCCTTTGTGATATGTTTTGAATATCTTCTCCATGTCGTCAGATCTCTTTTGACTTTGTTTTCTCATGGCTTTTGTCATACACATGTTTTAGCCGGATTTATCAATCTTTTTATTGCTGGATTTGGAATCTGTTACAAAGTTCTCCTACCTTGAGGTTTCAAAGCATTCATGCTTATAGTATATGCACGGTTTCATTTTCTTACGTGTAGATCCCTAAGCCACCTGGAGTTCATTCTTGGGTATGGTGTGACATAGGAGCCATCTTTTTACAAATGTCTCAGTCGTCTCAGCACCATTTATTTAAAAATCCATCTTTTCTCCCAGTTCTGGGCCCTTTGAGATGCTGTAGCTCCTGGTTCTCTAACTTTAGGCCGTCTGAATCCTCTGATGGGCATGTTAAGGCATGGTCTGCAGGGCCTGCCCCCAGAGTTTCTTTTTTTGTTTTTTTTTAATTTTTATTTTTTAATTTTATTTTTTTTTACATTTAGGTTTATTATCCATTTTATTTTTTTATTTTTTTTAATGTATTTATTTTTTATTTTACTTTACAATTCTGTAGTGGTTTTGCCATACATTGACATGAATCCACCATGGGTGTACATGCATTCCCAAACATGAACCCCCCTCCACCCCCCTCCCCACAACATCTCTCTGGGTCATCCCCGTGTACCAGCCCCAAGCATGCCATATCCTGCATTGGACATAGACTGGAGATTCAATTCTTACATGATATTATACATGTTTCAATGCCATTCTCCCAAATCATCTCACCCTCTCCTCTGAGTCCAAAGTCTGCTATATACTTCTGTCTTTTTTGCTGTCCTGCATACAGGGTCATCATTGCCATCTTTCTAAATTCCATATATATGTGTTAGTATACTGTATTGGTGTTTTTCTTTCTGGCTTACTTCATTCTGTATAATCGGGTCCAGTTTCATCCATCTCATCAGAACTGATTCAAATGTATTCTTTTTAACGGCTGAGTAATACTCCATTGTGTATATGTACCACAGCTTTCTTATCCATTCATCTGCTGATGGACATCTAAGTTGTTTCCATGTCCTGGCTATTATAAACAGTGCTGCGATGAACATTGGGGTACATGGGTCTCTTTCAATTCTGGTTTCCTCAGTGTGTATGCCCAGCAGTGGGATTGCTGGGTCATATGGCAGTTCTATTTGCAATTTTTTAAGGAATCTCCACACTGTTCTCCATAGTGGCTGTACTAGTTTGCATTCCCACCAACAGTGTAGGAGGGTTCCCTTCTCTCCACACCCTCTCCAGCATTTATTGCTTGCAGATTTTTGGATCGCAGACATTCTGACTGGTGTGAAGTGGTACCTCACTGTGGTTTTGATTTGCATTTCTCTAATGATGAGTGATGTTGAGCATCTTTTCATGTGTTTGTTAGCCATCCATATGTCTTCTTTGGAGAAATGTCTATTTAGTTCTTTGGCCCATTTTTCAGAGTTTCTAATACAGTGGGATAATCACTGAGATGCCACCTTTATCATGTACTTACATCTACTTCTGGGCTTCCTAGTCTATCCCACAGGTCTATTCATGCACCAGTACCACACTGTTTTAATTATAGACGTTTTATAGTATGTTTCAACATCTAAATCCTCAAAGGTTAAGATTTATTTAAAATTTAGCACTTGCCCATGCTCTGGGCCCCTTCCACACATCAGGCCAGTTATCCTCACAACACCAGAAGTGAGCAATGCTCCCATTTGACAGATAAGATAAACCAGCACTCACAAGAGATTCAGTAATGCATCAAGTTTTTATGGGAATTCCTGGATGTGCACTTCTAGAAAACCTAAAGCTACGAGAAGTGGTCCCCAAAGTGTGCTTCCTGACCAGCAGCCTCATTATCACCTAGATAGCTGTTAGAAAATAAATTCTCAGGCATATCCCAGATCCACTGTATTAGAAACTCTGGGGGCAGGCCCTGCAGACCATGCCTTAACATGCCCATCAGAGGATTCAGACAGCCTAAAGTTAGAGAACCAGGAGCTACAGCATCTCAAAGGGCCCAGAACTGGGAGTCATCAGCAGCTGCAGGCACCCTAAAACAGTGCTTACCAACATGCGTTCCAAGGAACACTCACACACCCCCTAAATGAGGGGTTCTACTGTCAAATGAGTCCGAGAGTCCCTGACTAAAGCAAATTTCAGAAGGCATTTTTATTGCAGGACTTCCTGACTTTACCTAGGCTAATGTACTATGTGTAGCTCAGAGAGAGTACCCAGGTGGTGGATCTCAAATTTGCTGGACTACAAATCCTTCTTTTCCCAGAGTACCTATTACTATGTCCCCAGACACACGTGTTCCGTGAACCTGTCTTGGAGAAGGAAAAGCCAAAAGATGCAGAAATTCAAGAGGACAGCATTAAGTGCTAATACCCATTCTGATCCCACAAGCTTGGCTTTCTCCTAGCTTCTGTATAATGACAGCTTTGGCCAAGTTCACCATCTTACGGAAACTAGAGGCACACAGAGTTTACCCCAGCCTCAGGGGGGCCACAGGGTTGAGGTTATTAAGAAAAAGAAGTTGTGTTCCATTGATCCTGGCCTTTGGTAAGTGAGTAATCCACTGCCAAAGCCCAGAGGCACTGGGTGCAATATAATTGTTGTTAGATTCTCAACAGTGGAGGCCTGACATTTCCAAGAGCTTGTCAATTATTTTAATAACTGTTAACTCTTCAGGGTGCAGAGGCCAAGGGAACAAGTGTTACTCATTCCACAGATAATGTAAGCATTTGACGTGAGCTCTCCCACCCGGCTCCAGGAAAATGAGGGTGATGC
The DNA here is from genome assembly GCF_014754425.2 of Oryx dammah. Classification (NCBI taxonomy): domain Eukaryota; kingdom Metazoa; phylum Chordata; class Mammalia; order Artiodactyla; family Bovidae; genus Oryx; species Oryx dammah. The sequence goes on along the minus strand of NW_024070197.1, from coordinate 30,537,944 downwards.
AGATTTGATAGATAGCATCCAGGGGTAGAGAGGTTCTGAAAACACCTTCTACCTGCTCTAGAGCAATAAATACCTCAATCCTGCCTTCCCCAGGTGGGATGCTGGGAGTCTGCAGGAATCCCAGAAGTGTCTCAACCATGCACTCCCCAGGCAGGGAGGCACTTCTCATCTAGGTGAGGGGTTCTGGTAGAAAGGAGGCAGGAATGGGAAAAACAGGCTGGGTGACATCATTTCCCAGAGTCCATGTTTGGCAAGGGGCTCCTGAGAACTCCACTGTGGGATCCCCCTGGCCAGCGCTGAGGACATCACAGCACCAGGCAGTGAGGGTGGGTGATGTGAAAGCAGAAGGGAGGGGAGGAGGAGCCCAGAGGCACCACAGAACTGAAACCAGACTGTGTGGCCCAGCCCTCCCGCTTGCCTGTCCCCCACCTCTGAGGTCTCTAGCCAAGTCCACTTAGAACGTTCCAGCTTATCTTAGTTGTGCAAAAGTCACCATCCACATCTGAATTTAGGTGTGAATGGTGAGGGAGAGAGGGCAGTGTGTCCGATGCCAACACTAGACAGAACAGGAGCTCCAGAGCCATCTGGACAGTAAGGCCCCTGGAGGAAGAAAGCCTCAAACCAGGAAGTCAATCTGGGGACAGAAAGGCAGAAAGAGCCTGGGACCCGATGGTCTTGAGACACCACACCAGCCCTGGACCACCCACAGCTGCACTTCGATGTGAAGGAGATACATACTTCTATCTTTAGGGGGGTTTTTTATTCACATCTCCCCCCAGTACAGATGCTCAAATTGAGCTGTGGGGAAAACTGGACCATTCGTCTGCAAAGTCCCAAAGCTGGTCCCGGCATGTCCAGGTGTCTGGTAGCAGCGGCTGTGCTTCCTGCTGGTCCATCACTGGCGTCTAGGCTGAGACGCATCCCCGCCTGTGCAACTGGCCCAGGATCGGTCCCTCCACGAAGGGCCAGGAGCCAGAGTGCTGCCCTCCGAGTGCTGCCTCTGGGCCCGGGCCACCAGGGGCACCTGTCACCAATTTACATCAGCGAGTTGCATGCACAGGTGCCTCACTCACACGGGGGCCGTGACGAGGCCTTCCAACCTTCAGGCACACCGACCACCACTCAGGAGAGGCCGAGGCCTGTTCCCCCAAGTTCATAATCAATCCGCACCCCCACGTCTACACAGAGCCTCTGGAAGCTCTCTCCACCCACCTCCGAAGTTCAGGAGCTCCAGAGCTCCAAGAGCCTTTGCTTGCAAGCCCCATCCTTCCTGTCCAGATTGTCCTCGGAGAGAATGTTCTTCCTGTCTCTTGCTGCTACTTGACTCAGGAGACAGCTGTGCCTTTGATGCACTGTTACAGCTGAACACAGCTAAGACAGTCTCTGAGCTAATAAAGATGGTTCACAGTCTATGGCCTGCGATGTCCCCTTGGATGGAAAAACATTTCAAAAAGACTTAAGGCCACTGGTGTCTCTCCCCTAGGCCACAAACTCAAGAGAAACTCCAAAGGTGAAGCTCATCATGCAACCCACTGAGGAGGGAGGGAGCCTCAGAAGCCAGGCTGGCAGCCCCTTGCCCCAGCGTGGCACGGGGCACACCAGCCCAGGGGGCCACAAGCCACTGCCCTGACAGGTCATCAGCAGCCGCTCAAGCACGACCTCTGTCACCAAGGAGACCAAGCACCATTCAGGAGCCAGTGCACACCTCTCCTAAGTCGCGGAAGTCCTGATGAGGTGTTAAGTACCACATCAGCCTCATGCTAGAGAACGGATGAACCCTGGGCTCAAGCCAAACGTGGCGCAATTTTGTGAAAGTCAAGAAACACCAAATGCCCTCAAGGACAGTTCAAACCATGAGAAAGTGATGATGCCAGCTGCACACACAGTTGGCCCTCCCCTCGCACATGTGAGGGTCTCCAGTAGGCAAGGCGGGGCTCTGGGGTGAGGCAGCCTGGGGCAAGAGATGGGCTGGGAGTCGCTGGAAGTCTGAATGGTGCTGACTCCACTGTCACTGGCCGTGTGACCCCTGGGAGTCTCTTAGTCTGTCTGAGCTTCAACTTCCTCCCCTGGGATGGAAGACCGCTACCTCGCCCTCCTGGATGGCCTGAAGGGCTAGAGACCATGAGCCCAACACAAGTCAGGTGGAACTTCCCTAGCCTAGAAGGACCCAGCGGTGGGAAACCACCAGGAGATGCACCAGAGGAATGCAAGGCTATGCCACCAGAGGGCATGGCAAACCCTTTGGTCCCATTTACCCACGAGGCCCAGGATCCCAGGATGAAGACACTGGGAAAGGAGAGAAGGCCAGAAGGAAGACAACTGTGGGCAGATACAAAGCCCTCCTGAGAGTGGAGTTTTCCAAACTGCTCCTAATAGCTAACTTGGCAGCAGCAGGCATTTCTCAGGCACGATCTTTCCTATCCTATGGACCAAGCTTCCGATTCTCCAGAGTTAGGATTCGGTGCCGGTTTTTTTCAAAGAGTTCTAACATTTTCTGCATGTTGTGGTCAGCCTCGATCACCTGGAAATGAAGCACAGGGGTCACAGGGCTGCACCTGACCTCAACATCCTCCTCCCTTCACAGGAGAGACAGACAGAGGCAGGCAGGATGAGGCAGGGAAAGGCGCAGAAGCCCAAGGTCACAGGCAGGAGAACAGGGAGGTCAGGATCAAGCTACAACCAGTTCTAGGTCAATCCACATTCTCAACTGTATTTTCACTTAAGAATCCAGGACAGTCGTCTGAGAATGCATTTTTTTCTCATCATTTTCTATCACCTACTTTTCTATAAAGAGGGGAAAAAATAAACTCTCTAGAAAAATCCAGTAGAGTAAAATCTCACTTTCCAGCAACCTCACTGCCTGGAAGAGCCGTGAGCACAGTGTGTGAGCAACCCAGACAGATGTCCCCAAGGCCAGGCACACTAGTGGCTGCACAGCCCTCCCTCGGTTCCTATGCTGCTCACACACTCCAAACAGTTCACGGGACCTATCTGCCCGCCTGGAGAAACTCTGAGCAGGAGCAAATCAGGAAATGAGGGCGAGGGAAGCAGGGAAACACTGACTGGGCAGAAGCATCGAACAGTTAGAAATGGTGAGTGTCAGCAGGAGAAGGTGCGTAAGGGGAAAGCACAGGCGCTCAAAGGCATTAGCAGTCCAGGGCAAACAGTCCTACACACCTCAGCACCTCCTAAGGGCATCCCTGTGTGACAGACCAGAACAGCAACTGGCGTTCCTTCGGATGCCCGGGGTCACCATGAAAAGGTGCAATGAGATTCTGGGCCAGCCACCCCCTGGAGGACGGACAGGTGCATCAGGAAGACCACCATCCCAAGCAGTTAAGGCCAAAACCCAGGTCCAGGGGCTCTGGTCCCCTGGAACATTCCTCTAGGGACGATGCTGGATAAGTGAGATGCTACTGTGTCACGGGTGTAGTGACACTGGGACAGGTCACCTTCTCCCAGGTGTGTTCAGCTCACCAAGACTCAATCCAGAAAGGGAACTGAGAGATAGGGTCCCTTCCACCCTCCCTGCTTTCTTCTCTCAAATTCTCCAGCTCTGAGGGACTTGGTCCTTGCTTCCCTAGACTGCAGACTGGCCGGCATGCCCGTGGGTCATTCCTCCTTCTAGAAAATTTTTTTGCCCCCTCAGGGGAACTTACCAGAACGGGTGCTGCCACAGGGAAAAGGCTCCCTTTGATGAGCCACTCCTCGTACAGGTGGTGAATAGCATCCAGGTAGTCCTGTGGGGGGTGGGGAACACAAGAGCAGTCAGGAGCAGGGATGGGGTTAAACCTCTCCCCTTGGGGGGCTCAGGCAGGTGAGGGAAGGTCAGTGAACACGGAGCACCACCCTGGACAAAGGAGCCTGCAACAGCCAGCCTGACTCAGGTGGGCCAGGCTGAACGCAGCCAAGCACCCCGCCGGCCAGCCCCGACGGCACAAGTCCGAAGTGTCCCTCCAGGGTCCTTCCCTGGTGGTCTAGTGGTTAAGAATCTGCCTTGCAATGCGGGGGACACCAGTTTGATCCCTGGTCAGGGGAAGATCCCACATGCCACAGGACAACTAAGCCCGTGCACCCCAGCTACTGAGCTCACGTGTTGCAACTACTGAAATCCACGAGCCCCAGAACCCACGTTCCGCAACAAGAGAAGCCACTGTAAGGAGAAGCCCACACACAGCTCGAGAGCAGCCCCCACTCACTGCAATTAGAGAAAGCCTGCTCACAGCAACACAAAGACCCAGACAGCCAAAAATCACTAATTAATTTTAAAAAAAAGAGTAGCTATTTAAAAAGAAAAAAATGGCCACCCTTCAGCATACTCGGCTCCACTGGCACTTCAGACACACCTTCCTACCAGGCTGGTCTCGTTTTCTGCAACCTCCCCATCAACAGGGCCATCGTGACTTCATGGGGGCCTGGGAAGCCTCTGAACTCTCCCTCCATCCATCCCACCAAGAGGACTGTGGCAGCTCTCACTGGCCCAGAAGCCCCGCTCAGCTAATCCCACCCCAACAGGCAACTCATAACCTATGGATCCTCGAAGCCTTCAGGACCAACTTCAGCTGGCAGACAAGGTGAGACTCAAAGGAAAAGAGGCCCAGCCCTGCCTCAAAGGCAACCACGGCAGGACTGAGTGGCACACTGAAAGTGAAAGTGAAAACCGCTTAGTCGTGTCCGACTCTTTGTGTCACCATGGTCTATGTCCATGGGATTCTTCCCAACCCAGGGATCGAACCAGTTCTCCCGCACTGCAGGTGGATTCTTTACCAGCTGAACCACAAGAGAAGCTCAAGAATACTGGTGTGGGTAGCCTATCCCTTCTCCAGTGGATCTTCCCAACCCAGGAACCGAATTGGGGTCTCTTGCATTGCAGGCAGATTCTTTACCAAATGAGCTATCAGGGAAGCCCACGCTGGTTGCCAGCAAACACCTCCTCCTCCCAGCCCCGAGGCTCTCAGGTAAAATGCACTGCTGCCTCTTTACCCACTCGCGGGTTCTCGGCAGCAACAGACAGGTCTACAGGCCTTGTCAAAACCATTAAGACAATGTTCTGGATAGTGACTTGGAAGGACTCCAGCCTTGTCATTTCTTCCAAACATCTGGCTCACCGCACAGAGCTGCCATGCCCTGGCCAGCACAGTCCAGCCCCACCGCGCTACACCCTCCCTCTATCACTCCTGTCTCCAGATTGGAAAGAAGCTGCTCAGACCAAGGCTTGGGACTTCATGGCTGGAATCAACCCTCCTGGTGCCCAAGCAGGTCTCTGGAGCTGGACTGGCTGTCTAGACCCCAGTCTAGCTCACCCTGAGCTCAGACTCCCATATCATCCCAGGAAATGCCTGCCCAGCCTGTCTGTTCACCTCCAGTGGCATTCACACAGGACATTCAGTTCAATATTAACTGAGCAACCCCAAGATGCCAAGCCCTGGGACACATGCTAGGCATGCAGAAGGGGTAAGATCTAATCTGAAAAGGTTCGTGGCAGCTTTGTAAGGGATGGGGAGCAAACACATAAACAGTTTCAGAGTATCTGTCCTAAGGTCTGTGGCCATAATAAAGCACAGAGGCTGGGGAAGCATAACAAAGGGAAGGTCAGGGAAGGCTTCCTGGAGGTGATACCTGAGCTGAACCTGGAAGGCAAAAGAAACTGCTCTGCAAAGACACATGTGTGTAACTCCACGGTAGGGGGCTTCCCTGGTGGCTCAGCTGGTAAAGAATCTGCCTGCAATGCAGGAGACCTGGGTTTGATCCCTGGGTTGGGAAGATCCCCTGGAGAAGGGAACAGTTACCCACTCTAGTATTCTGGCCTGGAGAATTCCATGGACTGTATAGTCCATGGGGTTGTAAAGAGTCGGACACAAGTGAGCCACTTTCACATGGTAGGGAGTAGGGAAAGAGTGTGTTGTGTGTGTGGGGGGTGGTGGTGGTGTGTGTGTGGGTGTGTGTTTGTGTGTGTAACCACAACTAGCTCTTTAGAGCCGGAGCATGAAAAAGCGGGGAGTGGAAGGGGACGAAGCCTATCACGCAGGATCCAGATAGCACAATACAAGTGAGGACTGTGACCTAGAGAGTGGCAAGGCACCGAGGGGTAGGGTTAGGGAACCACACGCGTGGTGTTCTGTATCAGACACCTCGCCGAGCAGCCGTATTGGGGCTGGATTTCTGGGGGATGTGAATAGTGAGGGGCCAGGCCAGGAGAGTGGTGCAAGCCGGTTGCGACAGCCTGACCAGAGTTGCCATGGCCCTGAACCAGTACCTGGAAGGGCGAGGCACTGGACAAATAGCAGTGAGTTCCACCTCCTTGCCGGGCACAGTGCAAGCCCTGGAGATGCAGAAGTGAGCAAGTGGACACATCATAGTGAGGGTCTGGGAGTGAGAGGGCACAAAGGCATGCCATCTTCAAGAGGTGGACTAGACAAGCCCTGAGGACACCCAGGCAGGAGCTGGAGAAGGGACAGCTCTGAGCATGGCGATGCCCACCACTGAGTCCGGGGCCACAAGAAGTGAAGCGGACTTGGACACACACAGGGTCTCCGACCTCAGAGGAAGTCAGAGTTCCCCCTCCCACATGTTCAGTTCCTGTTTCTCTCCCTGCAACGAGGGCACGATGACCTCGCAGAGGGTGGGGCCAGGCTGGGATGCAGCCCTTTCCCGGGGTAGAGGGGCTCTCACCAGTGGGATGACCACCTCCTCTTCCCTGCATCTCATCTTCAGCCTCCGGTAACAGGTCTCAGGAGTGGTCCGGAGGTAAACTGAGATTTAAAAATATATACACATGTGGTTTTCACTGCTCCATTCAAAGCTTGGAAGTGAAAGTGAAGGGTGGGAAGAAGGAAGGCACAGGGGCAGGGCGTGCAGAGAAGCATCTGCCCGCAGCGCTGAGCAGGGGACGCAGAGCAGCTGTGCGGCCAGACAGGCGTCTGACCCTCGCGGCGACTTCCACTGTCCTCCTGTGTCACAAGCCCCACAGGGTCACTGTAAGGCTGAATGAAGGCCCATGTGTAGACAAGAGCTTAGCACAGGGCCCAGAACCCAGCTGGTCTCAGTAACCATTCGGGTTCCGTCCCTCCTCTCTCTCTCTTATGAACTAAGAAAACCCATCACATCACAGCAGACCCAGGGGAAAGCAGTTTGAGAAACATAGGCTTCTCCAGGAGGAACCAGAAGCCCGGTTCTGTGTGCCCCTTGGGGAGAAGGCCGAGTTAACACAGGAAAGAATCCCCTATGGAGAGGGCCCCAGCCACCACCCCTGCTGGTTGGGGGCCCAGCCAAGCATGTCCTCAGTGGGCCCAGGGGAGGGAGGCCGGGGAAGGGCCGTCTCACCTATCAAGTCAATGGACACGTCGATGTTGCTCACGATCCAGTCAAACCATTCCGACAGGACCACATAGTCCACTTCGGGCATTTTCCCACTGCAACGAGAGTTCTGAGGCTTTTATTCTCCTACGAGATAGCTCCTGGACTACGCCACTCCCCCTAAAGCACCTGGGCATAGCTTCTGCTGAAAGGGCACTGCCAGGGGCACCAAAGCAGAGTGTGATCACACGACACTGGGCGGGCAGTGACGACAGGGACCCTAAGCACCTCCAACCTCCCGCTCCCTGGGACGGTTCGTAGTACCAGGTTGGCCAATAAGTTTGTGTCTGTAACACCTCGTGGAAAATCCCAAACAAGCTTTCTGGTCAACTCAATAAAATGCAGCTAGTGTCATGGCACTGCCTGAGGGGAGAAATTCAGGATGTGAACTCTAAGCCAAGGAAGGGGCTATAAAGCCTGTCCCCAAAGCACAGGGACAGCACCCAGGCTGGGAGGTGGAGTAGCAAACCCGTCTCTCCTTTAGAAATGTATTTTATGGAAATGATAGTGGATGCCCACTGTAGCATTCTTCAAAAAATAATGAAAAACTGAATCATGGTACATCTATGTAACAGAAAAACCATGCAGTCATTGAAAGATGATCCCATAAAATAATACTTTATGACATGGAAAACCCTCATAATCAAGTGCTCATCATTCAGTGAAAACAGTAGGATATAAAACTGTTGCATATGGCATGACCCAACCGTATTATCAAGGGTGTTCATCCACACATGCTGTAAGACGACTGGAAAAAAAACCACCAGGACGTTAACACAGCTTTTCTTTGAACAGTAGGACTATTGGAAATGTTTCTTTATCCCTTTCTGTATTTTCTAAAACTTCACAGCATACTAGCTCTCAAATCACGACTTCACTTTCACTTTTCACTTTCATGCATTGGAGAAGGAAATGGCAACCCACTCCAGTGTTCTTGCCTGGAGAATCCTAGGGACGGGGGAGCCTGGTGGGCGGCCGTCTATGGGGTCACACAGAGTCGGACACAACTGAAGCAACTTAGCAACAGCAGCTCTCAAATCAGGGAACAAAATGGGGGTAAGAATTACTACATATTTAATGTGATAACTTGGAAAGAAGAAAGGAAGGGGACTTCCCAGGCAGTCCAGTGGTTAAGGCTCTGTGCTTCCAATGCAGGGGGCGTGGGTTTGATCCCTGGTCAGGGAACTAAGATCCCACATGCCACACTATTCAGCCAAAAAAATTAAAAAACCATAGTAATAATTAAAAAAATAAAATGCTATGCTAAGAAAGAATGCCTGAGAGAGAGACAGACCCAGCGTCTGTCCTCTGCCCTGGTGGAAATGAGCATGGAAGAGGTGGAGGTAGGGGCAGCAGCTGGAGGAAACAGACCAAGAGAGGAATTCGGCCTTTCAACATCCTCCACCAGTCTTGACCATCATCTTGGATGGACCCAAACTGGGGATGACAAGGCCAGCTACGGGCGAGTAGAGGTGCCTGAGCTGTGTGTAGCTGGGGGAGCTTCTCACTGTTGACTAAAGAAGGGGAGGTGGGAGAAGAGCCTGGGAGAGAGGGTGGTCTGCAGCATCCTGCCCCACTCCCCACCCACTGCCCTGCTGCCAGGTGCTGGGCATGGACTCCCACCTGGGGCAGGGGGCAGGGTGGGCATGGAGAGAGGTGATCTGGAGATGACAGGCTTGAGCAGCCCTGCCGGGGGCCCAAGTGACAGAGCACAGCAGAGCCTGGAGGGGGGCTCCTCCACTAGTGCTTGAGTCCAGCCGATGCCCTCAGGGTGAAAGAGCTGCGCCTGGCCAAGCAGCAAAAGAATGCGCACTGCCGGGGGTGGGGGGTGGGGTACCAGCGGGCTCCCCTGGTGGCTCAGATGGCAAAGAATCCACCTGCAAGGCGGGAGACCTGTGTTTGATCCCTGGGCAGAGAAGATCCCCTGGAGGAGGACATGGCAACCCACTCCAGTGTTCCTGCCCGGAGAATCCCTATGGACAGAGGAGCCCGGCAGGCTACAGCCCATGGGGAGGCAAATTCGGACACAACTGAGCAACGAAGCACAGCACCAAGCAGGGTGAGGACCCCCACCCTGAATGAGTGGGGGAGGCTTTGAAGGGGAGGGAGGAGGGAGGAAGTCCGGGAACACTGCAGAGGGGACTAAAAGTCAGGTAGTAAAGGTGCCAACTTTGTGATCGCAGGCTCTCCTCCAAGACTGCCACGCTCGTATGGCTGCCCATCCCCCAGTTCTCTTTTCCTATCTCCTTAAAAGTAACCCATGATCTACTCAGGGTCCATCCCACAGGCCTGAGTGTTTACCTTCAGGGCAGACCAACTGGTCTCGGAGACATGCTCTCCCCTGGCCAAGGTGAGCTGATGGATGTAGGTCACAGGGGCCCAACCTGAGCAGTGAGACAGGAGAGTTTGCTGGGGTTTATGATAACCAGGCTTCCTCACTCTTAAGAGGAAAGCACTGACAAGATACCCACCCTGTGGCCAGCAGATGAGAAGCCCGGTTCTGCCACAGCCGTTTTGTCACCAAGAGGGAATCACATATTGACACAAACAAGATAGAGAGTGCTGAACCACAGAGAAACAGCACTCGGCGGCTGTTGTTCAGTCACTAAGTCGTGCCTGAACCTTTGTGACCCTGTGAACTGCAGCACGTCAGGCTCCTCTGTCCTTTACTATCTCCTGGAGTTTGCTCAAATTCATGTCCGTTGAGTCAGTGATACTATCCAACCATCTCCTCCTTTGCTGCCCCCTTCTCCTTTTGCCTTCAGTCTTTCCCAGCGTAAGGGTCTTTTCCAATGAGTCAGCTCTTTGCAACAGGTGGCCAAAGTATTGGAAATTCAGCTTTAGCATCCGTGCTTCCAATAGAAACAGCACGAGGGCCACTGAATAAAACCGACCCCCAAGTCTAATGTTAAGACAGCCAGTAACACCCTCAATGTTCACGCTACTCTGAGCTGGGCTGCAGTTAGCTGCAGCTGACAGTATTTGATATTCAAAACAGCACACGCCTCTTCTTGACATGTTTTCCTTCTTGGGAGCAAAGCTGACTCCAAGTACAAGATTTGCAAAAAGGAAGCTGCTGATCAGCCCCACCCCCTCCACCAAACACATGGCCTGGGGGACACAGCAGACTGGCAACTCAAGGGTGGGGCAGAGGGCAGTGGGCAGTGCAGAGGGAAGGCCGCCCCACAGTCTCCCACATCACTGACACTGGACAGTCTGGTGTCAGACTGCCCGAGGACTTCACTGCTGTCTGCGAGGCTCTGTGAAATCCCACAGCTGGGAGGATCCCCTTAGCTGTGACCACCAAACTGAGTCACAATTCAGGACACACATAGCACAGTCCTAACTAAAACCAAACCGATTGACACCACAGAAGTGCACGTGTGCAGGGAGGCACATTGAGACATGGGGATGGGGTTCATTCCTGAGGGGTCTCTGGGGTCTGAGAGCTGCTGCTCCAGGGGGGTCTCAGGACACCTCCTGGGGGGGCCAGGCGAACCCAGGGCTGAGGGCAGACAGAGAAAGTAGGGCTTCCTTTCCGGAAACTCTCCTTGGAGGTCCTCCATGCAGGTGGCTCCAGGGCAGCCTCCCTGAGGGCAGGATCCGGAAACCTCTTCCAAGATTGCCAGGAGCCATCTGCTGAGGGCTCCAGGACCACTGGCTGCTGGCTGGGCTGAATGAGGAAATGGGAGCTGGCTCCCGTGATTCTGGGGGATTTCAGGCAGCAGGCACTGTTTTACCTGTATCTAGTTTTCCTCCTGGGAGTCTGCCCAGCTCCTCCTGTGTCTGCCTCAGGAATGGGGTGCCCTGAATCACTCCTGAGGCACTGCTTTTATTTCTGCAGAACACACGGAGTGGGGAAGCCTCTCTGCAGACCCACCACTGGTGAGCTGAAGGGGTTTCACTGTGCCTTCCCCTGATCCCAAGGAGTAAAATTTTAGGTCCTGGGTCCACAGGAAAACTGCTGACTGGTCTGTTTGGCACAGTTTGCTGCCACCTTCTCCCTGAGGTCCAGAGAGCCCCTGGTTTGCACAGCACAGGTTAAAACAAAAATCACAGACTCAAATGCCAGCCTCCTGTACACATTACTTACTTTATAAGACCTTGTGCAGTCAATGTCCGCCCCAATTTATAGATGAGGAAAACTGAGGCCCAGAGAAGACTGGCCTAAGTCTGTCTGAGAAAGCCTGGCTCACCACGGCCCCCAAACCCATATGTCCCCAGTTGCATCACTTGCCGCCGCCTCCCATGTCCCAGGGCATATCCAGTGTCTCTCTGGCCTCTGCCTGAGGAAAGCCACAGCTCTCAGGCCTGTGACCCAGGCAGTGAGTGCCCACTCGGGACTGAGTAAGGAGGAGCCCAAGCCCAGGACCCACTGCGGTGGTGGGACGACCTGCCTGCTGTTCCAAACGCCGGGCTTTAATGGATGTCCCTGACCCCCAGCCCCAGGTGAGTCAGTGTGTCATTTCCCCAGCTGGGCCCCACTCGGTCCCCCTCTATACTCTTTGAAAACGCCAACCAGGCAGTCCTGTAAAACCTGTGTGCTCAATGATTCCGCCCACGGGGCCGGGCCACACAATGGCCTGCACGGCCGCCTTAACTGCCGAGTCTTCCTCTCCACCTTCAGCTGTTCATTCCAGCAGTTGCCCACATCTCAGAAGTTCTTTAGGTCTTTTAAGTTTTTAAAGAGATTGTGGAACCAGAATCTTCCTTGTTGTCAATTAACCCCTGGTGGCATAACTGCATGTTCTGCCCACCGCAAAGCCGCTGGGGTGGGGGTGTGGGCCGAATAGGCGGGTTTCTCCGCAGGGGAGCTCCTCAATTGTCCCAGGCCCATAAGTTAAGAAGGGCCCTCCAGACATTTTGCTTTCGGGTTAGAATTCCAGTCTGTGGGCTTCTCTGGGCACTCAGGCCTGCAACTGCAATCAGCAAGGCCAGGCCTGTCCTACTTCCTTCCGTCCCAGTCCCTCCAGACTCCAAGCCAAGGCTGCCAGGGCTTCTGAGAAAGGGATCAACCCCAAGGCTGAAGGGGCAGCAGTAAGGGCCATCCCCACACAAGCTCCCAGGTAGGAGCTGACATCCCACACAAGCCGTCTTGTGGTTCCCAGCACCCAGTCGAACTCCCCCGGTGGGGAACCGCAACATCCTGTTCTGGGTACGAGCAAAGGATCCAGACAAACCCAGCTCTAGATGTCACTCGGTTTAGGCTCACGGTGATGGCAGTCTGTATTTGCGAGGAGGCGAAACCTCTCCAAACATCTACCCTCAGAGCACCACTTCACTGGGAAGGCCCGCTGCCTGGAGAGAAGCTGGGTCTCCACTCTTCCTCCTTGTCATCACTTCTTTGGCTCTGGCCAGAACGCTGTTGGCCGAGCCTGCAGAAAGAAAGCCCTGAGCGTGGAAGACACCCAGAGACCCTGAGCACAAAGGGACTACAACAAAAGCCCCAGCAACCAAACTCTGAAGCCACAAACATGAAATGAAAAAACCGCAGGTGGGGCAGGCAAATGAGGAAACCCTGCCCCGTGAAGAACTTTCATCTCGGCGGGCCGCCTCCCCCCACGCCACAGACAGCCACTCACAGGACTGGGCTCTTGCTTTCACAACCCCAAAGGTCCAGGTGAGGCCCCGAGGAAGCCACAGGGGCAAAACTCCCAGGGATGCCAAACGCCCCCCGGCCCCAGCGACACCTGTGTGAGGGAGTCTGCTCGCGTGAGGGCAGAAGAGTAAAACCGCAACAAGTAACCACTGGAGGGGCTCCCTCGTCCTCGTTGCTCCTCTCCTCTGCCCGTCCTCCCTGTGGCAGCCCCAGAGCAGAGCGAAGAGCTGTGTAAACCTAGCAGTGGACACCCCTGCTCCATGGACACCCAGGCAGCCAGGCTCACACGGGGCTCCAGCATCAGAAACGCTGCCTGCTGGAAGGGCAGGGCCCACAAGAAAGTTCCGAGGATGAAGGACAAAGCCCAGTCAGGACTTGCCCTGGCTGCCCACCCTGACCCCACAGCACTGAGGAGGCCTGGAGGGGATGGATCCTCGGCAGCTCAGGACCCAGGGAGAAGCCTTTATGGACCCCTCAGAGGAAGGGGTGAGAAACGGCTGGGGGACAAGTCTAGCTGGAGACCAAAGGCCTGCCTCAGGTCCCGACACCCAGCAGGAGTTAACAAGTGTCACCCAGGTGCCAGCTCTGTGCTGGGTCCCAGCTAGGCCAGCAGACCAGACATGCTCCTTGTCTTCAAGGAGCTTACAGTCCAGCTGGCGGGGATGTGACTAAGCTAAGCCGCATGAAACTGCCATTTTTATAGGTCACCGTCGGTCACGTTTTAACAATTTCATATGGTTGAACCTCATTAGAAGTGGTCTTAAATACTATGAAGGAAACCAATAGAAAGAAGTGATTTTCCCTGGTGGTCCAGTGGCTAACACTCCATGCTCCCAATGCAGGAGGCCTGGGTTCAATCCCTGGTCAGGAAACTAGATCCCATATGCTGCAACTAAGAGTTTGCATGCTGCAACTAAAGATTCCACATGCCATCAACTAATTAATCAATTTAAAAGAAGAAAAGAGTAACAGGCTCAACCCATCTAGACAAGGGCACCGGGGAGGCTGGGGAGAGGCGATGTGTAGGACCACAGTTGTAGATGGGAGAACTAGGGAACTGGGGTGTACAGAGTAGAAGCAAGACACTGAGACCAGCTCTGAGAGGGATGAAGTTCAAGGCAGTAGGAGGCAGTGGTGTGGGGGAGATGGCATGGAGAGGGGAGCAGGCACACAGCTACCAGGAAGGGAGGGGCGGGGAAGAAGCTGAAACTTCAGACCCCAGCCTGCAGCCTATTTCCCCCAAGACCCCTAACATCAACAAATAACTGAGCACAGGAGTGGAGGGCCCCACACCTCTGAGGCTGCAGCCCTGAGGGCGCCCAGCCATGTCTGTGTGGTGGAGTCTGCTCCCGTGAGGACAAAAGACGTCTTTGAGTGAAATCGCAAGAAGTACCGCGCACACCGTGTTGGGCTGACGGCTCTACTCTCTCTGACTCTTCACCCCACCATGTCTTGTCCCACTCTGCTACGTAACCCACAAGGGCCCTGCCCCCTCTCAGACTGGGGTCAGCTGGTGTGACCTGCTTTGGCCAATGGAGGTCAACCAACATGAAGTCGAGACCTGAGAAAAAACTAGCACTTCTGCCCTCTGGCCATCGCCATGGGAAGTGAATGCCCAGGCTGGCTCACTGGTCCCAGGAGAGGATCAGCAAGCATACGAGAGATGAGTCACCCCAGTTACCCTCCCCGGGCCACCCCAGACCTGCCAACCCCTGGATGTGTCATCAAGCCCAGCCAAGGTCAGCAGAGCTGCCAGGCTGCCCACTCTGGATGGTCGAGCCATCAATATGGTTGGTTGCTATACCAGGTATCTGTCAATTAGTAAATGAGTTCCAATTTTATTTCTAAAAATTTAATGGTTAAATAAATTATCGATTGTGCAAACTACAATACCTTCTGTACAAGTTTTCTACAAAAACGTATCTTGCACTGTGAATTGACCGCTCCATCAACCGTATAGGCAACGTCTAAAAGAAAACAAATGTTATTTACTAAACTCAGGCAGGAAGGTCAGGAAGCCTGGAACAATGACTGTTGCTCCCCGGCCTCTGGTCTATGCTGAATACAGAACTGAGACGCCACCGGGGAGGGGTGAGGGCGGACAACAAAGAACCCTGTGTCCAGCCTCCTAGGCCCTGGACCCTCCCTACGGCCTGAGGCTCGGTGGTCAGTGCAGCAAGGCGGGCGGAGAGCCTGTCAGCTGTAGCCTCTTTCATGGAAGGGGTGAGGCTCTATTGGACTGTGGGTTTGGGGAGTGCTAGAGAAACTGCTAAGTGACGCCCGGCAAAGTGGTGGCGAGTGTGAAGTGTGGTAACTATTACTGACCCAGCAGGTGCATCCACTGAAGCAGAGGCAGAATTTTGAGACGAGAGGGTGTGGCTTTCTGCAACCCCAGCAGCAGGCCTGCCAACACCTGCCAGCTGGTGAGGATCACGCCGTCCTTCACAACTGTAAAGGACCATGACCTACAGCAGGGGAGGACAACACTGATGGCGCCACTCTCCACCAGCAGGCTCAGACCCTCCACGAGGCCTTCCCTTCGTCCATGGTGTCCCATTGGGAAGGGAGAGCTGCCCTGGCTCCAGACACTTGAATGGGCAAACACTGCTCTGACTCAGCCTGCCCACTGGGACCTGGACCCACAAATCAGAGGCCGATTCAAAGCCACAACCTGATTCAAAGCCATGTCCTCTCTCTCCTATCTGTCCATCCGTCTTCCTTTCTATTCTTCCATCCTCTCCTTACTTCCAACTCTCTCCTACCCATCTTTTGTAGCTCCCAATTTATCCCTCTTTTATCTTCTTTCCTAGTCTGTCCATCTCTCTTTCTCTCTCTGCCTCCTTCCTGATACATTTCATTAAACAGAAGAACATACATATGACCCATTATATGTAGATATACTAGACACAATTTCTGTTTGCAACTGAGTGCCCATTCAGGAAAAAGTAGGGCGAGTGTCAATCTCAGATCCTCTGACATGTAACTTTTAGACAGATCTTTGGGCTTCCCTTGTGGCTCAGCTGGTAAAGAATCCGCCTGCAATGCGGGAGACCTGGGTTTGATCCCTGGGTTGGGAAGATCCCCTGGAGAAGGGAAAGGCTACCGACTCCAGTATCTTGGCCTGGAGAATTCCATGGACTGTGTATAGTTCGTGGGGTCACAAAGAGTTGGACATGACTAAGTGACTTTCACTCACTCACTTTGAGAGAGAGAAATTCAAACAGTTCTACTTGTATCTTTTTTCATTTTAAAAAACACACAGATTTGTAGAAGGACGAGAGCTATGGCTGCAAGTGCCCAGCCCTGCATCAAACTGCCGGTCAAGTGGCTGTGTCAAGAGACACTGGCTGGTGGATGTCCCGTCTCCTGTAAGGAGAGCCTCCAAAGCCAGTCCCTCAGGCTGGGCTGCCATTCTGAACCACAGGTGCCAATCTGGATCTCCTCAGAGCCCCTGTTCACACCCCCTGGCTGATGAAAGGAGCCAAAGCAGCCATCTTTGTGCCCAGGTGATCCGCCCCAATACCTGACTGGCCCAGGGCTGGACACCGACCCAAGCTGAGCCAATCAGGTTCTTTCCCTCAAGAATCTGAACCAAGAACGTGAACAGGCCCTCCTGAAGGTTAGGTCCGTGGTTCTCATGCAAACACGGCATGCATTAAAATCACCTGGAGGGTGTGATAAAACCCAGATTGCTGGACCTCATCTCCAGAATTTCTGATTCAACAGGTCCAGGATGGGGTCAGAAAATGTGCGTTTCTAACAAGTCTCCAGGTGCTGCTGCAGCTCCTAGTCTGGGGACCACACTTTTGAAAACTGAGTTAAAGGGCATTGAGCCCAGGAGCCAGCAGGTCATGAAGACTTGGGCTCACGTGGCATCGTAGCAACTTCTTGGCTAGCTGAGGGTGGGGCTAGGGGCCCTGAAGCCTGGTCCTCAGAGAGCGGCAGGACCAGAGACCTGGACTCCAGAGACAGAGAAGGCTGAGCAGCTCCTTGTAAGGTTTCCCTTCCTGGCAACCAAATGCCCCTCATTTGAAGAAAATTGAAACCAAGCATCTGAGATGTACCTGCGGACGAGTGTGCTGGTCGAGCATGGTGAGCTGCACGTATGTCTGCAGCGTGAGGCCCCATCGACAGGCATCCTGGTACATCAGACCCTGCGGGGTGGTGGGGGGGTGGGGGGAGAATGCAGTGCTGGATCTGCAGGACTCCCTGACTGTGGGCCCAGACCCCACCCATCCCTTTCTAGCAGCCAGAGCTGAGCCTTCTGACCGGGAAGGAGGTGGAAGGAGCAGAGGCACATTACAGCCCCTGCTTGCTGGGTCCATCCTTGGCAAAGTGCATAGGGTAGCTTCAGAGGGAGCCTGCAGCAGCCCGGAGCAGAGCCAAGTGCAAACCCCAACTGGAGGTTTACCAGGGAACCTGCAAGGAGACCTGGGTTTCTTCTAGGAGAGGGTCAGGGTAGAATGAGCAGCTGGAGACTGCTCCCCAACCCCCAACCCACGGAGCCGGGGCGAAGCACTTGCTATGGTTTGGGATAGCCGACAGGAGGGCTCCAGGCTCCTTACACACCCAGCCAGGCCTCAAAGAACCTCAACCTCAGAACATCAACCTGCCACCATTTCCCCGTCCCCTCGCCCAGGGCAGAGCGAGGACACACGTCGTGCACTAGCACCGCCGTTCCCGTACACTTGAGAAGCTGGCGGTTCACAAAGGAAACCGCACACTCACCAGAGGATTATGGCCTCGGACATTTCTCCACTTGGGCACAGGCTCTGTTAACACCTGCCAGGAGAGAAGACGTCAGAGAGCAGTTACTCCTCAGTTCTGAGCTCCGTGAAGGCAGATGAGTGTTAGGGGTAGGATGGGGACAGAGTCAAGACCTGGGCACCCAGGCTGGGCTACAACAGTGGAGCAACCCTCCCTGCAAGGTCAGAACTCCATCTAGACACGGTTCCTGGTGTGACTTCCAGAAAAGATCTAAGGCCCACCCTGTCCACCCCGTATACAAGTATGCGCACATATCCCCTCCTCTGCTGCTATGGGGGCTCCTCGGGGGCAAAGGGAGTTCTCCCAGCCACCCGTCCTGTTTTCCATCCTGTTCCTTACTGCCCACCAGAGGGCAGGCAGGGAGGTGAGAGAAGCCACGAGGGAGGCTGCTTCGTGTTCACACAGCTTCTGGTTTGGGGGCTCTGCCGTGACCCTGTGACCCTGGCAGTGAGCTCTGCCTCCATTTCCTCTCTCTGATCTCTGCGCTGGACACACCGATGGGCAAAGGATCATGTTTCTTTTAGTAGCTTCCCTAAACTGTGCAGGTGAGTTCTGGAAAGGATTTAAATGGTATTCTTGGAGCCAAGACTTTGAGAATATATGGGGATATTTGGGGATCTTCAAGTGCATGTGAGCAGGTGCCACAGGTCACAAGAGATCAAAGGAAAGCAATGCATGGGACCCTGGAGGAGGAACCTCCCCGCACCTTTCACCCTTTGTGCCTTTGCTCATGCTGTTGTTCTGCCCAGTATGCCCACCTCAACTTATTTTACCTCAAGTTTCATTACATGGAAAGCTCATACATATCCTTAAAAAAGCCAGTTCAAATATCCCTTCCTCTGTGAATCATTCCCAGCCCCCTCCCAACCTTCCTCTCCTTCTTCTGGGTCTTCATTCCATTCCTATCCTGTGAGTAGCAAATGCTGTACCACTCAGGCTCACCAGAGGCTCAGACAGAGGCAGCCTTGACTTGCGCCCCATCTGTGGGACAGTCACTCAACACACACTGAGCATCTCCCATGTCAAGTACCACACTAGGTACCAAGGATACAGCAAGAGCAAAACACCCCAGCCCTGCCTTCATGCAACTTTACACTGGCTAGGGAAGGAAACATTAATCAGATCGGCACAGAAAGTCAGCACATATTTTCAAACCCTGAGTAGTATAAAATAAGGATACAGAGGGGCCAGAAGAAACTACACCAGGGAGAGTAACCTAGCTGGGGAGGTCAGAGAGCAGAGCTGAGATCTGAAGGGTGGTCTTCTTAAAGCCAAAACATTTTTCTATGCTGTGGAGCCAAACGAGGGCACAGGCCCTGGAGCAGACGGCCTGGGCTGGGACACAGCGGTACAGGCACTAGCCAGGAGACTCTGGCCGAGCCATGTGACCCCACCGAGCCTCTGTTTCCTCCTCTGCAGCTGACAGTAGGACCTCTATCACAGGGACCACTCTTCTAAGGATGAAATCAATTAGATCATCACGAAGCCTCAACACAGTGCCTGGCACAGAGTACCACCCTCATTAGCTGTTAATTCTCACTGCTGTTGGTGGTGGTGGTCATTAGCTCCAAGGTCTTCAGTGAGAATATAAGCGCTTCTAAGGCCAGGGGGCAGCGGGGAGGAATTTCCCTGGTCCAGTGGTTAAGACTCTGCACTTTCACTACAGAGGCAGGGGTTCGATCCCTGGTCAGGGAATTGAGTTGCCGCATGCCACTTGGCTGGGCTGAAAAAATAAATAGAGTGCCAGTGAGAGTTACGTTGCTCAGGACAGGTGTGTCAGGAGCCCCTCAGAGCCCCACCTCCCTGGGTCTGAGGATTCACGAGGAGGACTCATAGGATCCAGCATATAGTCACACTCACAGCTAACTACAGTGGGAGGTTACAAAGTATAATCAGCCAAGGAAAAAGGTGCATGGAGCAAAGTCTGGGGGAAACCAGGCCCATGCTTTCAAGGGGCCCCTCCCTCCTCTTACAAGGGATATTCTCAATTCCCCCAGCAGCATTTCTGCTGGGTAGGGCTGGTTTGCACCCTTTATGAATCCACCAAGCTTTTGCAGGTTGCTTCAAACCTAGTGTGGAAGCCATACCTCGATGTCTGTTGAGTTGGAGAAGAACTCCAGGCATGTTGTCTTTCCACTGGCAATATTGCCCTCAACACAGATCTAGCAAAAGACAAATGCACGTTAGGACCAGAAAGTGAGTGCCTGGGGGAGTATCAGGACGAACTTCTAGGGAAGCGCTCAGGTGAACAGCATAACTCGTTCAGTCGAAGACCTCAGTGTGTACACAAAACCTCCACAGGAAACCGCAAGGTCCGGTTATTAGCAATTAACAACTCAATTCTTCCCACCAGTGGCAGGCTCCAGACCCACCAGACCACCACCCTCCAGGATAGATGCTCCCTTAAGTCAATCCACAGACCCCACAACTTGTCCTCGGCCACCCTAGCTCTGCCCTTCCCTAGCTCAATCCCTCAGACTCTTAGATTTTAGGCCAAATGGAGTATTACTCAGCCATTTAAAAAAGAATGAAATCAGGTCATTTATAGTGCTATGGATGGACCTAGAGTCTAACATACACGTTAAGTGAGTCAGAAAGAGAAAGACAAATGTCATATATTAATGCATATGTACGCAATCTAGAAAGATGATACAGATAGGTCTGTTTGCAGGGCAGGAACAGAAGTGCAGACGTACCGAACAAACGTGTGGGCACGGGATGGGGAAGGTATGGGTGAGATGAACTGAGTGGTACTGACATATAAACACTACAGTGTGTAAACCAGATAGCTAGTAGGAAGCTGCTGCACAGCACAGGGAGCTCAGCTTGATGCTCCGTGATGACCTAGAGGCGTGGGATTGGGGGTCTTGCATTTACTCACTGACGGCCTTCCATGGGCCAGGCACCGTGGACTCAGGAGCCAGTCCCAGCTCCCACTGAGCTCATAAGAGTGAAGATGGGGAGGAAAGTAAAAGAAAAGATGTTCACGGTGCCGTGGGAGCACAAGGCCAGCCAGCACCACTGCTCTGGAGAATGTGCCTAAGTTTACCTCCGCCTTCCTCTGCTGTTAGGCCTTCATTCCAACTTCCCATGATTGTAACTGACGCTGTGATGTGCCATCTATCCTTGTTTTTTGTTTTTTTTTTGGTGGGCGGGAGGGGTTGCACAGCTTGTGGGATGTTAGCTCCCCGACCAGAGATTAAACCCGTGCCTCCTGCATGGGTTGGAAGCACAGAGTTTTAACCACTGGACCACCAAGGGATTCCCTATCCTTATTTTTAAATAATAACATTTCATCTTTTCTGAAAACAGATTTTAAGCATTCTCACAATAAGAAATACAGGGAACTGACCAAAAAAAAAAAAATCACTCCTGATTCCAGACATAACCATTATTTAAATGTTTGATCAGAATCAGAGTTTTCAGAGGCAAACAAGTTTGAGCCCCAAAGCCCCCACCGGAAGAATCAAAATATATATTATCCTATTAAAGAGCCTGAGAAATCTGCCATAAGAAGGGGACTTGCCCAAATGTCCAACCAAGGGCGACCCATGCACATGAGGGAGCACTGTCAGCATTCAGCACTGAAAAGAAATGAAGTGCTGATAAACGCAGTAACGTGGATGCACCTCAAACATATGAAAGATGAAGACAGCTAGTCACAAAGACCAAATGCTGTATGATTCCATTTTATAGAAAATGTCCTGAAAAAGCAAAGCCTCAGAGACAGCAAGCAGAGTAGTGGTTGCCTGGCTCTGGGGGAGTGACTGTAAATTGGCACGAGGTTTCTTTTCTGAGTGATGGAAATGTTCTAAAATTAGACTGTGATGTTGCACAGCTCCATAAATTTACTAAGATATCATTAAGCTGTAAACTTAAGTCGATTTGGGGCTATGTACATAACATAATAAAGCCATTCTTTAAAAAAAAAAAAAAGGAACACAGTTCAATTTTAATCTAACAGTCAAAAAATTAAGACTTTCCATTCTCACCCCTCAAATTCTCTCCCCGTCTCCCTCAGACATACCCACTGTTATGACTTCCCAACTTTCCTTTAACCAGACTAACAATTTCTTTTCTTCTTTACCCCCTATAGACAGTTTATATATTATTTCATTTGGATCATACTTTTATATATTTTTATCCTCTTTTTTTTATCTCTTACAAAGTGTACTTTCCTAGGTCATTAAGTATTTTCAAAAACGTGATTCTGAATGGCTGAATAATATTTCATCACATAAGATATACCATGAATTATTGAAATCCCTACTGTTGAATGTTACATTCTCTCCAGTTGCTTTTATTATAAAATTGTGTTATTTTTGATACAATAAACTGGGCTATAGTGAGCCTTCTTATACATAAATCCTTGTCACTGGCTCCAATTATTCCCCTTCAATAGACTTTTAGGAGTATAATCAATGTATCCAAGGATATGTGAGTTTTTATGACTGTTGATGATAATGCCAAATTACCCTCTAAAATGCTGTCTCAATTCACACCCTTTTTTCTAAATGAAAAAGATGGATGGAAGAGCATGTGCCTTTTACCATACTGTGCCAATACTGGGCATATCCCATCCTAAATCTCCATTCATTATGAATAATGATGTCTGTCACTAGGCATTCAGTGTTAGCCCCTGGGGGTTCTGTACTTTGCCAACATTGTCACAGTGATCCCTGAAACAATCACAGCTAAGAATGATTTGCATAGATGGGGAAAACTCAGGCTCTGAGAGGTTAAGGACTTGTCTATCTCTACTAAAGAGCACAACTGGGGCTTGAACCACGTTGTCTGATCCACACTTTCCTTACTCCATTTGCAAAAGCATTTTTTCTCTGTTAGGGAGGTGGAGCACTTTCTTCTGTTTATTCAGTTCAGTTCAGTTCAGTCGCTCAGTTGTGTCCGACTCTTTGCGACCCCATGAATCGCAGCACGCCAGGCCTCCCTATCTATCACCATCTCCCGGAGTTCACCCAGACTCACGTCCATCGAGTCCGTGATGCCATCCAGCCATCTCATCCTCTGTTGTCCCCTTTTCCTCCTGCCCCCAATCCCTCCCAACATCAGAGTCTTTGCCAATTGAGTCAACTCTTCGCAGGAGGTGGTCAAAGTACTGGAGTTTCAGCTTTAGCATCATTCCTTCCAAAGAAATCCCAGGGTTGATCTCCTTCAGAATGGACTGGTTGGATCTCCTTGCAGTCCAAGGGATTCTCAAGAGTCTGCTCCAACACCACAGTTCAAACGCATCAATTCTTCGGCGCTCAGCCTTCTTCACAGTCCAACTCTCACATCCATACGTGACCACAGGAGAAACCATAGCTTTGACTAGATGGACCTTAGTCCGCAAAGTAATGTCTCTGCTTTTGAATATGCTATCTAGTTGGTCATAACTTTTCTTCCAAGGAGTAAGCGTCTTTTAATTTCATGGCTGCAATCACCAACTGCAGTGATTTTGGAGCCCAAAAAAATAAAGTTTGATACTGTTTCCACTGTTTCCCCATCTATTTCCCATGAAGTGATGGGACCAGATGCCATGATCTTCGTTTTCTGAATGTTGAGCTTTAAGCCAACTTTTTCACTCTCCTCTTTCACTTTCATCAAGAGGCTTTTTAGCTCCTCTTCACTTTCTGCCATAAGAGTGGTGTCATCTGCATATCTGAGGTTATTGATATTTCTCCCAGCAATCTTGATTCCAGCTTGTGTTTCTTCCAGTCCAGCGTTTCTCATGATGTACTCTGCATATAAGTTAAATAAGCAGGGTGACAATATACAGCCTTGACATACTCCTTTTCCTATTTGGAACCAGTCTGTTGTTCCATGTCCAGTTCTAACTGTTGCTTCCTGACCTGCATACAGATTTCTCAAGAGGCAAGTTAGGTGGTCTGGTATTCGCAATCCCTTTCAGAATTTTCCACAGTTGATTGTGATCCACACAGTCAAAGGCTTTGGCATAGTCAATAAAGCAGAAATAGATGTTTTTCTGGAACTCTCTTGCTTTTTCCATGATCCAGCAGATGTTGGCAATTTGATCTCTGGTTCCTCTGCCTTTTCTAAAACCAGCTTGAACATCAAGGAGTTCACGGTTCACGTATTGCTGAAGCCTGGCTTGGAGAATTTTGAGCATTACTTTACTAGCATGTGAGATGAGTGCAATTGTGTGGTAGTTTGAGCATTCTTTGCATTGTCTTTCTTTGGAATTGGAATGGAAACTGACCTTTTCCAGTCCTGTGGCCACTGCTGAGTTTTCCAAGTAAGCGTCTTTTAATTTCATGGCTGCAGTTACCATCTGCAGTGATTCTGGGGCCCACAAAAATAAAGTCTGACACTGTTTCCACTGTTTCCCCATCTATTTCCCATGAAGTGATGGGACCAGATGCCATGATCTTTGTTTTCTGAATGTTGAGCTTTAAGCCAACTTTTTCACTCTCCTCTTTCACTTTCATCAAGAGGCTTTTTAGTTCCTCTTCACGTTCTGCCATAAGGGTGGTGTCATCTGCATATCTGAGGTTATTGATATTTCTCCCAGCAATCTTGATTCCAGCTTGTGCTTCTTCCAGCCCAGCGTTTTTCATGATGTACTCTGCATATAAGTTAAGTAAGCAGAGTGACAATATACACCCTTGATGTACTTCTTTTCCTATTTGGAACCAGTCTGTTGTTCCATGTCCAGTTCTAACTGTTGCTTCCTGACCTGCATATAGGTTTCTTAGCTATTACAAATTCCCTCAGGAAAAGTCAGTTCATATTTTGTTCACTTGAAAACATTAGTCACTTCTTTTTAACCCAACTTTGGAATTTATTTTGCAATTCTGGGCAGTGACTCACTCCCCAGCTGTAGCTCAGCCCAGATATTCCCTGTCCAGTTCAATCCCATGGGATGTCCCATAGGCACCTCAATTCATCACTCCCCCAATACCCATTTACAGCTTCTGTTTCCATTCCTGTCTTCAGGAAAGGCTACACCATCTACCCAGACATTCAGGGCCTCTCTCCTCACCCATCAACTCACAACACCTCTGCAACCGTCCTTGTGGGAGCAGCCTTCCTGCTGGCCTTCCTGCCTCCAGTCCAGCCCAGCGGGGCCCCTATTCCCTATCTCTGGTCCAGCACTTCTTCCTGAGAGCTAAACCAGATCATATCCGGTGAAGTCTTTCAGTGGCTGCGGGTGCTGGGATCCGCCTCCAGTCCCTGTGCCTGACCAAAGGCTCTCCCCAGCCACCTCTCTGGGACAACCACCAGCCTCTCACCCCTCTGTGACTTGCCCCTGCAGTTCTCACTGTTCCAACACTCCTGCCTTGCCTTGTCCTCCTTCTCCCAGGAGGCCTCAAGACTCCGCAAGGCTCCCGTCAGTCACCATCCTCAAGAAGCTCTGCCCCCACTCCCTGCGGCTCCAGATCCACCACTGTCCTGTTCACACTCCCTCCCCCATCGGACCACAGGCTCACTAACAAAGGCTGCTGGAGTCCCAGGTCCACACAGGAACTCAGAGGATTTGTATAATTAAGAGCAGCTCTGGACCAGACTGCAAGCTCCACACCACTTCCTATGGACCACCTACTGTGTGTCTGGGGGATATCAGACCACACCCAGAAAGCACCAAGGACAGGCCTGGCTCACAAAAATGCTAGCTCAATAATTAATAGCACAACAATGCATCAATACCCACCTGGCTCGATTTACCAACCCCTCCCTCAGCTGTGGTGCCTGTCGCCATACCCTACCCCATGTCTAGTTTCAACAAACTTCCATAAATCTCAAGCATTTTCATCACCAGTACTCTCCTTGTGTCTGCTCTCCTTCCCAGGCCCTCTCCATCACCCTAAATACCCCCAGGGGGCCTGCCCACACCTTCCACCCTCTACAGACCCCAGCCAAGGTACTCCTGCCCACACCCACCAAGTAACTCCCTCTCCAGCCATTATCTACCAATCTGCAGATCCCTGAGCCTCTGGACCAATGGTGACCAAAATACTGCTCCACCACAACCAGCTAAAGGCTTAAACACCATGGGCATGTCCAGTTTGACCCTCCTTTGACCTTCAACCTCACACCAGGCACAATCCCCCCCTCCAGAGCTAGCATCTCGAAGTCACTGCACTGGCAGAACCCATGTCTACGGAGCCCCATGAATTCTTTGTGATCTCCCACTCACCCTTCTCAGCATCGGTGGTCTAGGGGCAGCAGTCAGAAGACCTGCCCTCACAGTCAGGCTGTCATCTACTAGCAGTCAAACTAACCTTTCACTTTACAAATCCTTTGTAATCATTCATCTATTCAAGTTAATAGTCAAAATTCACCCAGAGGCTATGAATACATGTATTCTCCTACCTGTGCAGATTCTTAGCAAAGGGACACCAGAAACTGGTAACAGAGTTGGTCTCTGGGGAGGGAGCCTGGGGCCCAGGAGCGGACAGCTCTTTATCCCTGGAGATCCCCTTGTATTTGTTCTTTTTTTTTATGTGCACATATTCCTTCACTCTTCTCCTCAAAACATGTATTGCGTGTGTGTGTGTGTGTGTGTGTGTGTGTGTGTACTACACACATATAATCCTACACTGGAGAGAGTGCACGTTAGAAAGAGACTTACCACTGATTTTTTCTCTTTTTCATTTTCTCTATCTTTATCTAGAAAAGAAAGGAAACCAATTTTTAAAAGCGATTTTAAATAGCTCACTCTTCGGTCATTGTTATGTTTGCTCCCTGGCCTAGAAATGTTTTCCAGTAACACCTGGGACCCTCCCTTGGCAGAGGGAGGCAGACCCACCACTGCTGTCTATGCTTTGAAACTGAAACTGCCGCCTGGATCCTGTTGGCACGTCTAGGCCACCAATGTGCTCAGCTCACAGAGTATATTATGCTTTCCATTTTCCACACTTCTTATATTTATGACTCTCACTGATGGGTGTCAAGCCAGTTAAAACGCACAGTGGCCTCCACTCGAAGCTCCCAGGTAGGAGGTCAGTGGGTATGGACTTCGGCACAGGACTCAAGTTTCTCCTGCAGGCCCCGGGGCTGACATCGCGGCCCACCCAGCCCACGGCGGGTTCTGAGGTGCCACTGAACTCCAGAACTTGGCTACAACGGGGCCTCTCATTTCTGAAGGGCAGGGTCTCCAGTCCCAAAGGAAAAGGGAGGGCATTGAACCTAACCCACCCCCCCATCCCCCGCTTGCTGGCACCTCCCCCAAGGCCGAAAGAATGGACCCAGGAATGGCACCGGAAACCCTCGGGGAGGAGGTTCTTTCCACTCTTTAGAGGGTTCCGCAGCTCCGAACTGGAGATGGGCCCAGAGCCCCAAGGCGCCACCCTCTACAGCCGGCCAGGGTCCAGGGCACCGCCCCGCCCCTTCCCCAGGCCGCCCAAGGAAATCCCGGCGCCCGGAAGGAGGGGTTTCGGGTTCAAGCCGGTTCCACGAGCCAAGGGCCGGGAGTGGGGCTGATGGCCGCATCCGGGATGCCTGCAACGGAAGCTCGACGCGTTACCCCGAGGCCAGGCCCAACGCTGCGCCCCTCGCGACCCTGGGCAGGAAGCGGGGCTCCCGGGCACATCGCGGCGCAGCGCCCGGAAAGCCCAGCTCCGCAGCGGCCGCAGCAGCACAGCCCGCCCTCCGGATGCCACATGCCCAGCCATTCTTCCTGCGCGGGCCTGCGCGAGCGCAGCCGGGAGACGGGGCCCGCCTCCGCGCGCAGCCCGTAGCCCCAGCCCGCCCCGCCCCGCCCCGTCGACTCTTAAAGAGACCTCTTCTCATTTCACCCTCACCCGAGACGGTAAGGGATTCGCCGTTGAGCAGCCTGGAAATCTCCCCGCCAACCAGACGCTGGCAGAATGAACCCATGATTTGGCAAGATTCGGGGCCTGGGTGGCCAATAACACCAGCGACTGGTTTGTTAATTAACTATTGAAAGTGAAAGTCGCTCAGTCGTGTCCGACTCTTTGGCACCCCATGGACTACACATGAAATTCTCCAGGCCAGAATACTGAGTGGGTAACTTTTCCCTTCTTAGGGGATCTTACCAACCCAGGAATCGAACCTAGGTCTCCCGTATTGCAGGCGGATTCTTACCAGCTGAGCCACAAGGAAAGCCCTAATTAACTGTTGGAGGTTGCTTAATTGAGCATCTGTTGTATCCAGGAACCAGTGACAACTCACACGCTGTTATTTATTCTTCCCAACAAGCCTACAGATGGGTGCTGTCACTCATTCTCCCAGCCGAGCTGATCTTTGGAAACAGGTAACTTTTAAAAAGTAAACAGAAGCATTCATTAAGGGGTGGAGCTGAAATTCAAGCCCATCTATCATGCTTCACAGCCAGCGCTGTTTTCTCTGAACTTTGACATTTCCGGGATCTGGACTGTAAATATGCTAGATCCCTCTGGAAGCTATTAAAAAACTAGACAACAGGACCCAAAGGAGTCGCTTATACTAACCCCTACTCACCAACCAAGAGTTAATTATAGTTTTGGCTCTCCAGTCAGTCAGGCATCATCTGATCAGCACTAGTTAGATCTGCGGTCCCCATCCTTTTTTGGCACCCAGGACCGGTTTTGTGGAAGACCTACCCCCCAGCCCCCTGGGGAGGAAGGATAATTGAAGTGCGTTTACACTTATTGTGTACTTTATTTATATTATTGTAATATTGTGCACTTTATTTGTATTATTAGGACATCTGGTCCACCTCAGATCAGATCATCAGGCATTAGATCCCAGAGGCTGGGAACCTCTGAGTTAGGTAACCTGATAGACCCCCCTGCCATCCCCTAGGAAAGTAATCTTGCAATAACCAATTTCCTTGTTCCCACTCCCTTCTGCCTTTAAGTCTTTCATTTCGTACACCTCTTCAGAGCTCCTTTCTGTTAGACTGGATCGCCGCCCTATTTGAATCATTTTTGTTATTGTTGTTCAAATAAAATCTTAAAAATTTTAGTATGCCTCAGTTTATCTTTTATCAAATGTACAATCAATATGTGGTCGTCTGGACAGACGACTAGGAGGTGGGGAGAAGTTAGCATTCGTAGCTCCCCTGTAGGTTACCGGAAATGGATAGTGCGAACTGAACCCGGCTTTCTGGCTTTGAAACCGGCTTTCTGGCTTTCCGCAGAGCGGGAGCCTGTGGCAGGGAGTGGGGGACCTGGCGTGCACCCAAGTAGGCTGCAGTGACATGCATGTGCACGCGCCAGGGCGGGAAGCCTAGAAGCGCTGCACGTGGCCGGGGTGGCCGTTGCAGACTTGGCTCAGGGCCTGGCAGAGAGGTGCGCTGAACAGGGGGACCCGCGGGAAAGTGCTGCTGCTGGGTCTGCAGGGGCGATGCAGACCCTGAAACCGAAACCAAAGTATCGCCCCTTCTGCTGCAGCGTGAAAGGCCACGTGAAGCTGCTGCGATTGGTGAGGGCGGGGCCGGGGAACTGGGGGGCGGAGTCCCAGGCACTCCCCGGCTGGGAGATAAAGCCCCCAAGTAAGAAGCTTATGCTCCCTTCTCTCCTCTCTTTCAGCTTTGTTTCTATCAAGGCCTTCTTAAAGGGAAGGCATTTCGCCTTACACCCTGGGGGTAGAAGGAGAGAAATAGGACAACTGTCCTCTTCATCAGGGGCTTTCTGTAGCCAGTAGTAGTAGCAAGGGTTAGTCGCTCAGTCATGTCCCGCTCTTTGAGACCCCATGGACTGTAGCCCGCCAGGCTCCTCGGCCCATGGGATTCTCCAGGCAAGCGTACTGGAAGTGGGTTGCCATGCCCTTCTCCAGAGGATCTTTCCTGGTATCTCAGACGGTAAAGGATCTGCCTGCAGTGCTGAAGACTGGGGTTCGATCCCTGGGTCGGGAAGATCCCCTGGAGAAGGGCATGACTACCCACTCCAGTATACTTGCCTGGAGAATCCCAGGACAGAGGAGTGTGGCAGGCTACAATCCATGGGGTCTCAAAGAGTCGAACACAACTAAGCGACTGACACTTCACAGACCCACTCATAAAGCAAGCTCTGCACACCTGCATGAATGGCCTACACCTGGACCCCCAATCCAAGTTACTCCCTTCTCCCCATGTCCATGTGAGGCTGCTACAGTTGTACCATTCAGATGCCAACGAGGTTAAAACCAAAACCAAAAAAATCCACTGAGGGGTTTTGCAGGATGCTGTGTTTACTTACTATAACTCGCAAGTTTTTTGTTTTTGTTTTTCCCAAGCTTTATTGAGATATTTCATATATGATAAAGCTTACTGATTTAAAGTGAAAGTGAAGGCGCTCAGTCGTGTCCAATTCTTTGTGACCCCATGGACTGTAGCCTACCAGGCTTCTCTGCCCATGGGATTTTCCAGGCAAGAGTACTGGAGTGGGTTGCCATTTCCTTCTCCAGAGGATCTTCCTGACCCAGGGGTTGAACCCGGGTCTCCCGCATTGTAGGCAGATGCTTTACCATCTGAGCCACCAGGGAAGTCCCTGATTTAAAGGGTACAACTAAATGTTTTTAGTACACTCATAGGTGTGTAGTGATATCTCATTGTGTTTTTTTAATTAATTTTTTTAATTGAAGGATAATTGCTTTACATAATTTTGTTGTTTTCTGTCAAACCTCAACATGAATCAGTCATAGGTATACATATATCCTTCCTCCCTTTTGAACCTCCCTCTCATCTCCCTCCCTATCCCACCCCTCTAAAATGGATACAGAGCCCCTATTTGAGCTTCCTGAGCCATACAGCAAATTCCCCTTGGCTATCTATTTTACATATGCTAATGTAAGTTTCCATGTTACTCTTCCCATACATCTCACCCTCTCCTCCCTTCTCCCCATGTCCATAAGTCTATTCTCTATGTCTGTTTCTCCATTGCTGTCCTGTAAATAAATTCTTCAGTACCATTTTTCTAGATTCCATATATATATTTATCTTTCTCTTTCTGACTTATTTCACTCTGTATAATAGGCTCTAGATTCATCCACCTCATTAGAACTGACTCAAATGTGTTCCTTTTTATGGTTGAGTAATATTCCATTGTGCATATGTACCACAACTTCTTTATCCATTCACCTGTCGATGGACATCTAGGTTGCTTCCATGTTCTAGCTATTGTAAATAGTGCTGCAGTGAACAATGGGATACATGTGTCTTTTTCAATTTTGGTTTCCTCAGGATATATGAGTAGGAGTGGGATTGCTGGGTCATATGGTGGTTTTATTCCTAGTTTTTTAAGGAATCTCCATACCATCTTCCATAGTGGCTGTATCAATTTACATTCCCACCAACAGTGCAAGAGCATTCCGTTTTCTCCACACCCTCTCCAGCATTTATTGTTTGTAGACTTTTTGATGAGGGCTATTCTTACTGGTGTGAGGTGATATCTTATTGTAGTTTTGATTTGCATTTCTCTAATAATGTGCAATGTTGAGCATCTTTTCATGTGTTTTTTAGCCATCTGTATGTCCTCTTTGGAGAAATGTCTGTTTAGGTCTTTTCCCCACTTTTTGATCAGGTTGTTTTCTGGTATTGAGTTGTATGAGTTTCTGGTATTGCTTGTTTATTTTGGAAATTAATCCTTTGTCAGTTGTTTCATTTGCTATTATTTTCTCCCATTCTGAGAATTGTCTTTTCACCTTTCTCATAGTTTTCTTTGCTGTATAAAAGCTTTTAAGTTTATTCAGATCCCACTTGTTTGCTTTTGTTTTTATTTCCATTAATCTAGGAGGTGGGTCATAGAGGATCTTGCTTTAATTTATGTCTAGTGTTCTGCCTATGTTTTCCTCTAAGAGTGTTATAGTTTCTGGTCTTACATTTAGGTCTTTAATCCATTTTGAGTTTATCTTTGTGTATGGTGTTAGGAAGTGTTGTAATTTCATTCTTTTACATGTAGCTGTCCAGTTTTCCCAGCAACATTTATTGAAGAGGCTGTCTTTTCCCCATTGTATATTCTTGCCTCTTTTGTCAAAAATAAGATACTCATAGGTGCATGGGTTTATTTCTGGGCTTTCTATCTTGTTCCATTGGTCTATATTTCTGTTTTTGTGCCAGTACCATACTGTCTTGATGACTGTAGCTTTGTAGTATAATCTGAAGTTAGGAAGGTTGATTCCTCCAGCTCCATTCTTCTTTTTCAAGACTGCTTTGGCTATTTGGGGTTTTTGTGTTTCCATATGAATTGTGAAATTTTTTTTTCTAGATCTGTGAAAAATGCCATTGGTAATTTGATAGGGATCTCATTGAATCTATGGATTGCATTTGGTAGTATAGGCATTTTCACAATATTGATTCCTCCTACCCAGGAACATGGAATATCTCTCCATCTGTTTGTGTCATCTTTGATTTCCTTCATTCAGTTCAGTTCAGTCGCTCAGTCGTGTCCAACTCTTTGCAACCCCATGAATCGCAGCACGCCAGGCCTCCCTATCTATCACCATCCCCCGGAGTTCACCCAGACTCACATCCATCGAGTCCGTGATGCCATCCAGCCATCTCATCCTCTGTCGTCCCCTTTTCCTCCCGCCCCCAATCCCTCCCAGCATCAGAGTCTTTGCCAATTGAGTCAACTCTTCGCATGAGGGGGCCAAAGTACTGGAGCTTCAGCTTTAGCATTATTCCTTCCAAAGAAATCCCAGGGCTGATCTCCTTCAGAATGGACTGGTTGGATCTCCTTGCAGTCCAAGGGACTCTCAAGAGTCTTCTCCAACAACACAGTTCAAACACATCAATTCTTCGGCACTCAGCCTTCTTCACAGTCCAACTCTCACATCCATACATGACTACAGGAAAAACCATAGCCTTGACTAGATGGACCTTAGTCGGCAAAGTAATGTCTCCGCTTTTGAACATATATCTAGGTTGGTCATAACTTTTCTTCCAAGGAGTAAGCGTCTTTTAATTTCATGGCTGCAGTCACCATCTGCAGTGATTTTGGAGCCCAAAAAAATAAAGTCTGACACTGTTTCCACTGTTTCCCCATCTATTTCCCATGAAGTTATGGGACCGGATGCCATGATCTTTGTTTTCTGAATGTTGAGCTTTAAGCCAACTTTTTCACTCTCCTCTTTCACTTTCATCAAGAGGCTTTTTAGCTCCTCTTCACTTTCTGCCATAAGGGTGGTGTCATCTGCATATCTGAGGTTATTGATATTTCTCCCGGCAATCTTGATTCCAGCTTGTGTTTCTTCCAGTCCAGCGTTTCTCATGATGTACTCTGCATAGAAGTTAAATAAGCAGGGTGACAATATACAGCCTTGACGTACTCCTTTTCCTATTTGGAACCAGTCTGTTGTTCCATGTCCAGTTCTAACTGTTGCTTCCTGACCTGCATACAGATTTCTCAAGAGGCAGGTCAGGTGGTCTGGTATTCCCAACTCTTTCAGAATTTTCCACAGTTGATTGTGATCCACACAGTCAAAGGCTTTGGCATAGTCAATAAAGCAGAAATAGATGTTTTTCTGGAACTCTCTTGCTTTTTCCATGATCCAACAGATGTTGGCAATTTGATCTCTGGTTCCTCTGCCTTTTCTGAAACCAGCTTGAACATCAGGAAGTTCATGGTTCACGTATTGCTGAAGCCTGGCTTGGAGAATTTTGAGCATTACTTTACTAGCATGTGAGATGAGTGCAATTGTGCGGTAGTTTGAGCATTCTTTGGCATTGCCTTTCTTTGGGATTGGAATGAAAACTGACCTTTTCCAGTCCTGTGGCCAGTGCTGAGTTTTCCAAATTTGCTGGCATATTGAGTGCAGCACTTTCACAGCATCATCTTTCAGGGTTTGAAACAGCTCAACTGGAATTCCATCACCTCCACTAGCTTTGTTCGTAGTGATGCTTTCTAAGGCCCACTTGACTTCACTTTCCAAGATGTCTGGCTCTAGATTAGTGATCACATCATCATGATTATCTGGGTCGTGAAGATCTTTTTTGTACAGTTCTTCCATGTATTCTTGCCACTTCTTCTTAATATCTTCTGCTTCTGTTAGGTCCATACCATTTCTGTCCTTTATCGAGCCCATCCTTCTGTGTAGAGTTCTTTTATCTCCTTAGGTAAGTTTATTCCTAGATATTTTATTCTTTTTGTTGCAATGGTGAATGGGATTGATTCCTTAATTTCTTTTTCAGATTTTTCATTGTTAGTATAAGAAATGCAAGTGATTTCTGTGTATTGATTTTGTATCCTGCAACTTTGCCAAATTCACTGATTAGCTCTAGTAATTTTCTGATACTATCTTTAGGATTTTCTATGTACAGTATCATTCATCTACAAATAGTAAGAGCTTTACTTCTTCTTTTCTGATCTGAATTCCTTTTCTTTTTCTTCTCTGGTTGCTGTCGCTAGGACTTCCAGAACTATGTTGAATAATAGTGGTGAAAGTGGACACTCTTGTCTTATTCCTGATCTTAGGGAAAATGCTTTCAGTTTTTCATCATTGAGTTTAATGTTTGCTGTAGGCTTATCATATATGGCCTTTACTATGTTGAGGCAGGTTCCTTCTATGCCCATTTTTTGAAGAGTTTTCATCATAAATGGGTGCTGAATTTTGTCAAAGGCTTTTTCTGCATCTATTGAGATTATCATATGGTTTTAATCTTTCAATTTGTTAATATGGTGTATCACATTGATTGATTTGCATATATTGAAGAATCCTTACATTCCCGGAATAAACTCAACTTGATCATGGTGTATGAGCTTTCTGGTGTGCTACTGAATTCTGTTTGCTAAAATTTTGTTGAGAATTTTTGCATCTATGTTCATCAGTGATATTGGCCTGTAGTTTTCTTTTTTTGTGTTGTCTGTCTGGTTTTGGTATCAGGGTGATAGTGGCCTCATAGAATGAGTTTGGAAGTATTCCTTCCTCTGCAATTTTTTGGAAGAGTTTTAGAAGGCTAGGCATTAGCTCTTCTCTAAATGTTTGATAGAATTCTCCTGTGAAGCCATCTGGACTGGGCTTTTGTTTTTAGGGAGATTTTTGATCACAGCTTCAATTTCATTGCTTATAACTGGGTTGTTCATAAGTTCTATTTCTTCCTGGTTCAGTCTTGGAAGATTGAACTTTTCTAAGAGTCTGTCCATTTCTTCCAGGTTATCCATTTTATTGCCATATAATTATTCATAATAGTCTCTTATAATCCTTTGTATTTCTGCATTGCCTATTGTAACCTCCCCTTTTTCATTTCTAATTCTGTTGATTTGATTCTTCTCTCTTTTTTTCTTGATGGGTCTGGTCAAAGGTTTGTCAATTTTGTTTATCTTCTCAAAGAACCAGCATTTAGCTTTATTAATCTTTACTATTGTTTCTTTCATTTTTTTCATTTATTTCTGCTCTGATCTTTATGATTTCTTTCCTTCTAATAATTTGGGGGTTTTTTTGTTCTTTTTCCAGTTGATTTAGGTGTAAAGTTAGGTTGCCTATTCAATGTTTTCCTTATTTCTTGAGGTAGGATTGTATTGCTATAAACTTACCTCTTAGAACTGCTTTTACTGCATCCCATAGGCTTTGAGTTGTTGTATTTTCATTATCATTTGTTTCTAGAAATTTTTTAATTTCCCTTTTGATTTCTTCAGTAACCTGTTGGTTATTTAGAAACGTATTGTGTAATCTTCATGTGCGTGTGTTTTTTACAGTATAACTCACAAGTTTTGATCTGAGTGAGCACAAGGCCAATAGAGTCCAGAGCAAGGACAGTGGAACTGTGCACTTCTGGGGGTGTCAGACCTGCCAAGAGATTGCAGCCAGTTCTGGATAGAGGTTTGGGAGAGAATGAACTGTTGTTTGGCTAGTTAGAGAAGTGGAAACTATCATAGGAGACTATGTTGAAGAATTTTAAGAAAAGGGGAAGGAAAAAAATAATTCTTAAATTCTAAAGAGGTGACCTATCAGAAGAGGGGATAGAAAGTTAAAACTTACAAGGAAACAGCCCCACTTAATAAGAGAAAGAGTTTTCTATTGGGAAAGTGGCAAAATAAGTGGCCACTTGGGAAGGCAGTACATTCCCAGACAGAAGAGGTACCAGGTGTAGGCAAGCACCTGGTGAGCAGGCTGTAATGGCAGCTCCAACTCCAGGTGAGTGGGCAGGACAAACTGCACGCAAGGCCCTTCTGCACCGAAGTCTTTGATTCTGAAAAATATAACATACTGCAAGTCAGAAGGCCTGAGGGAAGTTTAGAAAACTACTCAAGTTCAAAGGGCTTCCCTGGTGGCTCAGAATCCCTCGTAAAGAATCCGCCTGAATCCGCCTGTAGTGCAGGAGACCTGGGTTCGATCCCTGAGTCAGGAAGATCCCCTGGTAAAGGAAATGGCAACCCACTCCAGTATTCTTGCCTGGGGAATTCCATGGACAGAGGAACCTGGCTACAATCCACAGGGTTGAAAAGAGTCGGACATGACTGGGTGACTAACACACTTTCACTTCAAAGAACAGAGAAATTCCCTTGGGTTGGGAGTAAATAATCAGGAAAGAAGTGACTGGAAGGTCTGGGGCTCTGAAAACTCTGGAACACTGGAGGAGAAACAGGATTTTGTGAGAAAGTTTTGATTTTTGACATACGAATTTCCTCCACAAACATTTTAAATATTTACTGTCTTCCCAGCCCTGAGTTAGGACTTGAAACAACAGACATCCAAGACAAAAGTCCCTGACTCATGGGGTCCTTCAGTTTAGACAGAGTCAGACACACAAGCAGATAGTTTTGGTGTTTGATAAGATGAAGTTAGGGCACAGAATGAGGCATTTAAACAAGGAGGTATCAGGAAGCTTCCTAGGGGGACACGGGTAGGGTTTAAGGGACAGTCACCTGAGTAAAGGCTTGGAGGACAAAAAAAAAAAAATGCATGATTTATAAGAAACCATAACAAGTTGAGTGCTGCCTTATTTTTTTCCATTCAACAAATATTTATTGAAAGCCTGCCATGGGCCAGGCACTGTTTCTGGCTCTTGGGAAGTATCAGGGAACAAAGCAAAGATCCTTGTACTCATGGAGTTTATGTATTGGAGTGGGAGGGAGGGAAAAAAACAACAAACAGAAGAAATAAATAAATGGTGTAGTATTCCAGAAGGGGGTAAGTGCTATGGAACAAGAGAAAACTAAAGCCAGGTAAGAGAGTATAACACACGGAAACGTTGGAGAGGACAGTTGCAGGTAGCAAGACTAGACTGGTCAGATTAGGCCCTGTTGAGATGACTTCTGAGCGAAGCGTTAAGAGAAAGTTAACTATGAATACATTGGATTAGCCAAAAAGATTGCTCAGTTTTTTCCATAAGATGTTATAGAAAACCCCAAACAAACTTTCTGGCCAACCCAAGATGAAGGAAGATGTGTTTTAGGCAAAGAAACACCCAGTACAATGGCCCTATGGCAGGAATGTACCTGAAGCATTCAAGGAGAAGTGAGAAAAACCAGTACAGTGGGGCTGGAGTGACATGGGGACAGTGGGAGATGAAGGTTTTGAATAAAGTTTTATATGATGTGACTAACATTTTAAAAAGTTCACCAGCTGCTATGGTGACAGTAGACTGGGGGCTGGGGGTTTGGGGGACAGGAGGATTCTGCAGAGGCAAGGGTAGAAAAAAAAGATGATCAGTTAGAGCTATTGCAGTAATCTGAGCAAGAGATGGCTGTGGCTTAGACCAGGCCTCTAGCAGAGTAGGTTATAAGAAATGGTCACATTTGGGATATATGTTGAAAGTAGCCCCAACAAGATTTGCTGATAAACCAGGTGTGGTGTGAAAAAGAGAGAGGAGTCTGAGATCCTGCCAAAGTTTTTGGCCTAAGCAGCTGGAAGAATGGAACTGCCATCCACTGAAAGCCTGTGGGTAAAGCAGATGTAGCCAGAGAAACAGAAGTTCAATTTTGGATTTCATTGTTAGAGATGTCTATTAGACATTCAAGTGGCAATACTGAATAGGCATTTGGAATATTCAAGACTGGATTGTAGGAGAGATTGGCACTGCAGAAATGTGTGTTAAGACCCTTCAGTCGTGTCCGACTCTGTGCGACCCTATAGACTGTAGCCCGCCAGGCTCCTCCGTCCATGGGATGCTCCAGGCACAAATATTAGAGTGGGTAGCCGTGTTTTCCTCCAGGGGATCTTCCCGACTCAGGGATCGAACCCAAGTCTCCTGCACCTCCTGCATTGCAGGCATATTCTTTATCACTGAGCCACCAGGAAGCCACGGCAGAAATAGAGGTATTTAAAGTCACGAGACTGATGAGATCATCAAGAGGTGATTGTACATAGAGTGGAGAAGAGCACCATGGATTGAGCCCTGGAACACTTCAACATTAAGAGGTTGGGGAGAGGAGGAATAACCAGCAAAGAAGAATGAAAGTGAAAGTCACTGAATCATGTCTGATTCTTTGTGACCCCATGGACCGTAGCCAGCCAGGCTCCTCTGTCCATAGAACTCCCCAGACCAGAATACTGGAGTGGGAAGCCATTCCCTTCTCCAGGGGATTTTCCCAACCCAGGGACTGAACCCAGTTCTCCTA
Source organism: Oryx dammah (assembly GCF_014754425.2). Taxonomy (NCBI): domain Eukaryota; kingdom Metazoa; phylum Chordata; class Mammalia; order Artiodactyla; family Bovidae; genus Oryx; species Oryx dammah. The sequence goes on along the minus strand of NW_024070197.1, from coordinate 30,499,781 downwards.
CATTGCAGGCAGATTCTTTTCTGTCTGAGCCACCAGAGAAAACCAAAGAAGAATGAGAAAGAGCAATTAGGGAAGTGAGAGGAACCAAGAGTACGGTGTCCTAGAAGCCAAATGAAGGAAGTTCTCGAGAGAATGATCAACTGTGACAAATACTGATGACAGTTCAAATAAGATGAGGACTGAGAATTGAACACTGGAATTACCCTGTAGATAAACTGTCAAAAGCTCTTTGCTAAAGTAGACAGGAGCTGAGTCATGGAAGATTCGAACACCATGGTGAAGGGAGGCTCTATTCTGAAAACCATGGGGAGCCACGGAAGGATTTTAAACAGGTGGAGCATTGCACAGATCTTCATTTTAGAAATTTCACTGTGGGACCTTTGTCATGTTAGTTCAAGGAAAAGATACTGAAGAGCAGTAATTGGAGTGACTAAGTGGATTCCCAAAATGTTTAGGCATTAAGTCAGCAGGACCTGATGATTGGTCTGTTGTGGGCAGTAAGTTGGAGCAGTGATCTTAGGTTTCCAGGGCAGGTGAAAAGGTAGATGGTCATATCACCAATTAAGATAGTGAATACAGGAGCAAGGGACAAGGTGACATCAGTTTTGCCCACGGTGAATTGAAGATTCCTGTAGGTTATTCAGATGTTCTAAATGGCTGTTTATGTGTGAGATGTTGAAGATACACCTGGGATAGAGACTCAGATTTATTGAGGAGGTTGTAGATAGAATCTAAACAAATGTCAGTATTTTAAAGTGATGCGTAAAAGGAAAGCCCACCAAGGCAGAATAGTTTCAGAGGAATAAGAACTCAAAGAGGTGACATGGGAGTCAAGGAGTAGAAAAGTAGGAAAAAGCCAATAGCAAGTAAGTCATGGGCATCCAGTAGCATAAGGATTGAAAAATGTTTGTTAAATTTAGTAATTTTGAAATCATTGATGATCTTGGCAAAAGCAGTCTATATAGATGAAATGTTTGAGATATTAGTGAAATGTTGAAAAATTAACTGAAAACGAAGGCCAGGAGACAGGAAAATTATAAGAGCTGTAGATATGGATTGAGGGAGAACCCCGGGTGACTGAAATCATGGGAAATGTGCCCAATTCCGAGGTTACAGATGATGGGGACTGAAAAAATGACCCTTGATTTCATAACCCATGAACTCAAGGCCTTATTTGGTTCAATAGAGTAAATGAAGTGATTTGAGATATGTTGCTGATAGTAATTATATTAATTATAAAGAACACATTATTTAGTAACAAGTTATATTTACTGTAAAAGAAACTGACCAATTTAGAAGTTTCAAAGTAAGCTACTTTTACACATACTTTTAAAGTAACTGATAGAATTATGAATAAGGAGCCTAGATAGATCTGAGATTAAAAAGAGAATGTGGATGCCGACAGACTGATCATAAGTCTAGTCAGCAAAGACTCCTGCCAAAACCATCTTCCAAGTACACAGAGACTTTGGATAAAGCTGTATCTCCCATAAGAACATCACAACATCAACAAACTCTCAGGGACCTACCAGCTTATTTTTTCCTTTAAGTCACTTATCATTTCTCTTTTCTATATCTTCATTTGGAAATGAGGAAATTAGATTAGATTAATTATCTTGGTTTTTTTTCACTTACGTTTTTGTTCATTCTGATTGCATTATGTTTAGATAAGAGAAAATATGTTAAAAAGTGAGGTATCAGAATTGGTGTTTTTTTTTTTTCTTTTCTTCTCCACAGGGTTTTTCAGAGAATTGTTTTTCTCTGACACTTTGTTTTAAACTTTCCTTCCCAGTATTTTTCTTTTAAAAAATAATGTTTATTTAGTTTTGACTGTGCTGGGTCTTCGTTGCCACATGAGCTTTTCTCTAGTTTCGGCAAGCAGGGGCCACTCTCCAGTTGCAGTGCACAAGCTTCTCATTGTGGCAGCTTCTCCCATTGCAGAGCACGGGCTCTAGAGCTCGTGGGCTTCAGAAGTTATAGCACGTGGGCTCAGCAGTTGTGGCTCCCGGGCTCTAGAGCACAGGCTCAATAGTTGTGCTCAGGCTTAGTTGCTCCGTAGCATGTGAGATCCTCCCAGACCAGGGATCAAACCTGTGTCTTCTGCATGGGTAGATGGATTCTTCACCACTTAACCATCAGAGAAGCACCCCCAGTGTTTTTCATGGCAACATTCTAAGTTTAAATTTGACGGTAGATTCCAGATTTTTGTTACAAGTTAAGGAGTGATGAGGAGGATAAGGAATTATAACAGCTAGTACACAGGCTTTTTTTGAGAAGCATTATAGGGAGAAGTAGAAAATGGGAATTTCTGTGGGGAGCAGATGAAAGGAAGGGTTGTGTATGTTTTAAGAGAAGACAACTTAGAGACTTCCCTGGTAGTCCAGTGGCTAAGGCTCCATGATCCTAATGCAGGTGACCTGGGTTCAATCCCTGGTCAGGGAACTAGATCCCACATGCAGCAAGTAAGACTCAGCACAGCCAAATAAATAAATAAATATTGTTTAAAAAGAGAGAGAGAAGATAACTTAGATATGTTGATAAGATGATGAGGAAAGAAGCTAGGGCAGGAGGAGAGAGTGAAGGTGTGAGAGGGAAACGGAGTTACTTAGTGGGAAAAGATCAAGGGCATGGATGTGGGAAGGGATGGCATTAGGTATACAAGTGGAGAACTTAATTAAACAAAACAGAAAGGGATACCTGGTTCTCTAAAATGAGAAGAGAAGTTGACATCCGTGCATTTTAGTCTGCCTCTTTCAGATGTGTGTGTGTGTATAAAGAAGAAACCCATTTATTTTGTCATTTTAGAATTGATCATTTTTACAGCTTAAACTTGTTCAATCATCACTGAAGAGGTCATGTTTGTTTTTTTTTCCCCTCTAGGCACTAGCTGCGACATCTATGACCTTTTTCATCCTAGCACAAGCGCCAGAGCCGTACATTGTCGTCACTGGATTTGAAGTCACTTCTACTTTCTTTTTCATACTTTTATATATACTCAGACTTGATCGATTAATTAGCTGTTTATTTTGGCCTTTACTTGTAAGTGTTCAGTTTCATTGTTAACTACTTTTTCCTGCCATAGAGAAACATTTTAATAAACTCTGTTGTTTAGTTTTCGTAAACCTTTAAGGAATCTAACAGGCTTAGGAAGGAGGAACGCTATCCACTGCTAATGTGCTCTGGGGAGATCCTCAGGGAACCAGAGGAACCATTGAGCATGGATTCTCCTCGGAGCTCCATCTATCGGTAGATAACAGCTGATGCTTCTGTCAGGGAAATTCACTTAGGGGTAGATCATCAAAATAAATTTAAATTTAAGATCATGGTCAAATAAAATCATAGAACATTCTTAATCTTTACCTCCCTTTGAAGTTCATGTTGATATGACCTCAAAATTAGGGAACAGAGAGCCAGATACACAAGTATCTACATCTTATATATCCCTGATCACTAAATGGAAAATCAAAATAATTTAGAGGCTGAATAAAGCACAATGTTATCTTACTTTAAAATGTCTGTCATCATTGATGCTAAATAATTTTTAACTCATCTTGTGGAACCGTTTTCAGTAGCATAGGGACTTTACCTGTCATACTCACAGCTTTAGGAATAGCTGCCCAGTGGAGCACCCAAATGGTCCAGAAACTCTTGAAATAGGCAAATTGAAGATATTAGCTAAGATTCTTGGCCTGTCAGCCTGGACCATAAGTTGGTTCTAGGAAAACGGGAGCAACTTCACTGCTCCTCTTTCAAGTCTTAACCCCAGAATCCTGTGTCCTTAGGTCTCCTTTCTGAGACCCCTGCTGGCTTTCCACCCTTTGGCCGGACTGGTAGCTGCACTGGTCTCATCCTTTTTGGGTTCCAGAGCACTCGTATCCAAGCTGATGACCCTGTATTAGGGGACTTGCCTGGTGGCTCAGCAGGTAAAGAATCCTCCTGCAATGCAGGTAACCCAAGAGCCTCGGCTTCAATCCCTGGGTCAGAGGAAGATCCCCTGGAGTAGGAAGTGGCACCCCACTCCAGTTTTCTTGCCTGGAAAATCCCATGGACAGAGGAGCCTGGCAGGCTACAGTCCCTGGGGTTGCAGGGAGTTGGACACTGAGCAACTAACACTTCACTTCAACCCATATTAAGGAGAGAGGACTTCAGAGCTGTTCTCAAACCATAAACATGCCTTAAGGTGGCGCTTTCTGGAACCACTTTTGAAGGCCAATGATGAGCATTTCAGGCTAATCACAAGCTGAGAACATCCCCAAAGTGAAGAGCTGGGGGGAGGATAGGATCTCCGTGGCATCTCTCCAAACTCCTCCCTGTGCTCCACTGTGCAGCTGGACCTGACTGCAGTAAGGTCCGGACAGATGACAAAGCCTCCCTTAGGTGGCCCTGTAACATCATTTAGTGGCAGGAAGGACTCAGCTAAATGATCCCAAAGAGATGATGAACATGGTTCACATCCCGTTCATCTTACACCCTAAAAGTTATATGGTGCTCTTCACACTCTGCTTTTCCAAGGTTAATAAAACTAGCACATTTTAGCGTTTATTTTTTTCCCCAAACTGTACTAATTCTCTGGAGCTTCTTACGTGTCCCAGTAATAAACTTGGAAATTAAGTTTCACAGAATACACGGAGAGGGAGCGTGGCCTACATGCAGCATATTGAAAAGCAGTCTCCAAATCTCTGAGGCTCAGCCTGGGCTGATACTGTACTCTGAGAAATGATGCTATCTGGCCAACTCAGTTATCACTCCATCATGAAACCCAGACTCCTCTCTGCTCTTGAGCCCATGAAAGCATTTATTCAGCAAATATTAAGTTTCTGCTAATCCCAGGTTCTATACCAGGCTCTTTGAGAAAACAAAACACAAGTCTTATACCTGACAGGCTTTCCATATAGCCAGGAAGCAAGATTGATGAGCAATTCAGTATAATATTAATAGGTGCTCCCTGGATGGTGTGGAGGTTCCCCGGAGGAGAAGGAAACCAAATCATAATGGGCTTGCCTGAGGAAAACTACGCCTGAGTTGAGGGCTGGAGGATGAAAAGTAGTCAGCTGACTGATAACAGGGCTGAGCGTTCTCCCAGTACAGGGAACAATGTGCGTGTGAGGTTCTAGGTGGAGAAAAAGCTGAGCCCTTAAGGACCTGCAAGAGTTCTGAGTGGCCGCGAAGCAGAGAAGGGGCAAGAGTAGAGATTTGAGAATGGGCTGCCGCCTATGGGTTCGCACAGTCAGACACAACTGAAGCGAGGCAGCAGCAACAGTAGCAGGAGGTCAGAGCATGCAAGAATTCAAGTGCCCTGGGTTTTAACCCAAAAGCCACTGGAAGCTTTGGGAGATTTTTAAGTAGAGTAACACAATTAGTTTATATTTGAGGAGATCGCTGGTAGCAATGTCAATAATGGCTTGAAGAGGGACAAAACCAGAGGTGGGTCTCAAAGACCCCTTAGAAGTCTGTTATCATAATCCAGACATGAAAATGAGAAAGGCCTAAATCAAGGTTAAAACTGTACCTGGAGAGAAAGAGTGTTGATGAAAACTGATAGGATTGGGTAACAGAAAAAAGTCAAGGAGAGCTGCCATTTAAAGAACCATCTTAAGAGGGTAACAAGACAGGAAGTTTAGGAGGAAGAATAGGTTTATTTGAGGGGAGAGGTGGATAATGAATTCAGCTTGAGAAATAGAAGGTTTTAGTGCCTTATGGGACATTCAGATGGAAATGTTCCGGTCTGAGGCTTAGGAGAGAAGTTAGAGCTGCAACTTTGGGGGAGTTATCACCTTGTGATGGGAAAATGGCTCCAAGGGAGAGTAGAGCAAGATGAAAGCAAGACTGGGAAATAGCAACATCTGGCGTGAAAGGGAGAAGTGAGTAGGCAGAGAAGGACAGGAGAGGACCCAAGGGAGACCCGTGTCCTAGAAGTCAAGAGAGGAGAGCATTTCAGGAAGAAAGGAGAGGTGACTAATGTTGCAAGTAAGGCGAGAAAGCCCAGAAAAAATTTATATATTTTTTTCCACTGTATTAACAGAGGCCCCCGGTGTGGGCAAGTGACAGTAAAGTGGTGGGAATAGTTAGACTGAGCAGGGAAGGAGACGGCTGTGGGCAGAGGGTCAGCACTGAGCTGAAGAAACCTCCCAGGGACCAAGGAGGGTAATGAACAGAGTGAGGTCCCTGCAGAGTGGCCGGCAGGAGCGAGGCCGGAGCATAACTGGGAACAACGCCTGTAACATGAGTGAGGGACACCAAGATGGCGGAAGATTCCAGTTAATCTACGGGGTTGGAGGAAGGGGGAAGGTAACCTGTCAATACTTCTATCAATGGCCACTGTCTTCACTGATTAGGAAAGGGCTTGGTCACCTGCACAACAGATCTGTGATGCATGTCACTGTCCCAGAGGTGTAGTACCTAACACAGTTCACAGAGCAGGTGTCCTCTGACTGGTCCCCTCAAGTGCTCCAGCGACAGAAAACACACACAGGGAGGCAACCCAGGTTTTTGCGGTGATATGTAAGAACAGGCTCAAAATTTCTAAGAAAACTCCATTTTTGTAATTACATTTATAGTCTACTCCATGGCATACTGATGTTCGGTTTTTAATAGAAAAACAAGGCTTGAAACCACTATTAAGGATCACTGATATTCTGGGGCAGACGCATCCTTCCCTCCCCACTACCCCACCCCCAGCCATTATTCTCTGCCCTTCCTAGAACATCATCTTTATCTGAAGCCATTTATATACACTTACTCAAATTACTACCAGGAGGCTGGCTATCTGTCTGAAGCAGAAGTGTGGTCTGTGCCTTGAAACAGCAAAATACCCAGCAGAGAAGAGCATTAACCTAGGACAGCTAGTCTCAACATCTCCTGCAGACGAGGACTTTTTTTCTGCCTAAGTGTATCATCTGCTCTTGCCCTGTCCCCATTGAATTTCTTCCTGTTTTCTTTGTAATAACTACTTTTCTAAGTTACCAGGGTTTGGAAGATTTCTGTGTTAATAATTCCTTCTTGCTACAGTTATCTGCTAATATACATAAACTATTCCAGAATAAAGACAACTTTCCTTTTCCACAGTATACATCCATTCCAAATATAAGTTGCACCTCTTAAAGCCACAGTTCAGAAATGCTTCAAGAAATTATTACATGAATGAGCTACATCCTCAGAAATGATTGCATAATTGGCCAGCTGTTACATACAGATGTGGGGGGGGGTTTCTTTCCCAAAATTAAGTTTATCCTGCTCAAAGTTTTATTAATTGCATTTGGAGTAACATTATAAAGTTGTTTTATGGTGTAGACCACTCCACACTTATTAAAACTGAGCATTCTGACTTTTACTTTAAACCTTCCACATAAGACATACCCAGTCCTAACCAGATGAGTTCTCTCTCCAACTACCTTTCAACAAAAAACAAATAAGCCCTAATAAGGAATTAATGATTGGTGTGTCATACATTAAGAGACCCATTAGACATCATTGTTGACCAAATACAATATACATGTCATTTTACAATAGCAGTTTGACTTCCTAAAACTAATTTATTTAAACTAAATAAATTTGATTAAAAAATGGAATTTTCAAGATCTTTAGGGAGCAGATTCATTCTGTTGCTGATCTTCATGTAACACTGATCTTTCTATTCTGTGTTTTCAGGATATTATCAACTCAGTGGTAGCAGCAGTATTTATGATAGTTGTATCTGTGTTGGCACTGATTCCAGAAACCACAGTATATACAGTCCTTGGAGGGGTAAGTGGAGGTTCTTTCCAGTTTCTCCCTTCAGGTTTGATCAGAATTCAAATTTACTTGAAAAATAGATAGAGGAACAGAAAACTAGATCGTTTTCATCCTTGAGGCTCCTATCCCAGTATACAGTACCTAGTGGCTTAATATTTTTGTGCATGAACACATGCCCTGATTAATGTGAAGGAATATGATTTCACACTAAATTTGAAGTTAAATAAAGAGGTTCCTCTGTATTTCTCACAGATATATAGGGTTCGACTAAACGGAGAACTTACAGTTTAGGAATGAGTTACAATACTAAGCTCTCAGAAACCTGATATCAAGCAAAAATAACAAATGGTGGATGAATTTCATAGCTATCCCTTTTCAAGAAAATGATACATCCTGCTTGTTAAGGAATGACACACAGTTCTGAGCTCAGTTATTTCTTGTCCAGATCCTGCTACAGATGGAATAAACATGTGTCATGTAAGGGAATGGGTGGTAGGAAGACTTGTAACAAAAGGATTATTTTGAACACTGCTTGAAGAAAAGCTAATCAGTTTAATTTGGAAGGCAAGCCAAAACAAACCAAGAGTCAAGTAATTAGTTACAGTTTCATCTGATATTCTTCTGAGATTTCTTAGAGGGGGTTCAAAATCATGACTTTTCTAGGTTCCAATTTAGAGAAGTGAATTAGAAAGTTCTTCTTAAATAAATCTCCCTCTAACTTCCTTATCTTTTCTTGGGAGAAGTGGCCACATATGTCAGAATCCAGTCCATGCAGTCAAAGCTATGGTTTTTTCAGTAGTCATGCATAGATGTGAGAATTGGACCATTAAGTAGGCTGAGTGCCAAAGAACTGATGCTTTCAAACTGTGGTGCTGGAGAAGACTCTTGAAAATCCCTTGTACTGCAAGGAGATCAAACCAGTCAATCCTAAAGGAAATCAACCCTGAATACTCATTGGAAGGACTGATACTGAAGCTGAATCTCCAATTCTTTGGCCACCTGATGTGACAAGCCGTCTCACTAGAAAAGACCCTTATACTGGGAAAGATTGAAGGCAGGAGGAGAAGGTGATAACAAAGGATAAGATGGTTGGATGGCATCACCGACTCAACGGACATGAGTTTGAGCAAACTCCAGGAGATGGTGAAGGACAGGGAAGCCTGGAGTGTTGCAGTCCATGGCGTTCCAAAGAGTCAGACACGACTTAACGACTGAACAACCACAAAGGCTTTTCCACTTCACTAGGCCCAAAGCAATTTGATGAGGGATGAGAATTACCCTAGAAATGAGACAGTGCAGTAACAGCAATTTCTCCTAGCTATCTTTAAAGATTATTTTATCCCTCAACTAGGGAGAAAGAACGAGGAGGCACAGAATTTACTTTCATTTCCTCATTAATTCATTGATTCATTCTTTAAGTGCACTTTGGTAGGTGCTGACAGAGTATAGAGCCGTAAGCCACAAGTGGCTGAGCCCTGGAAATATGGCTCATCTGAACTGAGATGAGCTGTACATGTAAAATATACATTGGCTTTCAAAGACTTACTACTCCCCTCAAAGAATGTAGAATATTTCACTTATAATTCTATTATATTATTGATATGTTGAAATTATATTATTTGGATATATCAGGCTGCTGCTGCTGCTGCTGCTAAGTCACATCAGTTGTGTCCGACTCTGTGCGACCCCATAGACAGCAGCCCACCAGGCTCCTCTGTCCCTGAGATGCTCCAGGCAAGAATACTGGAGTGGGTTGCCATTTCCTTCTCCTATATCAGGCTAAATAAATTATATTATTAAAATTAATTTCACTTGTTTTTTTTTTACTTTTTAATGTGGAAATTAGAAAATTCCAGATCAATTATGTGGTTTACATTGGTAACTCGTATTTCTTTTGGATGTCCCCAGACTTGAATGTGACCCCTATCCTCAAGTTGCTTAAAGCCTAATACAGGAGACAAAAGTGCAAACAGCTGTATTTAAGTTGTTAGTGGAGTACTATGAAGCATAAGAAAAAGGAAGCAACTTCCTCTCTCTCAGGCAGGCTTCCCAGGTGGCTTAGTGATAAAGAATACACCTGCCAGTGCAGGAGACTCGAGTTCCATCCCTGGGTCAGGAAGATCCCCTGGAGAAGGAAATGGCAACTCATTCCATTATTCCTCCCTGGAAAATTCCATAGACAGAAGAGCCCAGTGGGTTACAGTCCATGGGGTTGCAAGAGTCAGACATGACATAGCAACTAAACAACAACAACAGGACCTCTCTCTAGAATCATAGTTTGCCAGGAATAAAGGGGAAGAAAGGCAGGTGCTTACTGGTGGAGGAACCAGCAGCATGCTAGTAGCAGAGTCATGAAAGCATCTATAGTAAGTGTTGGGTTGATCAAATGGTTGGTTCAGGTTTTCCTGTGACATCTTATGGAAGAACCCGAATGACTTTTTTGGGCAACCAAATACTTAGCATGGTCAGAACCTAGGAAGCTGTGTTTGCGATTCAGGATGGGAAAGGGACAGAGTCTGAAGCCAGACCTCCTGGGCAGTTGGATGGAGCTGGTGATAGCACTGACATCCCTTTCTCCAGCCCGAGTGCCAGTTCTCAAATAGCCATCAGAGAACCTAAAGACCATGTTCCAGTTAATTCCTTTTACTCAGTTTTTCCTGAGGCTTATTTAGAATCTCACCCCTTATGTGGATGTGGCCCAGCCTTGGAGAGGTCACTTAGGATCATCTCATCACTCTAGTTCTCCAAAGTGCTTATCACAGCTTAAATCTTGAGCTGATGTTAACCCTGACTTTTTCTCTGGTACAGTTCGCAATAGAAAAATGGAACAGTTGAACACTGGGTATAGAAATGTTGATTAGTAACTAAATTTTATCAGTAGGGCTTTAAACAGTAATATCCGGGAGCAAGAGATCCAGACAAGTATTTGCTTCAGAGCCCACACCACTTCAATATTGGTTTCTGCTCACTTAAATCATCTTTCCCTTTCTCTAGGAAGGTACTGGTTAAACTTGAGAATGCAAATAAAATAATCTCTGAAATCTCTTCCCATTCTAGGATTAGATGACAGCATAGGGAACCCTAACAGGAGAGGAATCTGGCAGGCAGACCATTTAAAACCTGTGTGACCGTGGCCACAAGCAGTGACCCTGTGTCTTTGTTTCAGGTGTTTGGACTCGCGGCCTCGGTGTTCTCTATTGCCGATGGGGCACTTATTTACCGGAAGCTGCTGCTTAATCCAGGCGGCCCTTATCAGAAAACTGATGCTCATGAGAAACTATGAGTTTTGTAAATTTATATTCTTTTTAGTCGATGCTAAGTATTAAACATATCTCTTTTTCTAACACATACTTTCTGCAGTTCTCATTTTCATCTCAATATGGGAGCTGGAAGAAGAGATTTAGGAACTGTGCGCCCAGCGCTCACTGGCACTGTAACTTCCAAGGAAGCGCTGGGAATCCGGATCCCTTTTCCTACTCCTGGGCCCAAGGGGGTAGGGGGCGGGAGGCAGAAAGAGAAAGCGCCCGGACAGCCCGAAATGGTCCCCAGAGCCCACTCTCCTCGGCTGGCTGGCAAGGCGGAGGTGGCGGCATTGCGGGGATCTCGAGTTCCCCGGCGTCACATCCCGTGGCTACGAGGGTGCCTGGGGGGCTGAGTTTATCCACGAGGAGCGACAGCTGCGTGCGCCCGCGAGGGAGAGGCGGGCCACAGCCGTTGGGGCGAGACGCTAGTTCCCAGAGGAGGGCTGGCCACCGCCGTGCAAGGTTCAGAGCCGCAGGGCCCGTCAGACACCACCAGGCCCAGGGGTCCACCATGGATGCTCAAAAGCTCAACCCACCTTCCAAGGGCTCGAAATCCCGGGGGACTCTCGCGCGCTCTGTACACATCGCAGAGGGGCCGCATCCCGAGCGCTCGGGTCAATCCACACTCTCCGAGCACCGCGTCAGCGCGGCGCCCTCAGCATCCTTACTCAAGCAGCCTGCGACCCTCAGCCAAGAAGAGAAGGAGGCCATCCAAAAGCGTGCTGAGGGCCGGGCCAAAGTCCCACCCAAATTCAGGGACAGCATCAAGCGTTTTTTCTTCTCGCCCACAGGAGCCTTGAAAATCATTAGGCTGGTGAGCAGAGAGAGCTGGTGACCCGCTGGGCGGATGCATGGGTGGAGGCAGGCCAACTTTGGCCCCTGGGAGTGAGTGATTCCCAGGGGTGCGCCACCTGGGGGAGGGGGGAAGCATCCCTAATTCCCTTTGCCAGTCTTCACCTTTCTTCCCCCTCTCCCCTGACTCCTCCCACGCACTCAACCCTTGCTACTAAATTTGGCAGGCTACCCACCCACCCCTAATCCCTCACTTATATTTCTCAAGTTTTCCCTCACAAAGGGAATTAGGGAAGCAATGAAGATAATAGCAGGAAAGTGTAAGTTAGCAAACAAAAGTAATATAATTGACCAATAAAACTGATAAGCCACTGGTCCATATAACAGGAAAAAAGGGGGTGGGGTGGGGGAGGACATATATATAAAGTTAGAAACCAGAAAGGGAAAATACTGTGAACGGGAAAGGATTTACAGGATACTGTAAACTGAAAGGATTCACAAGTTACTTTGCAAAACAAATATGAATAATTGGGTCAAAGAGTTGATTTTCTAGGAAAATATAAGTTACCAAAACTGATCCCAGAATAGAGACAAATCAAAACAGACCAATATAAGCACAGAGAGGAAAATGAGAGTATCTTTCAAAAATGTATCAGGCCCAGAAAATTGAGGGCAAGAGAAGGGGGTGACAGAGGATGAGCTGGTTGGATAGCATCACCAACTCAATGGACATGAGTTTCAGCAAACTCCAGGAGATAGTGAAGGACAGAGAAGCCTGGTGTGCTGCACTTCATGGGGTTGCAAAGAGTAAGACAGGACTTAGCAACTGAACAACAACAATCAGGCCTAGACTTTTTCACAGGTTAACCCTTTCAAACCTTCATAGGATGCAATTCTGATACTATTCAATAAAGTCAGTGTAACATTGATCTCAGACCTAAATCACTGCAGATGGTGACTGCAGCCATGAAATTAAAAGATGCTTACTCTGTGGAAGAAAAGTTATGACCAACCTAGATAGTATATTCAAAAGCAGAGACATTACTTTGCCAACTAAGGTCCGTCTAGTCAAGGCTATGGTTTTTCCAGTGGTCATGTATAGATGTGAGAGTTGGACTGTGAAGAAGGCTGAGTGCCGAAGAATTGATGCTTTTGAACTGTGGTGTTGGAGAAGACTCTTGAGAGTCCCTTGGACTGCAAGGAGATACAATCAGTCCATTGTGAAGGAGATCAGCCCTGGGATTTCTTTGGAAGGAATGATGCTAAAGCTGAAGCTCCAGTACTTTGGCCACCTCCTGCGAAGAGTTGACTCATTGGAAAAGACTCTGATGCTGGGAGGGATTAGGGGCAGGAGGAGAAGGGGACGACCGAGGATGAGATGGCTGGATGGCATCACGGACTCGATGAACGTGAGTCTGAGTGAACTCCGGGAGATGGTGGTGGACAGGGAGGCCTGGCGTGCTGCGATTCATGGCATCGCAAAGAGTTGGACACAACTGAGCAACTGAACTGAACTGAACTGAACTGAACATTGATCTCAAACCTGACCAAGTTCAGAAAAAGAAAAGTAAATATTCAATAGAAATCTCACTAGTATCAAAGCAACAATATTAGCATGTTAACAGAAAACATTCATTGGTACTTCTAAAAAACACATCATGAAGAAGAAACATAAGGATGATTCAATATTAGGACTCAGACAAATCCACCATAAGTAAAAGGAGAAAAAATTAAGACACTCTATCAAAGAGGATATAGAACACATTTGACAAAATTCAACATTCATCTCTGATTGCAAAAAAAAAGTAAGCAAGGGAAGAAGAGAGAAAGACCAGTTAACTAGTTAACTAGATATTTCACTGACATTATAAAATAAACCCCAAAATCAGTATCAGATATAATTAAACCTCAGAAGTATTCCCATTAAAACGAGAGAAATGTTCCCATTAAAAACAAAGAAGATGCCCACTATCAATGCTATTATTCAGTGTTTTGCTGGAAACACTAGTCATCACAATCAGACAGGAAAAAGGAATAAGTAAGACTATCTGAAAAGGCAAAATATATCATTTCTTACAGCTGATCTGATCAAAGATGTAAAAATAAAATCGACTGGGAAACACGCTAGAACACAATAATTTCTACTAACTCAGTAGAAATGAGCAAACAAGTACTTAGAAGAAAATATTTCTCTTTACAACAACAATCAAGATGGTAAAATATCTAAGATTAAATGAAATAAATTTGAAAGATCTATACAAAGAAAACTTTAAAACTCTATTAGAGATATTTTAAAAACCACTAAAATAACTGAAAAGACATACTTTGTTCTTGAAGGGTCAGACTAAATTTTGTAATCTTTCCATATTATAAGTTAAAGGAAATTCCAGTTAAAATACCAACAGGCTTAGTTTGGGGAACTAGATCAAGACAAAAACAAGAAACATAAACAACCTGAGAATGAGTACTGAAAGGGGGTCCAAGTCAGACAAAAATACAACATGAAATAAGTTGCTTGTAATTTCAAAAGTACTAGAAAAGAAGTCAGCAACTCAATAGAGGAAAAGAGTTTCAAAATCAAATACATATGAGAATTTAGTATATGATACAGTTGGGTTTCAGATCAGAGGTGTTTCCCAACAAATGATGTTGGGATAATCAGCAGGTGTTAGGAAAGAAAGAAAAGTGAGACTTTAATCTCACTCTATCAAAATCAATAGGTATTTACTTCACTTGGCCTGTAGACACACAGTTCTTTCTGGCATGAAATATACACAGTTAACAGTGATTACTTTTAAGGAGATAAACTAGGGTTAGGACAAGGGAGGAGAAAGAAGCTTCTGTACTGTGTGCATTTTTTATTTGTGTGTATTATTTCATTTCTTTAAAAACATAAAGAATTTTAAAACTAACATGTATGTGCCAAACAATACAGGCCATTGCAATATAATCAGATTTGCATTCTGGCCATTTATGGTTTTGTTCTGTTTTTTGGGTTTTTTTAATAGCCTATTTGCATTAAAACAAATCCTGTTTGTTTGTTTACCACAGGGCCTTCTCATAGGGGCATTCATTTTTTTCATCATTGCCGAAGCCCCAGAGTCCTACATAGCAATCACCATTCTGGAAACCTGCATCGTTGTTTTTTTCATTCTAATATATATGCTAACCCTTCACCACTTGATGACTTATTTACATTGGCCCTTACTTGTAAGTGTTCCTTTTCATAATTTGCATATAAGCTTTGCCCTCGGCCCCAGGGTAAAGGCTCTCCCCGACTGAGCACAATAGAAGGATCTCTTTGGACAAGCACATAACTGAGCTGTGACAGTGTTGCCCTAATCCCAGAGAAGAAGCTAGCCTAAGTCCAGAAAGATTCCTGGAACCCCTCTGTGTATAGAACAACCAATACACACACCTGCTTCCATCTGATTATGGCCCTGAACATGTGGTACTTTTTAGCTGGTCCTAAAGAAAGTAAAGTTTTTACTTAGTATATTCAGTAATATCCCTTTCTCCTCTCCGTTCATGCTCAGTCATGTCGGACTCTTTGCAACCCCCATGACTATAGCCCACCAGGCTCCTCCGGCAAGAATACTGGAGTGAGTTGCCATTTCCTCCTCCAGGGGATCTTCCCAACCCAGGGATTGAACCCGCGTGTCTCTTGCATTGGCAGTCTCATTCTTTACCACTGTGCCACCTGGGAAGCCCATATTCAGTAATATATTGCTTTATGAAATAGCACATGTTTGTCCTACTTTTCAAACAGTGCCCTCTCTAACAAATTACAAACATCTCTCTGAAAAGTATGTTTCTACAACATGGCAAAGTTTAGGAAACTGTCGTGTGTGCCCTGAAAGATTGCAAGAGTCAACTTTTTCATGTGTGCTAAGGGTCCGTCTTCCCAAAGGAGTGCCATATGGTGGGGAATTCAGGAAGAGACATAGCATAGCCTTCTTCAATAGTTTTTTCCCCAAAACCTCATCATTTTTACCAGCTGAGAAATTTCCGAAGCTAATTCCTGAGGTCTCAGAAAAATAGTATTTATTTCGGAGCCTGAGGCTGTGCATCCTCACAGACTAGAGACGTAGCACGGTTTTGGTCCAGACATAGACATGGACCCAGTTCCTGGCGCTGCCACATTCCTAGCTGTGAAAACTTTAGCCTCAAGTTTCCCCATCTAGGAAATTCAAGGAAGGAAAGGATGATAATAGAAACTAATAGGGTTCCTGTAACTTTAAAGGTGGTTAAAGCAAAGATCACAAAAGGCTTGCCAAAAAACTAAACATTCGCTACAAAGTGTCCGTGGACCCCAGAAGGCAGTTGGGTGGCTTTTACCCTTTTATCCTCTGCACCTTGAACCATCCTAACTCAGAATGAACTCACACCTCTTCCACATTCCACTTTCTTATGGTGCCTTTTTCTAACCACAAAGTAGGATCGGTTGTGTTGACTTAAAAAAATTGCACAACATGTGAGTTGTGAGTTAAATTTTAGTTGGGGCCAAATAAGGGCTGCAGCTTGGGAGACAGCATCTCAGGTAGCTCTGAAAAACTGCTCCAAAGAGGCAGGAGGGAAGGTCATGTGACTCTGGTGAAGGGGAAGTACATGCCATCAAGCACGTATTTTTCCAGACAGTTTCTATTAGTCTCATGATGCTTTTGCTAGTCATGAGGAAGAGTCATCACTGTGAAGGATTTTAGTGCTTTTCCAGATATGAAGAGGAACAAGAATTGGACTCATATAATCAGCTCCTGAAAATATCTATCTGAAGAGCTGTCCTGCCAGTTTTTGCCTGAGTACAGAGTGCCTCGTTTCTGCTCTCCACCCTGATCTCCTTTCAGGAGGTGTTGAAAATCAGCAGCTGCATGATTTAATCCTTGTAGAGGCAGACAGCAAGTGGTGATTTGCAGCTGATGGTTGCTATTAAATTGAAACTCAAAGTACTTTCTTCGAGTGTCTGAGGGATTTTATAAAAAGGCCGCTGAGCTCTCTCTGTCCAACAGAGTGCTGAGCAGCAGGAAGCAGAACAAGCAGACTGTGAGCAGCTTTAATTGGATGTGCGGAAAAGCCTCTCAGTTATGGAGAGCTATAACCATGGAGAGGTTTCTGAGGGGAAATGAAATCCCTGTCCATGGCATTTTCAAGAAGGGAAGGTAAAGTAACGGTTTTTGAGTACATTCCACGTACCAGGCACTTCATGCAGATTGCCTTATTTCATCCTCACAACAACCCAGAGAGGTTGTGATCACTGCCCAGCCCCCACCCCCCACCTCCACTGCCCGCTTAACGGATGAGAAAATTAGATTAAAGAGACCATTAATATGACCATTACCCATGGTCATATGTAGGCACGTGGAAACTCAGATTTGAGCCCAGGTCTGTCTGACTCTAAAGCCCAGACTCTTTCCAGGCTTTATACCCCTATTGCCTTGTGATGTTTTCTCTCAACCCTTTTTCCTATGTCTTCGCCCTCCTCACATTTTCTAAATTTTATCTTCTCTGAAGATAGAAAGAACTCAGTTCTCTCATGGTTCCTTAAGATGTGGAGCAAACCATGAACTGATTATTCTGGGGTGGGGGCAGGGTACAAATTTTGGGGGGGTCGGCAAATGAGGGCTCCACAGCACCGAGGTCAGCAGCTGTGGTCAAGGAGGACTAGAGCCCTCTTAGGAAAATAGTCTACAGCCACAATGCTGGAGAGAGCCTCAAGGCCCTGTGCTTTGCTGGATGGTCCAAGGGGGGTGTCCAGGAAGAGTTTCAGAGAGAGGCAGGAGCAGGGTCTCCTCAGCATGAAAAGGAGGGTCTCGTGAGAGGAGCTGTTCCCACAGTCGTGGGCAGCTCAGGCCAGCCTGTGTAGGGTTGCAGGCCTTCACTCAACCCTGGTAAAGCCAGGCCCCCTTTTGCTACTTCACTCCTTAGAGGAGAACTTTCTCTTTTCTTTGGATAGCTATGGGACCCCAGAGTGTGATGCAGAGCCCCCAGGGGCTGAGCCAGGCCCAGCTTTCCTCACCCTACCTGTGTTGGAATCACTGTCTTCTCTGTTAGATTTCATTATCAACTTTACCCACCCTCGTCCAGTGTCATCTATCAGTATACCCAAGAAAACTATGATTTATAATCACTGTCTTCTAAATAGCCCATATTTTAATACTTCTATTTCCGCTCTATTGACTATGCCAAAGCTTTTGACTGTGTGGATCACAATAAACTGTGGAAAATTCTGAAAAAAATGGGAATATCAGACCACCTGACCTGCCTCTTGAGAAACCTGTATGCAGGTCAGGAAGCAACAGTTAGAACTGGACATGGAACAACAGACTGGTTCCAAATAGGAAAAGGAGTACGTCAAGGCTGTATATTGTCACCCTGCTTATTTAGCTTATATGCAGAGTACATCATGAGAAATGCTGGGCTGAAAGAAGCACAAGCTGGACTCAAGATTGCCAGGAGAAATATCAATAACCTCAGATATGCAGATGACACCACCCTTATGGCAGAAAGTGAAGAAGAACTAAAGAGCCTCTTGATGAGAGTGAAAGAGGACAGAGAAAAAGTTGGCTTAAAGCTCAACATTCAGAAAACTAATATCATGGCATCCGGTCCCATCACTTCATGGCAACTAGATAGGGAAACAGTGGCTGACTTTATTTTTCTGGGCTCCAAAATCACTGCAAATGGTGATTGCAGCCATGAAATTAAAAGACGCTTACTCCTTAGAAGGAAAGTTATGACCAACCTAGACAGCATATTAAAAAGCAGAGACATTACTTTGTCAACAAAGGTCCGTCTAGTCAAGGCTATGGTTTTTCCAATAGTCATGTATGGATGTGAGAGTTGGACTATAAAGAAAGCTGAGTGCCAAAGAATTGATGCTTTTGAACTGTGGTGTTGGAGAAGACTCTTGAGAGTCCCTTTGACTGCAAGGAGATCCAACCAGTCCATCCTAAAGATCAGTCCTGTGTGTTCATTGGCAGGACTGATGTCGAAGCTGAAACTCCAATACTTTGGCCACCTGATGTGAAGAGCTGACTCATTTGAAAAGACCCTGATGCTGGGAAAGATTGAGGGCAGGAGGAGAAGGGGACGACAGAGGATGAGATGGCTGGATGGCATCACTGACTCAATGAACATGGGTTTGGGTGAACTCTGGGAGTTGGTGATGGACAGGGGGGCCTGGCGTGCTGTGATTCATGGGGTTGCAAAGAGTCAGACATGACTGAGTGACTGAACTGAACTGAATTGAACTAACACTTCTACACTGTAAATATATATATATTTCCTGACACAGTCAGAGAAACTGAATTCTGGTCAAGTTGATTTTTTTTTCCCAATAGAAAACAATTTAGAAAAAACATAATAAAACACATTTACTTAAAACTCTATCAAAGAGATGATTCCAAAACTCTCAGCAATATCTTTATAAGTAAAAGGTATCAGCTTTAGAATGTCCCCTTCAAATTAATGAAAAACAATTGTGGTGATGTCTGATTAGGTTCTGCCATGTGTCTGGAGAACTCCAAGGCACAAACCAGTGAAAGCTGTTGTTAGTCAAATACCATGTACTGTTTATTGCATATATATTCTTGTTAACAAATACCACCTTTCGTGAAACAAATTGTAAAATGTTTGATTCCTTCCTAATATTTAGTGATTAAAAATAATAATAACCGTTCATCATCAAAGCATCTTTTTTCCCAATTTTAATTTGACACAATTTTGTTATCTCTGGGAACAGTTTGGGCAATTTATGGAAAAATAATAGTCAAGTCACAAACCTATCATTTCATCAGAGGCAACTATTTGAGTCAATAAGGTAATTTAGTCAAAGAGAGAAAGAAAAAGATGATGAGTAAAGATGGCATTTATGGGGAAACTAGAAGTGCTTTTGCACGTGGTAAGATTCAGCTGCAGTTTTACTTCATCTGAGAAGACATACCTTTCTCTCTGTCAAACATGAGGGCAGCTTAGAGGGTCTGTGTCTAAGGCAAAAGGGAGTGGGGTTAGTCAGGAGAAGGCCCTTGGAGTGAGGAGGATCATAGCCACTTACTGGCTGAGCAACCCCAGGCAAGTCGCTGACCCATCAGTAAACTGGGGATGATAAGAGTTTATTGTGAGAATCGAATGAGATCACATATGAACGCCCTGGCCCAGGATGCAACACATAGCAAGTGCTCAAGAGATGTGAGCTATGATAGAAATGTTCCATACAAAGCAAGCGCTACCACCAAGAGGCAGTTCGGGACAGCACTTCCTGGCAAGAGTCCAAAAGTCCAATGAGGAGATGGGATTCTGATGAGACAGTCAATGATTGATTAGAGAGATCAAGTCTGCATTTATTATTATTATTATTAATGCACCTTCCTCCAAATTCTCAATGATGGAGACAACAGTTAATTATTATTTTTAAAAGTTCACACTCTGCTTCAATGTCCCTGTTCACATCTTTGAATATCTTGGTTTACACAATCCTCAGGTGCTATGCTTCCTGCAAAGTTGCAAACCATTGTACCTGCCCCACTGTGGGCAGACCTGCACCAATGTGCCCCCACCAGTGTTACCTCTCATGTGCCCGAATAGCAAACATTAGTGCCTTTCTAAGAAGCAAGTCCCATTCCACAATAGGGCTCTTTGCTCACCAATATCAACAGGAAGAACACCTGGAGTTCACGGAATGTTTACTCTCCGTGCACATTTATGGGCAGATTATCAGGAATCTGCACTTTGATGCATTCCCACTACCAACTAGATGCCAGGTACCTCATCTGATGCTTTCAGATTCATTATGCCATTTAATCCTCAGATGAAGTCAATGAATCCCAATCATTATCCCCATATTCACCATGAGCCTGTTGGGGGACTTCCCTGGCAGCTCAATGTTTAAGACTCCATATTCCATTGCTGGGGGCATGGGTTGGATCACTAGTCAGGGAACTAAGATCCAACATGCAGCATAGCTAAAAAAGAAAATTAGCCAGCTGGCACAGAGGGGCAATAAAACATGCCCCAGATCATACATCCAGTACTTGGTAGGCCAAAAGAGTTGATCAACAAAAAACACCCTCACCTTGCTTGTCCCATGCCACTTTGACCCTCTATTACTCATTCCACAGAAAATGCCAAAGACAGGTGCTGCACTTCCAACCTAGGGGGACAGATCATTTCCTCCTCATTTGGGTGTCCCTGATGGAGGGCAATAGGGAGTTGAGTTCTGATTCGACTCCTTGGCAGATATTCAATCATAGGCAATTTAATGATCTTCTCTAAGCCTCTGTTACATCCTCTTAAAATGAGGATTCTAACAGTGGCTTTGTGCAGGGTGTTTGTGAGGGTTAAATGAGACAATGACAGGAAAATGCTCAGCACACCATGGAGCTCCACTTAGACCCAATATGATTAGACAGCAGGGCTCCAGTACTGACATCCAAAAAGAAGGACACAAATAGCCTATAGATGTCTAGACAAATCAATTCTGGCCATGTTTTAGGAAAGAGAGAAAGTCAATTTCACTCCAGAATACCAGGTCAGCTCCTCAGATGGGTTCCTGTCTTCTTGGGATGTGTGATCCTACAGAATAAATATGATCCACCTTCCAAAGTTTCAGTTCTAGTGATCTGCAGATTTGGGAGTGGAATTAAATCAGTCAAACATTAATTTAAATTTTTATTTTTATATTAAAACAAATGTATTATGGAATAGAATGCAGAATTTACATTAAGTTAAAATACAAAACTTCAATAAGATTGTATTTACGGCGGGTCAGTCTGGGTCGGGCAGTCAGACCTCGGGGTTTTTTTTCTTGTCCATTTCCCTATGCACTTCAAAAAACCTGATGGAAAAATTGTTATAAAAAGAGTATTCTTTAATGAAGTTAAACCCCTTTCTGTTGACAGTCCTATCCAGGACCTTATAATCACATAAATTCACATCTCTGGAAGATATAAGAATTATGCTGCTGAGGGTTCGTTCCTGTTAATATTAATCAAAGGGAAAGTTTTTAAAAGGCATTCATCCTTAGATACGTAACTGACTAATTTAAAGACTTTATGAAATGACATTTTCATGTAAACCTGACAGTTTTCAATTCTGTGTTGCAGGATCTTATCAACAGTTTTATTACTGCAGTGTTCCTTGTAATAGTTGCCATCTTGGCTATACAAGAAAAGGAAAGAAGGCATTTGTTCTATATTGGAGGGGTAAGTAGAAGCCTTCACAACTCCATTTAAGATCAGTATTTCAAGATTCTTTGAAAAGGGAAACTAGCAGACCATCATTATTACATTTACAGAACACCCCCCACCAACCACCCCTGCTCTTTCTTGTGCTGACTTCTTCAGAGACTTGAAGTTGCACAAGCTCTAAGCTCATGAAAATCTTCATTCTAATACTCATTCTCCAAGTACAAAAACAAGTCTATGCAAACTTTTCTGAAAATCATACACACTACTTTTTTAAACGTTGCCAAATGTATTCCAAAAAAATGATTGTAGAGAAAAAAAAAGTACATTGCCAAAGTGAGCAAGGAAGACATTCCCATACTAGGCTAGGCATCTTCTGTCTTAATCTTTACAACTCTCATTTTTACAGATAAGGGAATGGAGGTTAAATACCTTACCCTAGGTCACAAGGCTGGGACAAATCCTCATCATATGAAGAGCACAAGAAATGGCAGATTAAATGCCTGGAAGATAGGGGGTGGGGAATAGGGTGGTGAGACTTTGACTCAAGAAGTTAAGTAATGGGAATAGAAATTAATCCAGAAAACAAAAAAACAAACAAAAAAAAATGTAAGTTCTTCAAATTCATCCTATGATCTGTGAATATTTGTCAATCCCATTAGACTGTGCCAGGCCTGAGCTCAGTGTTGGGGACTGAGCCCCTTTCAACTTAGGGAGCTCAAGATCAGTTACAACAAGACCTACCTTGGAAAAGTTCATGAAAGCAACCAGGGATTAAGTGACCACACAGAGAAACTGCAAGCTACAGTCCGTGGGGTCACAGAATCAGACTCGATTTATGCGTTTCCCAAGTGGTGCATGTGGTAAAGAACCTGCTTGCCAATGCAGGAGATGTTAGAGATGAGGGTTCCACCCCTGGGTCGGGAAGATCCCCTTAAGGAGCGCATGGCAACCCACTCCAGTACTCTTGCCTGGAGAATCTCATGGACTGAGGAGCCTGGTAGGCTATAGTCCATGGGGTTGCACAGAATTGGACAGGACTGAATCGACTTAGCAACCCAGAAACAGAAAGAGAAACATACAAGGCAGACAGGAACTGAGGAGTACTTGGAATCTTGGGTGTTATAGGCCATGATCCCTATCTGTTAACTCAGCCATCACACCTTCTCAGGAGTTCCCACCCCCAGGTCTCCATCAATACTTACCTGGATGGTTGGAACCACCCCACCCCCACCCTAATCCCCTCAACACATACACTGGTCTCCCTGCCTCCAGCCCTGGTCACTCTCCATTCATCTTGGGACAATTGGGCTTCCTGAATCCGGAACCTCCCCTCCCCTCTTGATGAAGTCCCAGATCCTGCACCTTCCCAGCCTCAACTCTGCCCCCTCCCTCACCAGCTCCACAGGTCTCAGCCACACCAGATGGAGACCCCAGTTGGGTACCTGGAATTCTCTTCCTCCCAGTTTGTCTCTTTGGAAACAACTACCTACCCTTTCAAATAAAGCCCAAGAGTCCTGTCCATCCAGGAGCCTTCTCAGGACTCCACCACCACCTGGAGCCCCTTAGGATCAGTGCCCTTTTCTCCTCCTAGGGCCTCAGGCCTTAGGCAAGGTCATCCCTGGTGGTAAAGCCCATGTCCAAAAACCCTTTTTCTGGGAATGCCCCAATGGGCTTGCAGCCAAGTGGGCAGACACCAAAGAGGTAGTGGAAGGTCAGTGGGGGACAGGGGGCCGCCCACAGGCCCCTCCCCACACTCTCCCACACCCCAGGATAAGGAACACAGGTTGCTGCGGAGCTGCAAAATAACCCTATCTTTCCTTCCTGCGTCTGGTCTTGTGTCTGCCAGGCCCTGTGCCTCACAGCAGCAACCGTGTGTGTCATTGATGCGACTCTGGTCACCAAGACGATGAGGAATAACTTGAAAAAAGCCCTGGGAATCAAAATGGAAACCAGTGGACCCTTGGCCCCGGAACCCATCCCACCCACAAGGACACCCACAAGGGGAGGCCCAAACACACCTACAAGGGCAGCTGTGAAGCAACGCAGCCGGTGGCAGCCACCCTCGAAAGCAACCTCGCAGGAGGAACCCTCGGGGACGCCTATGAAAAAAACCCCGCCAACTCCTTCCTCCGGCGGCTCTCGCCGCTGAGCTCTCACGCTGTCACCCATTTCGGCCCACATGTGATCATAAAATCGGGACTGCTAAACCGGTAATATTTCTGCTCGTTCTTGCGGCCTTGCGTAAAAGTCGCGTTACGTTTGCCGGCGTAAACTTACAGCCCTGGGCCGCCTCCAGAGGCCTCGCGAGGTCGAAGTTGCGAGGGGAGTTCAGCGCGGCAGCTGAACCACCACCACCACCTGAGCCGGAGTTGGGGCGGCGTTTTCCGCGCAAGGGGTAGGCGGCCCGGAGATGGAGGTGCGAGCGGTGCCCGGAGATGCGCGCGGTGCTCCTGGCGGGGCGCGCCCGCCGGAGGGCGGGGGCCGGGGGCCCGGGGCGGGTAGGGGGGACTCGCGTGGGAAGACCAGGCGCGCGCCAGGAGGGCGCCAGGCGTTGGCTTTTCGCTCCTCCTTCCTGGCAGTTGGCTGAGCGCGGCCTCTAAGTAGGTCGGTGGGCATCTGGCTCGCGCAAAGGCCGGGCCTGGCCAGGGACGGCAGGAGAAATTGGGGAGGCCGTGAGAACCTGAGAGCTTCACGGTCAGATGGCTGATAAAAAGGACAAACCCGGGGAACCGGCAGCAGCAGCCCCAGCGGCACCTGGAGCGCAGGAGGCCGAGAAAAAACCAGCAGAGAGCAAGAAAAAGTCAGAGCAGCCCAAAGATGAAGTGGGAACGAGGAAGGGGTGTCGCCGTTACAAGTGGGAATTCAAGGACAGCAATAAAGAGTTCTGGAGTGTGGGGCACGCTGAGGTCAAGCTCATTAGCTTGGTAAGTTGGGCCTGTATCCCTGGGTGGGAGCGGGATGTCCAAAGACGGGAGGAGGGAGGAGTGGGTTCCCTGAGGCTCCTGTGGCCTGAGCCCTTTGCCATGGCTCAAAGGGCATATCTCTGGCAGGCCTGCCTAATAGGTTCGCTGGTAATGTTCACGGGGACCACTGTACACCCCATCCTGACACTCATCATCACCATGGAGATATCCATCTTCATCTTCTTCATCATTATCTACACCTTCGCCATCCAGAGATACGTGCCCTTCATCCTGTGGCCCATTTCTGTAAGTGAGGGGTGGTGGGGAGTGGCTGAGCCTGGTGTGACATCCATGCATGTATCTTGGCACTTGAAAAGTGACTGAACAAAGAGATATACCTCATCTCTCTTATTGTGTTCCAGGCATGGGCTTAGCACCTTCAGGTGGGGCCAGAGCAGGGGCAGCTGAAATTAGGTAAAAAAGGCTTCCAAAAAGCTCAGCTTAAGGGTGGAGGGCCCCTTCCCTACCTTGTGGTCAAAGGAAGAAGTCTGCTTTCCTGAAGCTTTGCTCTCCTTGGCAGCAAGGGGGATGTAGCAACCAGTGGTTCCTGCCAACCCCTATGCCAGTACACTTGACTGAAAAGATCACTTCAAAGGTACCCTGTTGCCTGAAATCCAAGAAAGAAATCAGTCATATAAAATGAGAATTAAAAAGAAAAATCACTTCTAAAGTAGCACCAGATCTACAGTGACTATCCTTGTAAAGGGGTGTTAAGCCCAGAAAGATGTTCAGCCCAAAGCAATCATTCAGTGGAATGGGACTGAGCTGGGCAAGTTACCACTGCCAGACTGTTTCTTCATCTGTAACATGAAGACAGTAATAATCTTGTATTAGATTGTTCCTAGAGAGGAAAAATAAAGCGCCTGATGCGAAGACTCACGGAGTTGAACCCTTGCCCATTACCTAGGTAATCACAAAACTTACCTACCTACCTTCCAACTAACCCAAGGTTCCTTGTTCATTGCTTGATCACAGCATGTCTCTGGAGTCCTGTGCTCACCATTTTCACTCACTTTATACACGAAATAGGTTCAGAATGGCCAAGTAACTTGCCCCCAGGTAATTCAGGTAGTAAGTGGCAGAAAAAGGATTCAAACCCAGCTTTTTCAGTAGAGTCTGAGTCCCTAACTGCAATCTGTCCTGCCTACTTGTTAAAAGTTTTTGGAATCCAGGGACCCACAGGTCTGGAGAAAGGAAAAGAGGGCCATATAAGGCTCTTGGGAAAGGGATAAGCAGAGGACACATTTCCAGCCAAAGTCCCTGAGAAGATACTGGTAGTTCCCACAAGATGAAAAATCATTGAATCCTGAAAATCCTCCTGCTGTACTTACATAAAACTATTAGTGGGGAAATGTAAACACTATTGATTTAACTGAATGGCTGAGTTGGCAAAAGAAAAAAAAGGGGGAAACACACAGATGCCAGAAATGGGAAACAGGAGCAGTGATCTAATCAGCTGCTTCAGTGTGGGTGGAGATGGCCCATGAAGTGTTAGCCCAGGAACTCTGAACATGGATTCTCACATATTCTCAAGTTAAGAGATGCGGCCTTGGTCCTAGGCAAAGTGGAGATTTAGAACCAAAAATCCCATATAAGGCCAGCATCCTGCAAATACTGTACCCTGAGGGAAAAGACAGAGGAGACACCTTTTCCTTACAGAGAGGAACAAGAAAGCATACTCATCTCTACCTGAGTTTTCAGTGAGGAAAAACCACAAAAGACCTTGAGAACTATGAACCTTGAGCTTACACTTTGTATGTGTGTGTACCTGCTAAGGCACTTCAGTCATGTCTGATTCTGTGTGACCCTATGGACTGCAGCCTGCCAGGCTCCTTTGTTTATGCAATTCTCCAGGCAAGAATACTGGAGGGAGTTGCCATGTCCCCCTCCAGGGCATCTTCCTGGTCCAGGGATTGAACTCTCATCTCTTATGTCTCTAGAACTGGCAGGTGAGTTCTTTACCACTAGCACCACCTGGGAAGCCCTTTGTATAGATTTGGTTTAAGTTTTTCCTGCCTTCAGCCTGGAAACCTTCATGAAGTTTAGAAAACACAGTGCCTGGAAACTGGCATAAAAATCAATCCCAATTTGATAGTATTCTGAAGAAATCCATGGGATTCCTGACAAACAAGTGCAAAATCATAATCAAAGCATAAACAAATCTTACAAGACAGGTTACAGGAGTATTCAGTTCAGTCGCCCAGTCATGTCCGACTCTTTGTAACTCCATGGACTGCAACATGCCAGGCCTCCCTGTCCATCACCGACTCCTGGAGCTTACCCAAACTCATGTCCATTGAGTTAGTGAAGCCATCCAACCGTCTCATCCTCTGTCATCCCCTTCTCCTCCTGCCTTCAATCTTTCCCAGCATCAGGGTCTTTTCAAATGAGTTAGCTCTTCGCATCAGGTGGCCAAAGTGTTGGAGTTTCAGCTTCAACATCAGTCCTTTCAATGAACATTCAGGACTGATCTCCTTTAGGATGGACTGGTTGGATCTCCTTGCAGTCTAAGGGACTCTCAAGAGTCTTCTCCAACACCACAATTCAAAAGCATCAATTCTTCAGTGCTCAGCTTTCTTTATAGTCCAACTCTCACATCCATACATGACTACTGGAAAAACCATAGCCTTGACTAGACAGACCTTTGTTGGCAAAGTAATGTCTCTGCTTTTTAAAATGCTGTCTAAGTTGTCATAACTTTCCTTCCAAGGAGTAAGCATCTTTTAATTTCATGGCTGCAATCACCATTTGCAGTGATTTTGGAGCCCAAGAAAATAAAGTCAGCCACTGTTTCCTTTGTTTCCACATCTAGTTGCCATGAAGTGATGGGACCGGATGCCATGATCTTAGCTTTCTGAATGTTGAACTTTAAGCCAACTTTTTCTCTGTCCTCTTTCACTCTCATCAAGAGGCTCTTTAGTTCTTCTTCACTTTCTGCCATAAGGGTGGTGTCATCTGCATATCTGAGCTTATTGATATTTCACCTGGCAATCTTGATTCCAGCTTGTGCTTCATCCAGCCCAGCATTTCTCATGATGTACTCGGCATATAAGTTAAATAAGCAGGGTGACAATATACAATGAGCCTTGATGTACTCATTTTCTTATTTGGAACCAGTCTGTTGTTCCATGTCCAGTTCTAACTGTTGCTTCCTGACCTGCATACAGATTTCTCAGGAGGCAGGTCAGGTGGTCTCATATTCCCAACTCTTTCAGAATTTTCCACAGTTTGTTGTGATCCACACAGTCAAAGGCTTTAGCATTGTCAATAAAACAGAAATAGATGTTTTTCTGGAACTCTCTTGCTTTTTTGATGATTCAGCAGACGTTGGCAATTTGATCTCTGGTTCCTCTGCCTTTTCTAAATCCAGCTTGAACATCTGGAAGTTCACGGTTCATGTATTGGTGAAGCCTGGCTTGGGAGAATTTTGAGCATTACTTTGCTAGCGTGTGAGATGAGTGCAATTTTGTGGTAGTTTGAGCATTCTTTGGCATTGCCTTTTTTTGGGATTGGAATGAAAACTGACCTTTTCCAGTCCTGTGGAAAATTTATTAGAGTGGGAGATGCTGTTAGAACAGTGGACCAGCTCAAGGGAGAACCGACATTGAACAGGAACCCTTAGTCCACTTTTATACCCAGTTGGTGATGGACAGGGAGGCCTGGCGTGCTGCAGTCCATGGGGTCACAAAGAGTCGGACACGACTGAGCCACTGAACTGAACTGAACTGAATAGAGAGGAAAATACTGCTATACATCTGGGAAGACTATCCATAGACTTGGAAGTCATGCAAAAGGCAGGGAGAGGTATGGAATGGTGAGACTGGCTCATCCGTGAAGCTTTTTTGTTTAGGGTTTGTTTTTTTCTTTTTGAGAGCCATGAGGCAAATACTGCAAGACATTAACATCTGTTTAATCTCAGTGGTTCATGGCCGGTGGAGGTGGGAGCAGGATTGGGCTGTTCTACAATTTTCTATATGTTTGAAATGTATTAAAATCCAGAACACTGAAGAGGAAAAGAAAAGGCCTGAGACAAGGTGGCCAGGGAAGGACAACCCACAGAAAATGGCATCAGAGAAATCAAGGGGAAAGATGGCACTGCCCAACTCTGCAGGGTCAGCCACTGCCCACAGGGTTAAAAGGACGCACAAGCTCTGGGCCTCAGGAGTGATGGGGGAGAAAGCCAACTTGCTGTGGCCCTGGTTCGGCCAACTCTAAGTCTGGCTGTGCCAGGGAGCCACAGTGGGTGGTAGTTGAGAGGAAGACAGCATAGGAGACAGCCCTTTTGCTCAATCTGGGAACATCTGGACCTTGTCAGTATAGGGTCACTGAAACAGATATGGAGCAAGGGCAGGACTGCAGCCACAAGGGATGGGAAAGAGGGTGGATGATGAGGAAGTGATCTGGCCTTACAAAGGCTCAGGGGAGGAGTGGGCAGAGGGTGAAGACGTCGCTGCCAGGCTTCCAGCTGAAGGACCAGAGTGCAACAGAACCTCCTGTGAGCAACGCAGCCCACCCTGGATTCAGAAAGAGGCACTGGCCCCGAGGGTAGAAAGACGTTGTGTGCTGCAAATTTATTTAAGTGAGCCTTGGAAGTGGGGAAAAGCAGAGCTAAAAACATAGCCACCAAATGTGTGACTTCACAGGATAGTAGCCAAGGCAGCCCATAATGGCAGTTAAGCATCCTGGATTTTGTGTCTCAACTCAGAGTCCAGCTGTTTAACTACAGATATGTCCCCCTACCCCGCTATACATTCATCTTCCTATATACCTTCCTATGTCATCTGACCCTGGTGGCTCAGGTGGTAAAGTCTCTGCCTGCAGTGCAAGAGACCATCTACAATGCAGGGGATGGGGTTCGATCCCTGGTTCAATCCCTGATCTCCAGGGAAGATCCCCTGGAGAAGGGCATGGCAATCCACTGTGGTACTCTTGCCGGGAAATCCCATGGACAGAGGAGCCTGGTGGCCTACAGCCCATGGGGTCTCAGAGTCGGATACCACTAGGCAACTAACACACACATTTTAGATGGGGCAGAAGTTTGGAAACCATTCCCTTTGGCAGAAGCTCGGCCATTTTTAAAACCATTCCCCTTGGCGGAAGCTAGATCAGCAGGTGTTGAAGGGGCCTCAGCCCTGTTGAGAGCTGACTTATCTCTCCCATGCTTTCAGGATCTTCTCAACGACCTGTTTTGCTGTGGTTTCCTTGTGGGGGCCGCGGTCTTTGCTATCAGAAGTCGGCAAACAGTGCCACCGAACTACCTTGCCGCTGTGGTGAGTCTTGCACATTGGGCTGTTTATTTGCTCAGAAATCAGCACTTCAGGAGAACAGTTATTTTCCCAGAAGGAAAAGATCCTGTTTTCACAAAATTTTGCCATCCAAGCAAAGTTTGAAAGTTAAGTTGGTGTTTTTCGTGGAAAATCCATTTAAATAAAGATGGTGAAAAATAAATAAATAAATAAATAAATAAATAAATAAAGATGGTGTACAGGGAGCCCACCTAGCTAATGGTTTCCTCTTCAAAGCAGCCTGCGGACCCCAGAGCAAAAGGCCCCACCCAGGCGGTCTGTAGAGAAAAAGAAAAGGCACTGAGGTAGAGGGACAGAAGGGATGGGGCTCAGCTGAGGAAGCTGAGGCTGGCGGGTGGAGGGGGCAAACCGGAAGTCTCTCTGGGATCTGGCAGCTTGAGGGGTCGAGGGAAGGGGTTAAGCAGCAGCGACTGATCATGGAAGCCAGGAAGGAACTCTGACATTTTGAAGGAAAAGCCCCCAAGTAACGAGGATTCTTTTGTTTCCCAGGTCTTTATAGGTGTGGCCGCCCTTTTTGCTTTAGTGGACGTTTGTCTTCAAAAGAAACACTTCAAAGGCAAGAAGATCAAAAGGAATGTGCTGGTTCCTCCACCACCAAGGGAGCCTGAAAAGCCAAAGCCTGCAGAAAAAACAGGGCAGGCAGAGAAAAAAAAGGAGGGAGGAAAACCGAAGGAACCCAAGGCAAAGACAGATGCCAAGAAGGGGGAAGCAGACAAGGGCAAGGCAAAGGGAGGCAAGAAGTGAGGCGGAGGCACACGGTGTCACAAGTGGCCGGGCGTCTCACCACAGAACACGTTTCCACTGTCTGGCCTGTCTTCTCTCTAGAATGGTCTTCTTATCCATTTCAACCACCATCGCTGATTGGAAAAGAAATTTCTTCTTAAATGGATTTTGAAAACCTTAAAGTTGACGTAATGGTTATTTTGTTCATTCAACAGGAGTAGCCAAAAGTTTTGGTATGGAGGGCAAGGCTGGAGGGGGACCCGGGGATTTGGGGGGACCAGAAGTGTGGGTGGCACCCACTGTCCACACAGGCAGCCAGAGTGGCCAATGGAAAAGCAGAGACTGGAAAACAAAAGCCTGCATTTTGTTCACAGTGACCTTTTCATGTCACATTTCTATGCATTTCAGGAACAGGGAAAAACAGAATCAACTCAGCAGGGTCTCTGCCCAGAGAGGAAATAGAAAGCAAGAGACATTGGCAGAAAGTGGTTAAAACCTCTGGAGGTGGTTCTTGCTTTCCCTGTGTCAAAATATTATCAGGCAACACAAGATGGTAAAGCAACTATCCTCAAATTAAAAATAGATTATCAGGAAATCCAGACCAAAAGAAAAATAAGATTGTCAAGGGCAATATAAACCTGATTTTTTAGGACTTGAAAATATAACTAAAGCGCAAGTGCCTGGAAGATGAAATGAAAATATAACTAAAGCGCAAGTGCCTGGAAGGAGATGAAAATGGCAGAGAAGGACCCTGAGCTCATCTCCCACTAAGAATACATCAAACACACATCTACAGGTGGGGCAGTCCTCACTGAAAACAAGCTGGAGACTGACAAAAAAGAGTCTTCTATAACCAAAGCTGTAGAATAGACCCACACAGTGTTGGCTAGAAGGGAACAGAAGCAGTGAGGTCAGGACCCATACTCCTGGGAGGAGACACAGAAGAGGGAGGAGAGTTACATGGGCTCAGAGATTCTCCTTGAGGAATGAGCAGTTCAAACCACATATGGGGGCACCTCAACCTTGGGGTCTGATACCAGGAGTCTCTATTGTACAGTTGCTCAGTCGTGTTTAACTCTTTGTGACTCTATGGACTGCAGCATGCCAGGCTTCCCTATCCTTCACCATCTCCTGGAGTTTGCTCAAATGTATGTCCACTGAATTGGTGATGCCATCCAACCATCTCATCCTCTGTCGCCCCCTTCTCCTCCTACCCTCAACCTTTCCCAGCATCGGGTCTTTTCCAATGAGTTGGCTCTTCGCATCAGGTGGCCAAAGTATTGGAACTTCAGCTTCAGCATCCGTCCTTCCAGTGAGTGTTCAGGGTTGATTTCCTTTAGGATGGACTGGGAGTCTCCATAGCACATTAGAAAACTACTGAGACTAACAGGAAGACTAAGCAGGGGCTTCCCAGGCGGTTCAGTGGTGAAGAATCCACCTGCAGTGCGGGAGACCTGGGTTAAATCCCTGAGTTGGGAAGATCCCCTCAAGGAGGGCATGGCAACCCACTCCAATATTCTTGCCTGGAGAATCCCATGGACAGAGAAGCCTGGCAGGCTACAGTCCATGGGGCCACAAAGAGTCGCACACGGCTGAAGCGACTGAGCACACACACGCACGTGAGAAACTGAGACCCCACCGGTGAAGAGCGCACGTGTGCTCGCTTACTCCTGGGAACCAGGCAAAGGAAGCAGATTTTTTTTTTTAATTTTACTTTATTTTACTTTACAATACTGTATTGGTTTTGCCATACATCAACATGAATCCACCACGGGTGTACACGTGTTCCCAATCCTGAAAGGAAGCAGATTGAAACTGCCCAGAGCTCTAGCTGGTTCCCCACAACTACCTTGCGTGTGCCCCCACCCACGATGAGCCCCTACTACTGCCTCTCTTGCTTCAACACTCCTCCTCTCTGGGGTGAAGGTGTCAATCCTGGGATGGGAGAGACGGTACCCTCAGAGGGAACCTGAACTTCAGGGCTTCTGCTCTAGGACCTTGGGACCCTCTCCGACCCCCAGTAGGGTGGTGTCAGGCACTGAGCAGAGGAGAAGCACTGGCTTCGTGTGGGCTCTGGCTCCTGCATGTCCAGCCTCATCTTCCACCAGGATGACGCTGGCAGCACACCCTGGGGAAAGACATGACCTGTGCTCATTCCAAACCCAGCTCTCCCATCACAGCCGCTGGGCACACAGAGTTTGCATAGGGATGCTCCTATGACCAGAAGGAGTAACTGTTTCACCTAATTTCATAGAGACAGAGAAATTTGTTTCAAGTGAATAAGGGGGAAAAAAACACTCTGCTGTAATAGCACAATAGCACAGGAAACTCTACTCAATACTCTAATAGCCTATCTATATGGGAAAAGAATCTTAAAAAAAAATAGTGGGTATGTGAATATGTATAACTGATTCACTTTACTGTACACCAGAAACTAACACAACATTGTCAATCAACTATACTCCCATAAAATTAAAAAAAAAAAAAAACAATGACTCAGGGATAACTTACCACCTAAACAGTTCAATACATTTGTTTTTTCAAAGCATTTGTAATGAGTGCTATCTGAATCAGGAAAAAGAATATATGAACGCAGAACTGTTAACAAGCAACTAGAAAATATAAAGAACCAGTTAGAGCTGAAGAGTAAAATAACTGAAATGGAAAACACACTAGAAGGAATTAACAGCATATAGGTGATACAGAAAAAAACACATAAGTGGCCTGGAAGGTAGAAAAATGGAAATCACCCAATAGAATAACAAAAATAAAATTTTTTTAAAGATGAGAATAAGGGACCTCTGGGATAAGATCAAGCACACTAATATTCACAGGAGGAGAAGATAAAAAAGGGTTAAAAAAAAAAAGATGAAATTATGGCTAAAAACTTCCCAAACCTGAAGAAACAGATATCCAGATTCAGGAATCACAGAGTTCCAACAAGATGAATTCCAAAGATACCCACAACCAAGATATGTCACAATTAAAATGGGAAAAGTTAAAGACAATTCTAAAGACGGCAAGAGAAAAATAAAGACTCACACACAAAGAAACCCACTCAAAAGGCTACCAGCTAATTTTTCTATAGAAACTTTGCAGGTCAAAAGGGAAGTGGCATGACATAGCTAAAGAGCTGAAAAGGAAAAAAACCTATAATCTAGGACTCTCTATCGAGCAAGATAACATTCAGAATTGAAATTAGAGCATCTTCTTACACCATATACAAAAATAAACTCAAAGAGGACTTACCTGGTATCCCAGTGGTTAAGAATTTGCCTTGCAATGCAGAGGACATGGGTTTGGTTCCTGGTCGGAGAACTAAGGTCCCACATGCCACAAAGAAACTAAGCCCAGACACTGCAACCACTGAGACTGCCTGCCTGCCTGCAAGGAAAGATCCTGAGTGATACAGTGAAGATGCTGCTTGCCACAGCTAAGACCTGATGCAGCCAAGTAAATATTTTAAACAATAGATAAACTCAAAATAGATTAAAGCCCTAAATGTAAGACTGGGAACCATAAAAGCAGAAGAAAACATGTGCAGAACACTCTGACATAAATCAGAGCAGTAATTTTTGTTTTTTGGATCTGCCGCCTAAAGCAAAGAAAACAAAAGCAAAACCAAGTAACTGGAACCTAAAGCTTTTGCACAACAAAGGAAACCATCAACAAAGTGAATAAACAACCTACTGAATGGGAGAAAATATTTGCAAATGATATGATCAATAAGAGGTTAATATTTAAAGATATAGAAACAGCTCATACAACTATCAAAAAAAAACCTGATTTAAAAATGGGAAAGACTAGAGATCTCTTTAAGAAAATTAGAGATGCCAAGAGAACATTTCATGCAAAGATGAGCACAATAAAGGGCAGAAATGCTATGAACCTAACAGAAGCAGAAGAGATTAAGAAGAGGTAGCAAGACTACACAGAAGAACTGTACCAAAAAAGATCTTAATGACCCAGATAACCACGATGGTGTGATCACTCACCTAGACTAGACATCCTGAAGTGCAAAATCAAGTGGGTCTTAGGAAGCATCACTACTTTGTTAGCATCACTACTAACAAAGCTAACCGAGGTGATGGAATTCCAACTGAGCTATTCCAAATCTTAAAAGATGATGCCGTGAAAGTGCTGTACTCAGTGTGCCAGTAAATATGGAAAACTCAGCAGTGGCTACAGGACTGGAAAAGGTCAGTTTTCATTTCAATCTCAAAGAAAGGCAATGCCAAAGAATGCTCAAACTACCGCACAATTGCACTCATCTCACATGCTAGCAAAGTAATGCTTGAAATTCTCCAAGCTAGGTTTCAACAAACAGTACCTGAACAGAGAACTTCCAGATGTTCAAGCTGGACTTAGAAAAGGCAGAGGAACCAGAGATCAAATTGCCAACGTCTGCTGGATCATAGAAAAAGCAAGAGAATTCCAGAAAAACATCTGCTTCATTGACTACACTAAAGCTTTTGACTGTGTGGATCACAACAAACTGTGGAAAATTCTTCAAGAGATGGTAATATCAGACCACCTGACCTGCCTCCTGAGAAATCTGTATTCAGGTCAGGAAGCAATAGTTAGAACCGGACATGTAACAATGAACTGGTTCCAAATTGGGAAAGGAGCATGTCAAGGCTGTATATTGTCACCCTGTTTATTTAACTTCTATGCAGAGTACTTCATGTGAAATGCCAGACTGGATGAAGCACAAGCTGGACTCAAGATTGCTGGGAGAAATATTGATAACTTCAAATATGCAGATACCACCACCCTTATGGCAGAAAGCGAAGAGGAACTAAAGAACCTCTTGATGAAAACGAAAGAAAGTGAAAAAGCTGGCTTAAAGCTCAACATTCAGAAAACTAAAATCATGGCATCTTGTCCCATCATTTCATGGCAAATAGATGAGGAAACAATGTAAATAGTGACAGACTTTATTTTGGGGGCTCCAAAATCACTGCAGATGATTACTGCAGCCATGCAATTAAAAGACGCTTGCTCCTTGGAAGAAAAGCTATGACCAACTAGACGGTATATTAAAAAGCAAAGACATTACTTTGCCAACAAAGGTCCATCTAGTCAAAGCTATGGTTTTTCCAGTAGTCATGTACAGATGTGAAAGCTGGATCATAAAAAAAAACAAAACTGAGTGCTGAAGAATTGATGGTTTTGAACTATGGTGTTGGAGAAGACTCTTGAGAATCCCTTGGACAGCAAGGAGATCAAACCAGTCAATCCTAAAGGAAATCAGTCATGAATATTCATTGGAAGGACTGATGCTGAAGCTGAAGCTCCAATACTTTGGAGCCTGATGGAAAGAATTGACTCATTGGAAAAGACCCTGATGCTGGGAAAGATTGAAAGCAGGAGGAGAAGGGGACAAGAGAGGATGAGATGATTGGATGGTACCACTGACTCAATGGACATGAGTTTGAGCAAGCTCTGAGAGTTGGTGATGGACAGGGAAGCCTGGCATGCTGCAGTCAATGGGGTCACATAGAGTTGGACACAACTGTGTGACTGAACTGAAAAGATCTAAGTAGACATTTATGTATACACACACACTCACAGACATACACACACACTCACATATGTATACACAATGGAATATTACTCAGCTATAAAAAGAATGAAATTTTGCTATTTGCAACAACATAGTGGATATCAGGGCTTCCTGGGTGGCTCAGACAGTAAAGAATCTGCCTGCAGTGCAGGAGACCTGCGTTTGATCCCTGGGGTGGGAAGATTCCCTGGAGGAGGGCATGGCAATCCACTCCAGTATTCTTGCCTGGAGAATCCCATGGACAGAAGAACCTGGCAGGCTACAGTGAATGGGGTTGCAAAGAGTCAGACAGCTATCCTTCAATAACAAAATTTAAAGAAAAACAAGCATCAGACAGGACTGAGTGACTAAGCTCACAGCACAGTGGATATTGTGCTTAGTAAAAGAAGTCAGAGAAAGACACTGTATGTTATCACTTATCAGTGTAATTGAAAAAGTAAACAGGACTTCCCTGGTGGTACAGTGGATAAGAATCCACCTGCCAACTCAGGGGACACAGGTTTGATCCCTAGTCCAGGAAGAGCCCCCATGCCGAGGAGCAACTAAGCATGTGTGCCACAACTGCTGAAGCCTGCACATTCCAAGGCCTTCAAGCCACAACTAGCCAGCCCGCGCGCCCTAGAGCCAGCAAGCGGCTGCTACCAGGTTCATGCACCTGGAGCCTGTGCTCCGAAACAGGAAAAGCCACCACCACGAGAAGCTCGTGTACCTCAACTAGAGAGTACCTCCTGCTGTCTGCAACTAGGGAAAGCCTGCAAAGCAGCGAAGACCGAGCACAGCTGAAGTACAACAATTAATTAATTTAAAAAGTTTAACAATAAATTTCAAAATGAATGAATGTAATAAAACAGACTCCCAATAGAGAAAACAAATTAATGGTTACCACTGGGGTAGAGGTAGGGGATTTGAGTTTATAAAATAAATAAGCTACAAGGATATACTTTACAACAAAAGGGATATAGCCAATATTTTATAATAATTTTAAATAGAGTATAATCTATAAAAATATTAATACATACACCTGAAACTAATATAATATTGTAAGTCAACTAGACTTCAATAAAAAAAAGAACAAGGAAAAATATAGTGAAAGAAATGGAACCCATAGTTTCCTCAGGAGGTGGAGAATGGAGATAGATTACGAAGGGGCAGAAAGGAGCTTTTGGGAGAATGAGAAAGCTTTATAGCTTAACTGGAGGAAGTGGATACACAGGTGTATACATCTGTCAAAGCATCCAACTATATACTGAAGATCTGTGTGTTTCATCACAGGTAAATTTTATCAAAAAGCATGAGCTAGGGACTTCCCTAGTGGTCCTGAGGCCAAGATTCCACACTCCCAATGCAAAGGGTCTGCATTTGATCCCTGGTCAGGGAGCTAGAGCCCATATGCCACAACCAAGACCCAGCTCAGCTAAATAAGTAAATATTATTTTAAAAGCATAAGGTAAATATGAATGTGCTCATAATCCAATGGAAAAGGTGGACCTTCCTAAACTTCTCTGTGTAGCCACTCCTCTCAACCCCTGGCAGTGGCTCTCGGAGCAAAGTTTTTCCACACCCAATCAGAGAAGGCGCAATACACTAGCAGCCCCTCGTCATGCTGAAAAGAGGACCCCAAGTCAGGGATGTGGTCACCAGAGATTGCAGGAAGATACCCCTTCAGAGCAAAACCACACCAGGTATCTGCTAGGAACAGCCTGGGAGTGCACATATCACCTATGGAACTAGTAGCAATGAAGATTCTG
This sequence comes from Oryx dammah, assembly GCF_014754425.2. NCBI lineage: Eukaryota > Metazoa > Chordata > Mammalia > Artiodactyla > Bovidae > Oryx > Oryx dammah. Next base: position 30,461,469 of record NW_024070197.1, on the reverse strand, counting down.
AAAAATCCTAAAACGAGTACATTCAGAATAAAAATGGGGACTTCCCTGGGAGTCCAGTGGCTAAGACTTGGAGCTCCCAATGCAGAGAGCCGGGGTTCGATCCCTAGTCAGGGAACTAGACTCCATATTCTGCAACTAAGATTTCGCATGCTGAAACTAAAGATCTTGCATGTTGCAACTAAGACCCAGCACTGCCAAATAAATATTAAAAAAAAAAAAAGAATAAAGATGGATGCTGTGTCCATAAAACAAAAACTGTAATGGGTATGAAAATCTGTTTTTTCCACCAAATATCTCAGCTGATAGAGTATTAATTTTTTGTACATTTTCCAAAGCATGTTAATGAATGTTTATTTAGTATTTATATACACAGAGAAGGGAATGGGTACCCCCTCCTGTATTCCTCCCTGGAGAATTCCATGGACAGAGGAGCCTGGTGGGCTACAGTCCATGGGAATGCAAAGCAGCAGACACAACTGAGTGACTAACACTTTCACTTTTCATACTCCCCCAAAAAACTTCAGCAATTCTCCTCCTAAGCATATGTTCAACAGAAAATATTTATTTACCAAAAAGGCATTGACTGGCCTAATAACACAATTCATAATAGCCCCAAACAAGAGACTAGCCGAAACACTAGTAACCTTAGAATGAGTAAGCTGTGGTCTAGTCACACGACGATTGCCGTAAAGCATCAACAGCTGCATGCAATAAGGATGAATCTCATGAAATGCTGGACAAAAGTTGCCAGATACAAAAAAGCACACACTGCATAATTCTATCAACATAAAATTCAATAACTGATGGAACTAATTTTTAATAAAAAGAGTGTAAAAAGGGCAACAAGCTAATAGTTTTCTGGGGGGTGGGAGAAACATTTTTAAATTAAATAGAAGGGTTGGATACAATAGAAAATCAGTGCTCTGAAAAAATTAAGCCCAGGAAATTTCCCAGAAAGTAAAGCAAAAAAGCCAAAGAGATTATTTTTGAAGAACTTAAGAGAGACAGGGAGGATAAATTCAAGAGGTTGAACAATCATCTAAAAGAGATACCAGAAGGTGTGAACAGGAAAAAAAAAAAGTGGGGGTGGGGGGGAGAACACAAAGAAACAATAGGAAACGTTGTATTAATAAAAAAGCTAGTCTTCCGATGTAAAGGGGCCACCTGGTGGTGAGCAAGTTTACTGGAGAAGGATCCTCACATCACATTTCTTGGTGAAATATGGGAACTCTAAAGCTAAAGATGCTGGCCACCTGATGTAAAGAATTAACTCATTGGAAAAAACCCTGATGCTGGGAAAGATTGAAGGCAGGATGAGAAGGGGATGACAGAGGATGAGATGGTTGGATGGCATCATTGATTCAATGGACATGAGTTTGAACAAGCTCTGGGAGTTGGTGCTGGACAGGGAAGCCTGGTATGCTACAGTCCATGGGGTTGCAAAGAGCTGGACACGACTGAGTGACTGAACTGAACTGACTGAAAGATAAAGAAAATCCTTCAAGTTTTGAATGAGAGAAACCGTAAGTCTCTTGTTACTGACAAGAGGAAAATAGGAAATATCAAAGTTCATCCTGAATATTAGAAAACAATGAAGCAGTAGCTTCAAAACTGGAGGGAATTAGCAATTCAGAAAGCAAATAAAAATCTCCATCCCCTTCAGCCCAGGTAATGACTTTAACATTACCACTGACAAACATTGGCTAAAAAAATTAATTAATTAATTAAAACATAGGACTTCCCTGGTGGTCCAGTGGTTGGGAATCCAACTGATGCAGGGGACACAGATTCCATCCCTGGTCCAGAAAGATTCCACATGCTGTGCACATGCTAAGCCCGTGCGCCACAACTACCGAGCCCATGAGCCTTGAAGCCCGTGCTCTGCGACAAGAGAAGCCACCTAATGAGAGGCTTGTGCAGCAACTGAAGTGTGGCCCCCACTCGCTGCAACTAGAGAAAGCCCATGCACAGCGATGAGCAACCACAAATAAATAAATTTTTAAAAAATAAAAGGATAATACAACAAAAATGTTTTTTTTTAATTCTAAGAGAAGTCTTTTGTCTAATCCTTTATTTGCTTATTAAAAAAAGCAAAAGAAGAAAATGAAAAAAGAACTGCACCTCAGCCTTAGACATATCAACTTGAAATCTATGGTAAAATACCCATAAAATTTACCATTAGTGACATCTAGTATGTTCACAGTGTTCTGTAACCATCAACACAGATCTAGTTGCAGAATGATTTCATCACTCTAAAAAGAAGCCCTGTACCCATTAAGGCATCATTCCCCATTCTTTCCTCTTCCCAACCCCTGGCAACCAGTAACTTCCTTTCTGTTTTTATGGATTTGACTACTTTGGGTATTTCGTGTAAATGGAGTCATACAATATGTGACCTTTTGGGTCTGGCTTCTCTCAGCCTGTTTTCAACTTTTGTCAATGCATAGTATGTATCAGTACTTTCTCCTTTTTAAAAAGGAATGTTTAAAATTTTTATTGAGGTAAAGTTTATGTAATATAAAATTAACCACTCCAAAGTGAACAATTCAGTGGCATTTGTTACATTCACATACTTGATGTATGAAGAACCATACAATGTCTCATGAAGCAAAAGGCAATCAACAGATAATAATTCTAAGAATAACACAAATGTTAGGAGGATTAGAGGGAGATTTAGAGAGAACATTATAACCATGCTATAATAATACATGAAATAAATGGAAAGTCTTAGAGAAGAAATAGAAGATTATTTTTTAAAAGAAGCAAGAGGAAATTTTAAAACTTATAACAATAATCAAACTATGTAACTCACTGAATGGGCTTAATAGAAGATTGGAGGAGATGACAGAAGAGTCAGTGAACTTGAAAAATGTTCAGTAGAAATAATTGTGTTTCACAAAAGGGAGTAAAAAGATAAAAAGAAGAGTGTCTCAGGGACTTTAGAGATAATTCCAAAAGGTCTAACATTTGTATAAATAGGAGAAGAGAAAGTGAAGAGCCTCTTGATGAAAGTGAAAGAGGAGAGTGAAAAGACTGGCTTAAAACCCAGCATTCAAAAAACTAAGATCATGGCATCCGGTCCCATCATTGCATGACAAACAGATGGAAAAACAATGGAAACAGTGACGGACTTTATTTTCTTAGGCTCCAAAATCATTGCAGATGGTGATTGCAGCCATGAAATTAAAAGACGCTTTACTCCTCGGAAGAAAAGCTATGACCAACTCAACTCAGTTCAGTTCAGTTCAGTTCAGTCACTTAGTCGTGTCTGACTCTTTGCGACCCCATGAATTGCAGCATGCCAGGCCTCCCTGTCTATCACCAACTCCTGGAGTTCACCCAAACTCTTGTCCATCGAGTCGGTGATGCCATCTACATCTAGACATCTCATCCTCTGTCGTCCCCTTCTCCTCCTGCCCCCAATCCCTCCCAGCATCAGGGTCTTTTCCAATGATTCAACTCTTTGCATTAGGTGGCCAAAGTATTGGAGTTTCATCTTCAAGATCAGTCCTTCCAACTAGACAGCATTTTAAAAAGTAGAGACATCACTTTGCCAACAAAGGTCCGTGCAGTCAAAGCTATGGTTTTTCCAGTAGTCATGTATGGATGTGAAAGTTGCATCATAAAAAAAGCTGAGCACCAAAGAATTGATGGTTTTGAACTATGGTGTTGGAGAAGACTCTTGAGAGTCCCTTGGACAGCAAGGAGATCAAACTAGTCAATCCTAAAGGAAATCAGTCCTGAATATTCATTGGAAGGACTGATTTGGAAGCTGAAGCTCCAATATTTTGGCCACCTGATGTGAAGAACTGACTCATTGGAAAAGACCCTGATGCTGGGAAAGATTGAAAGCAGGAGAAGGGGATGACAGAGGATGAGCTGGTTGGACGGTGTCACTGACTCGATGAACATGAGATTGAGCAAGTTCTGAGAGTTGGTGATAGACAGGGAGGCCTGGTGTGCTGCAGTCCATGGGGTCACAAAGAGTCAGTCATGACTGAGTGACCGAATTTAACTGAACTAAAGAGAAAGTGTGGTGGAAAAAAAATTGAAAAAGTGATGCCTGACAACTTCCCCAGATTGGCAAAAGATATAAATTTACAATTTCATGTTCAGTAAATTCCAAATAGAATAAAATTTTAAAATCCATGCCCAGATACATCATAACTTTTTTAAAACTAAAAATTAAGAAAAAAAATCTGGAAAGCAGCCAGAGGGAAATGATGCATTACTTTTAGGAAAAGAAGAATTTGAATGATTAAGGATTTCTCAACAGAGACCACGGAACTCAGAAGGAAGTGGCACATTTTTCAAGTGCTGAAAGAAATTAGCTGTCAGTCTAGAATACTATCCAGTGAAATCATCTTTCATCAAGGAAGGCAAAATAAAGACATTCTCAAAAAGAGTAAAACTGGACTTTCCCATTGGTGCAGTGGATAAGAATCTGCCTGCCAGTGCAGGGGACACAGGTTCCATCCTTGGTCTGGGAAGACTCCATCTGCTGCAGAGCAGCTAAGCCTGTGCATCACAACCACGGAGCCCTCACTTTCAAGGCCGCTGAGCTTCCACTATGTATATTATGTATACATATATCCCCTCCCTCTTGAGCTTCCCTCCCACCCTCACTGCCATCCCATCTTGTCTCATTATCCTAGCTCATCCAGCTCATCACAGAGCATCGAGCTGAGCTCCTTGTGCTATATAGCAGCTTCCCACGCAGTTCAGTTCAGATCAGTCGCTCAGTCGTGTCCGACTCTTTGCAACCCCATGAATCGCAGCACGCCAGGCCTCCTTGTCCATCACCAACTCCCGGAGTTCACTCAGAGTCGCGTCCATCGAGTCCGTGATGCCATCCAGCCATCTCATCCTCTGTTGTCCCCTTCTCCTCCTGCCCTCAATCCCTCCCAGCATCAGAGTCTTTTCCAATGAGTCAACCCCTCTCATGAGGTGGCCAAAGTACTGGAGTTTCAGCTTTAGCATCATTCCCTCCAAAGAAATCCCAGGACTGATCTCCTTCAGAATGGACTGGTTGGATCTCCTTGCAGTCCAAGGGACTCTCAAGAGTCTGCTCCAACACCACAGTTCAAAAGCATCAATTCTTCGGCTCTCAGCTTTCTTCACAGTCCAACTCTCACATCCATGCATGACCACAGGAAAAACCATAGCCTTGATTAGATGGACCATTGTTGGCAAAGTAATGTCTCTGCTTTTCAATATGCTGTCTAGGTTGGTCATAACTATCTGTTTTACACATGGTAGTGTATACACATCAACGCTACTCTCTCAAGACATCCCATCTTCTCCTCCCTCCCTGTCACTGGTCATGTCCACAAGTCCATTCTCTGCGTCTGTGTCTGTATTCAATATTCAGTCTTTTTAAAAACTCATGGAACATTTACAAAAATTGACTATTAGGACACAAATACTAACAAATTAAAAAAACCAGAACATATGGAACTATTCTCTGAATAAAATAAATAAAATTAGAAACTAACCGCAAAGTACAGTCCAAAATGTATCTAATTAAAAATACCTCTTAAAAGTTATTCTTGGATTAAAGAAAAACTTGAAATTGAAACAACCAGCTAGCTGGAAATGGATTGAAAACTAGAGCAATATTTTGGGGATGTATCTGAAGTTATTCTCAGAGAAAAAAAAATATGGCTTTAAATCTCTTCATCAAGCAAAATAAAGGATAACACAAAAAACAAAATGAAACAAAAATTAGAGGTCAATTCTATTTATGAAAAATAGGCCAAAATCCCAAGTAAAGTACTAATAAAGTGAATCCAGCAGCTTACCAAAAGAGCAAAAACACCATGACTAAGAAACGCACAGATGTAAAGATGGTGAGCACTAGGGAGCCTACTACTGCCATTCACTAAATTTATAGAGTCAGGGAGAAAAACAGCAGGTTCTAAAGGAAAAAAAAATCTGTGTGACAAAAAAGCCAAGTCAAAGACAATTGACAAACCAGGAAAAATACTCATAACTAACACTCAAGATTAATTTTCTGAATAGATACACTCTTAGATATCAATTTTTTAAACCAGTAATTAATAGAAAAATATGCAAAGAATGTGAAAAGTTGGTTCTCAGAAAAGGAAATGCAAGTGGCTCTTACACATGTAAAAAGCTCAAGTTTGATCCACTCATAACTAGAGGAATGCAAATGAAGACTGTCCCCAGAGACCTCGGTGGCTAAACACCATTCTCCACTAAAAAGCACTTTTAGCTTCTTAGAAGAACAGCTGATCCTAGGGCTGGGATGGGGGGAATATAAAATGAACCTGAGAGCGCCTTATAGTGTCAGGAAATAAGAACATGGATGGGACTTCCCTGGCAGTCCAGCGCTTAGGACTTCACACTTTCACTGCAGGGGGCACAAGTTAGATCCCTGGTGGGGGAACTAAGATCCACATGCTTCTCAACATGGCCAAAAGAAAAAGAGGAAGTAGGGGGGGAAATGGATGCAGCATGTTAGATACAGAGGCTCCCACCCGAAGGAGGTAGGTCCTAACGGCCGAAGATGGAACTATGTAACCAACAAAATTAAGCAGCATAGTATTCAATTATAACGAAGAATAAGTTAAGATAAATAAGGGAATGAGGAAATATTCCTTACACAAAGAATATAAAAGGAAAAGGGCCACCCCACTTCATTCCAAGGCTGACATTTCTTAGTGCATCCTGTGTGACGGGTTCTGGGAGGGGGCGGGCCATGCGGACAGGCCCCCCGGGGAGCTCAGAGCCTGCCGCGGGTGCACAGTGGTCACAGGTCACCTCACGCAAGGGCACCCACCTGTCTCTGCTCACCCTCTCCTGGGCCGTCTCAGGCACTCTACTCAGTCCCCCTATTTTCTTTTTCCTCAGAACCCCTTCAGTATGACAGATATAAATTACATGAAATCCTATGCGCCCATTTTAAGTGTACAGTTTGGTGTGTTTTGACAAATGTAAGTTCCTGTAAAACCATCACCCCCATCAAAATAAAGAACATTTCCAGCACCCCAGAAAGCTTCCTCATGCCCCCAGGTAACCACAGATCTGACTTTTGTCACCATAGGTTCATTTCACCTGTACTAAAATTTCACCAAAATGGATTCAAAAGTATCATCCCTTGGAGTCTGACTTTCTTAATTCAACACAATATTTGCAAAATGCATCCATGTTGCTGCATGTGTCAATCATTTATTTCTTTTTATTGCTGAGAAGTATGCCATTGCATAAACATCCCATGGTTAGTTTATCCCTTTACCTGCTGATGGACCATGGGTGATTTCCAGTGGGAGCTATTAAAAATAGGCCTACTATAAACATCCATCTATAAGCCTTTGTAGAGACGTAAGCTTTCACTTCTCTTGGGTAAATACCTAGGAGTAAAATGGCTGGGTCATATGGTAGATCTCTGTTTAACTTTTTTTTTTAAGTTTTTTATTTAATCGAAAAAAGTTAATTTACAATGTTTTTCTGCTGTACAGGAAAGTGATTCAGTTATACACACATATATATATTTTCCATGTTGGTTTCCATTATACTTTATTAAAGGATATTGAATATAGTTCTCTGTGCTATGCAGTTGGACCTTCTTGTTTATTTATTCTATATATAATAGTTTGCATCTACTAATCCCAACCTCCGAATCCATCTCTCCTCCACCACCTTGGCAACTACCAGCTTGTTCTCTATGTCTGAGTCTTTTGTGTTTCATAAATAAGTTCATTTCTTCTATATTTTAGACTCCACATATAAGTGATATCATAAGATATTTGTCCTTCTCTTTCTTACTTTGTTCAGTATGATAATTTGTGGGTCCATCCATGTTGCTACAAATGGCATTATTTCCTCCTTTTTATGGCTGAGTAGTATTCCACTGTATATACGTACCACATCTTCTATATCCATTCCTCTGTTTAACTTTTTAAGAAAACTGTCAAGCTGTCTTTCAAAGTGGGGGTAACAATTTCCACCCTTACCTGTGTCTGAGAGTTCCAGTTGGTTCCCATCCTCACCAGCACTTAAATAGCAGCATCCCCCTTTACAAAACCATTTTGATAGGAGTATAATACAATGTGATCTCATTGTGGCTTTAATTCACATTCTAAGATGTCTAATGATATCGAACATCTTTTCATGTGCTTCTTGGATGTTCATATACCTTTGTTGAATTGTCTGTTCCAATCTTTGGCCCATTCTTTAAACTGGATTGTCTTCTTCTTACTGAGTTAGTGTTGAATAGTGTTTAATTAACATAGATCAGAACCAGGTCATCCTTTTTTCTGATCTTCACCTGACCACCTCCCAGAGAATTTGGGGTAAAATCTAAACCCCAAGGCCTGGTCTTCTACAGTCTGGCTCCTCCTCTTGTCTGATTAGCTCTTAGCTCAGTCCTTTCTTCCACACAGGCTGCTTGGCTGCTCTTTGAACCAGCCACTCATTTATTACCAGGAATCATCTTACTCAGGATTCTCTGGACACCTTAAGTGTTTACCCACCCACCCTGCCCCCTCAAACAATATCTGGGGTTTCCCTGCCTCTTGGGCTTCTAGCACTGGTGTGGAATGAATAAATAAATGACCCAATGACTCTTAGCTAGCTGGGAAGGTCCGGAAGTCTCCTTTGAGACAGTGACAATGTGGTTATGATCACAGAAGAATAAAGAGGAGTTAATCAGATAACATTTCTCTTCCTCATTATCTGATTCCAGGCAGAGGGGTCAACATTTACAAAGATCCCCTTGCAAGAAGCAGCGTGGAAGAGATAATCAGCTCTACAGGTGGGAGAGACAGAGCAAAGGGCAGCAAGGGGCTGTTTTTACTCTATACCAAGACCCTAAGCAAGATGGGAAGCTATCAAGGTCTTTGCAGGTGAGGAGAATGGAAGCAACTGTGATGGATGACTTAAGCATCCCTCTGTGGGCCAAGAGAGGAAGCAGAGAGGCCCCCTAAAGGCACCCTCACAGGACTTCCCTGGTGGTCCAGCCGATAAGACTGCTTTCCAGTGCAGGGGGTGTGGGTTTAATCCCTGGGTGTGGAACTAAGATCCCACATGCCAAAAAAGTAAAAAAGAAAAGAAAAAGACACCCTCACAACAGTCCAGGAAGGAGAGAGAAGTTGTCTGAAGTCTAGTGGAGGCTGTGGTGGTTAAGACGTGGACATAGAAGAAAGCTTAAGGAGGTGAAGACAGGGGTGGGAGGGGGGGATCTGGCTCTTAGGGGTAGAAGGGCAACTGGCACTGCCCATTGCAGAGGCTCAGGCGTATTAAAAATGTCTTGGGCGGGATCTTGGTCACACTGAACTCCATGGAGACATGTGTGTGTGCTGTGTAGGGGCTGGGGCTCCGAGGTCTAAGTATGGGAGTCCTCCCAGGATGAAGATGCGTGTGTGGCGTGGGGGGCAGGGGGCGCTGCCGAATCCAGGGCTGGGGCAGCCAAAGAAGAAACTCCAGGAGGCTGGGCAGGCCAAAGAGGAGTGCGGTGGCCAGTGGAGAGAGAGAAGGAGTGGGGCAGGGAGCTGACCGTGGGGGTCAAAGCCGCAGGAAGACAGAGTTTTCTCGCTCTTTGAAGGCCTAAGTTCCTGGGTCCCCAGCACGCATGGGCAGGAAGTTAGACGGGAGACAGCGAAAGCCGACAATCTTCTGGGCAAGGAGGGCTGGTTTGAGAGCTCCGACGGAGTGTTGGGTGGCGGCAATAAGAAGGTCTCCGGCTGCCAGGACAGGGGTGAGGGGAGAAGGCGGGGGTCTGAGAAAGCCCCGGGCCAGCGCGGGCTGCAGGAGTGCAGGCAGCCGAGGTTCGAGGGGTAGGAGGAGCGGAGGAGGAGGAAGGCGGGCGGAAGAGGGGAGAGGGGAGAGGAGGGGGCAGGAGTCAGGGAGGAAGGCTGCAGGCGAGGAGGCGAGAAGAGCCCAGCAAGGGAGGAGGGGAGGGGCGGGGCGGGAGTGGGGGCGGAGCGGCGGGGATGCGCCCCCGCGCCCTGCGACTCTAGCCCCGCTCTCCTTCCGCACAGTCGGGGTTTCCGCTTCCCTCCCGGGCGCCGGGTGAGAGGGAGCGAGGCCGAGCCTCAGCATCGGCCGCCGCCGCCGCCATGTGGCCCCCAGACCCGGAGCCCGACCCGGACCCCGAGCCCGCCGGCCGGTCCCAGCCCAGCGCGGCCCTTCCCGGGCTCCGTGCCCTCCTGCCGGCGCGCGCCTTCCTCTGCTCGCTCAAAGGCCGCCTCCTGCTGGCGGAGACGGTGAGTGCGGCGCCCACGGCCCCCTCCAGGCGGAGCCCGGCCCCCAGCGGCCGCCCCCGCCTGCAGCCCCCGGGCGTGGGGCTGGGGGCGCCGCCGTCTGCACGCCCGGGGTCCCGCCCGCCGGCCTCGCTCGCAGCCCCCCGAGTTGGGCTGAGTTGGGCAAACTTCCCCTGTTTGGGGTGGGCTCGTTGAAGCTGAGCCGCGCGCTGGTCGCAGGCGACGCGGGGGCCGCAGGGGAGCCCGGGGAGGGGGCTCACCGACGCGGCGGCCGGACCCCGGGGAGCCCAGCCCGGCGCTGTGTGACCTCCGGCGCCTCCGCCCTCTCTGGGCTCCTGGGACGGGCTGCGTCCCCGCATCTTCAGGCCTCCCTCACGGGCACCCCGCTCCGCAAAACCTCCCGCCACGCCCCGGCCGGGCCCGGGAGGCATCGGCCCTTCGCGACCCAGGGTGGGCCCACGGCTCCTTGGCTCGCTTCCTCGGGCGCAGGGAGGACCGACCCGGCCTCGAGCTGCTGGGCGGAAGCCAGAGTCGAGTCCCGACAGCCGGGAGGGGCGACCCCCCGGGATTGGGTGAGGCCCGGGCCACAAGGTTGGGGGGCGCGCAGAAACCTACCCCCACCCAGACTGCGGAGGGGCGGCCGTGGGGATGACTTCATCCCCCTCTTCCCCGCCCTCGCTGGGATCCAGCCCCAGCCGTCCCACCCTCGCTGAGCTCCTTCCTTCTTCCCGCACCCCCCACCCACGCCCGTCAGCCCTTTGTCTTCGGGACACTCTGAAAATCCCTCGCACTGTCGGCCTGTGGGGTTGGGGGTTGGAGCTGGCCTCCGTGGAGGGGAGGGAAGGGAAGGAAGACGCCTAGCGGGGAGGCGGGATGAGACAGAAGCACTTGTTACTTGGATCTCCAGCAATTTGATAACCCCTGTCATTATTCCCACTTTGCAGACGGGAAAGCTGAGGCCCCAGCGTCTAGGGGATTTGACCCGGATGAGTTGCGGGTCAGGTGACAGCATGGTTGAGAACAGCAGGGATCAGAGGAAGGACTCTGTCCCCACCTCTCTTTTGGGCTCCCAGGGGACAGATGGCAGGCGTCGGTCCTACCACCTCCTCCTGCCTCTGGGGTCAGCTCAGAGGTCACAAAGCCAGCACTTGTCCAACTCCCCACATGAGGCACCCGGATCCTAGACTCAGCCTACACTGCTGGGAGTCATCCCTTGGTTGGCCACTTTGCAGACTGATAGGAGCCACATTTGTGGAGAGAAGCCTTGAGTCCAAGGCCCACTGAGGGGACCCCAAACACACCCGACTCAGGCCCTCCTCCTGGGTGGAAGATGGGTGGCCAGAGCGTAGAGGAGGCCCTTGGCAAAACTGGGCACCAAGATCTTAGGTCCAGGTGGATGAAGAGGGGAGGAAGGACGGATGAGGGATGGGCACTGAAGAAGCAAGTGGAGCCAGTTGAGGTCACTCTGCCTCCTCAGGTCACCTCTGGCTGCCCCCAGGCCCAAGCAAGTGGGAGGCTGACATGGGCAGGAAGGGGGAGGAAGCTGCCACCAGGGATCCGGGGAATGAGGAACAGAATCAAAAGGGGGATCCCCAGAATCAGGCTCTGAGGGTAGGGGAAAGGAAAATGAGGGCCACAGATAACAGCCTTTGGCACAGGAAGTAGAGGATAGGGTTGGGCCAGAGTCCCGTGGCCTTGTCTTCTTGGGAGGCTCCAGCAGCCTCTCAGCACATCTCTGTGCCTCAGTTTCTCATCTGTTCAAGCTGGGCTCAGCTACCTCCGTTGTCGTGTTCAGAGCAGACTCCCGTGCTCTGCAACTCATTTGTCTGAAGTCACCATGGTGCCCCCTGTGGGGCATCTGGGTGTCATCCCTCCCGACCCCCACCCCCCCACCGCCTGCTCTGAGCTACTCAGCTATGGACGTGCTCAAACCCAGCCAGAGTTCCGAAACCAGAACGGAAAAGGGCCAGCAACCACGGAGCAGGATTGCTTAAGAATTCCACATGTGGAGTCAGCCAGACCAGAGTTCAAATTCTGATGCCCTTTTATTAGCTGTATGACACTGAGCAAGCTACTTCATCTGTCTTAACCTCACTCTTCTCATCTGCAAAGTGGGCTGTGAACGGCACTGGGTGCACGGGTGGTGGTGAGGAGCTCTCACAAGCCTCGTCAGACCCTGGGCCCTGTGAACAGCCCCATCAAACCTGTCTGCCCTTCCCAGTGCACGGTCTGCGGAACTAACCGGGCCTTGGCATCTTCCCGCATCAGTTGCCAGTGCTGCATAAAACATCTCATTCTCAATCAGTTCCTCATGACACCTTGCCCCTCCTTCCACAAAGGCGGGACCTGTGATGCAGCAGGGCATGCAGTGGCAATGTCACCACTCCCTCTCCCTCTGGATGTTTCTTCCTTATTATGAAAATTTGAAAATATACAGCAAAAACATATGCCTACCAGTTATCCATTTGGTAACACTTTGCCTTATTTGCTATTTACTTTCTCTCAAATCTCTTTGCGACCTGGCTGACTCTTTGCAACCCATAGTCCATGGCATTCTCCAGGCCAGAATACTGGAGTGGGTAGCCGTTACCTTCTCCAGGGGATCTTCCCAACGTAGGTATCAAACCCCGATCTCCCACATTGTAGGCAAATTCTTTACCAGCTGAACCACAACGGAAGCCCAAGAATACTCTAGTGGGTAGCCTGTCCATCCCTTCTCCAGCAGATCTTCCTGACCCAGGAATCGAACTGGAGTCTCCTGCATTTCAGGTGGATTCTTGACCAACTGAGCTTTCAGGGAAGCCCCTCTCACGTATCTCTCTGTCCATCAATCCATTTTCTTAACTTTTTTATACTTTATTTTTGGTTGCACTGGGCTGGCTTTCTCTAGTTGTGGTGGGCGAGCAGAGGCTACTCTTCATTGTGGTGCCTGGGCTTCTTGCTGTGGTTTTGCTTGTTGCTGGAGCACAGGCTCTTGGTGAATGGGCTTCAGTAGTTGCAGCACACACAGGCTCAGTTGCTCCTTGACATGTGGAGTCTTCCTGGACCAGGGATCAAACCAGTGTGCCCTGCATTGGCAGGCAGATTCTTATCCACTGTACCACCAGGGGAGTCCAATCCGTTTTATTCTTGGTGCATCCAAAGTAAATTGCAGACATTGGTACATTTCAACTCTTGAATACTTCAGCAGGCATATTAACTAAAGTGCCAGATTTGTATCCTGTTTTTTCATGTAAATTCTTCACTCATTGAAAAGCACAGATACTGGGTTTGGGGTGTAATTTTCTGAAGCTGGCTCTTGCTTAGTTGACTGCCTGAGAGAGTGTAGGTTTGATTGTCCCCTGTGGAGCACCATCTGGGTTGGGTGGATTCTGCTACAGAGCCGCAGGGGTGGGTGGCAGGGAGGTAGCCTTCTGGGGTACTGGACGCTGTGAGAGGCTGGGGCTTCCTCATTGGGTCCTGGCAGGGAGCTAGCCTGAGTCTGGGTGCAGGGCCATGCCCAGAGGCACTGGGGGCAGCATCCTGTGAGTTCTAATCCTGCGGCTGCAGAACTGGGCAGGTCACTCCCTGCTGGAGCCACCTCTCTTCCTGCCTGCAGGGTGGGGCTGTGCACAGGCCCTGACCTCTCCCTCCTTCGCCTCCCAGGGTCTCTCGTTCATCATCTTCGTCTGCTATGTGGCGTCCTCAGCATCTGCCTTCCTTACGGCGCCCCTGCTGGAGTTCCTGCTGGCCCTCTGCTTCCTCTTTGCTGATGCCATGCAGCTGAATGACAAGTGGCAGGGCTTGTGCTGGCCCATGATGGTGAGGGCTGGGGCCCCAGGAGGAAGGGGTTGGCTGGCCCTCAGTCTCCCTTTCAAGTCACTGGAGGCTGTTTGTAGCTAGTTGGAACCTGTTGGGTGGGCCCGGCCTCAGATGATCCAGGCCTCACAATGCAGCAGCCAGGGGACCCAGAGCAGGTGGCCTGCCTCCTGGGCCTCCAGGGTCCGTCTATGAGGCTGTGAACCCAGATAGCATTCTCACCCTTGGCCATCAGGTGGCGCTGGTGCTCCCAGCTGGGCCTTTCGGAATGAGCCTCAAGCCGCAGGAATTCTAGCCATTTCCATATGGGGCAGGGCGGGTTAACTGAGGACTCGCAGGGCTCCCCCAGATCTCAGCCATCTGGCAACTCATTTTATCACCTGGGAGGGCCCAGAAACCCACCCTGGACTTTGCTGTATGAAATGAGTCAGAAGGAACAGCAAAGGTACACTTGAGACACTTGAACCCTGGTCTCCAGCTTTCTCCCCTGCCCCCATTTTAGGGATCAGCAGGTGCAAACTGTGCTACCTAAATGGACCTGCCACAAGCATGTGGCAGAGCAAGACCGGTGACCAGATCTCACTATTGGAGAGCCAGAGGGAGCGGGTGATAAGGGTTCCAACTTCTCCCTCCCCACCAGAGGGGCCAGGCCACAGGGTGGGCTGCAGCCTGGTCCATACCGTTGTCCACCTGTCAGAGAATGGCAGGCAGGAGGCACCTGGATGGGGCAGGGGTAGAGACTGGAGGAGGACCAGGGCGTGCAGGTGGGGCCTGGAAGGGGGAGTGCGTGGAGGCTGGTCTGGGGGCCCCGTCTATGTCCCGGATCTGACAGTGGGATTCCAGCCCTGTCCTTGGCACACACTGCCCTTCTGAGCCCCTCTCTCCTGCCTCAGCTCCCCATGGCCACCTTCCCATGCTGTGTGCCCCACAGCAGGGAGCTCACAGCCGTGTGACCGCACCCCTGTCTCCCCAGGACTTCCTCCGCTGTGTCACAGCGGCCCTCATCTACTTTGCCATCTCCATCACAGCCGTGGCCAAATACCCAGATGGGGCTTCCAAAGCAGCCGGGGTGAGTTGCTCCCCAACTTCTGGGAAGGGGGGGTGCCCCACTCATGTTTACCCCACTCCTAAGTGGGTACCCCTCCTAACTCCTTGGGCACAGTCTGCTTCTGCTGAGGTATCTTGGCCTTTCATCATGGTTCTCAGCAATGCCACAGTCCTCTGGTTGAAGACTGACTCTGCCCAGAATTTAGAAAGGCTGTTGGCCAAACCAAATGAACAGCTCGATTGCCTATCTGTCATTAACGGGAGGGGGGTCTGTGCCCGCCATTCTGAGCTGCTTATCCAAGCAGATGAAGACAAGCTATGGGCACAGGGCGGCAGCTGCCCGGGGCAGCCTTCCCCTTCCCAGGCTCCCTGCTCCTGCTGACACATGCCATCCACCCCACCTGCCTCCCACAGGTATTTGGCTTCTTTGCCACCATCGTGTTTGCCATTGACTTCTACCTGATCTTTAACGACGTGGCCAAATTCCTCAAACAAGAGGACTCCACACACGAGACCACAGCTAATAAGGCAGAAGGTGGGTGGCCACCCTGTGGGTTCCACCAAAGAACTGGGCTTGTCACCTGGGATGGTTGCTTCGGGGCCCCTGCCCTCCCTTGGGGGCTCTTGGCTAGTTTAAGGCTGGAGAAAGAGCATTTCCTCTCTCCCCGTGGGCAGGAAGTGTGTCCACAGCATGGTTCTAGTATCTCTTCATGTGGCACTGATGATAAAACTGCTCCCCTCCGGGAAACACACGGTTCTCTGGGGCTTTGGCCTCTCCAGGAAGGGCACGCTGAGGGCACGCCTGGCACCTCCTCGCCTCACGAGACCACTCCTAGGCGCTGTCCACTGGGCTGCAGAGCGGTCACCGGTCCCAGAGTAGCACCCCCGTCTCCAGTCGTGCCTGCCCCCCAGCTTAAAGACCAGCAAGCCAAGCTCTTATCCACAGCACCCAGGCAGATACAGGGCAGCTTGGGCTTGTTTTATCCAAGGATGGATATTTTTTATATCCAGGGAAAAGTGCCACAGACTTTCTGGCCTCCTCTAGCCATCCTTCGGCTCAGCATGGCTGTTGTGCCATTACCTGACCTAAAAAGAAAGGAAAAACCTGCAAGCTGGATGGCTGGTTTTTCCATCCGTGACAGCACCCATACCAACACGTCACATCCTTGGCGTGCATGTGTGCAGCACAGGGGGGGCCTTGAGGGACATGCCCAGAGGGACCAAGCCAGTCTGAAGCTTGTGATCTCTCAGGGCTTCCTCAGCCGCAGCCTGGGGCTTTCCTGCCCGGGGCGGCCATCAGAGGAGATAGAGGTCCCTGCCCAAAGGGGCGGGACCTGGAGGGGCAGTGGAGGCTCCCACACAGAAAGGCAGGGACGCCCAGGAGCTGACCTGGGATGGAGGGCCCAAGCTGTTTACCTGCCTGTTCCACTCCAGAACCCCAGGCAGGCTTTAAATGGACAGACAGATGTCAGCTCCCTGCAAGTGAGTAAATCGGATGTTTGGCTCAGCACAACTCTTCCCCCAAGCCTGCTGTCCCCGATCCCTCCCAGCCCTTCTGTCAGCATCTGTTGACCTAAACACCTGCTGAGGCTGCCGTGTGCTGGGCCCTAGGGATGTGCAGATGGGCAGGCTAACTACCTGCCCTCAGGGAGTGGAGAGGGCAGGAATCACACCCAGAGAGAGAGTGGTGGTGTACACGCAGGGCATGAACAGGGAGCAGGAGGAACCCGAGTTGACATCAACTATAACAGCAAAACGAGGGCTCACAGAGGTGGAGATGAAGCAGCCAAGGGAGCACGCATCCTACGGGCCAGCTCGGAGGCTGTGGAGGCGACCCGAGCTGGGTTTTGACAGATTTGTAGGAGTGTGCAGGCAAAGTAAATGGGGCAGGGGGAGTGAGGACAACAGACTGTAAAGGGCAGGTGCCCCTGTCCGGGTGAGGTGTTTCTGGAACAGGTGGCCATGCCCTGTGAGGATCAGCAGTGACCCAGGGCGGGACAGAGACAAGGCGGGCTTTTGCGGGGCTTCTTTCCACTAAGGGCCTGCTGTCCCCAGGCAGGTGACATTGAAATTCCTGGGGCAGGGGAGACTGAAATGGCTAAAAACAAGCTTCCTGCTTTTCCAGTATGTTTTAGTTTCTCAAACAGCCAGCCCCACTGCAGGCTGGGGGGCGGCGGGGGAGCGGTGGGCGGGGTGGGGGGGCTGTGGTGGGGTGCAGATACACAAGCCTGCCGCCTGCAGTGAGAACAGCCAGGCAGATTGGGAGGGCCTGGGGCCCCAGAGGAAGGGGCATCTGGGTTCCCTGCCTCCCTTCTGCTGCAGCCTAGAGGGTCCCAGGCACTCACAGTCCCCACACCAAGAAGACACCACCATCAGCTGTTGTGGCCTGAGCCCAGGGTTCCAGCTGACAGCGCCTCCTTGGAGTCGGCTCTCAGGTACCACTGGCCCCAGAACTCCTGCCAAGCGTCCTCTCTGCTTTCCTTTCAGAAGAGAATTCCGACTCTGACTCTGACTGAAGACCTGCCCTGCCCTGGCACCTGAGCCACGCGGGCCTCCGCTCCTGCAATTTTTGACCAGGCTGGCCAGAGTGTGGCCAGGGAAGCCTGTGGGGAGGGAGGCTGTGATTTCTCAAGCAGCAGTGGGAGCTGCTGACGGAACAGGCCTCCTTACAGCCCCAAGCAACATTCCTGAGCACTGCCCCCCACCCCATACACAATGGCAACCCTTGGCTTAGCACTGTCCAGCCTCTCTGCTGTGAGGGCATTGTGAATATTCCGCCCCTTCTCATTTCTACCCTAGGACCTTAAGCCCTTTAACCTCTCTGCCAAAAATAAGCACAGGGGACAGAGCAGATGGAGCCTTGTTTACCCCATCACAGGGGACCCTTCATGCTGTGGTGGGTGTGGGGGAGAGAAGCAAGACTGCCACAAGGCCAAGCCCTGGGCCCCAGTGGTTTCTGTCTGCGGCTGGGGCCCCTGCTCATGCCAGGCACTTTGTCAATAATGATCCTCCCAAAAATTCTTTTGTTCAAGGAGCACCAGTTCCCTCTTCATTCTTGAAGTAGGGAGAAAACTAGCCTCTACCCTGCGACCTAGGAGAGAGTAGGTCCCATTGCCCACCTCACACTTTTGGAGACCAGGACCATGACTTCAGGTGATGTGCCTATTCTGGGTGTACGACTGTTTCAAAGCAAAGCTCATAGACTAGCTTACCAGGTCCAAAAGATTGAGGGCTCCAAATAACAAGTGGCAGCAACAGCGCCCGGGGCAGCTGGGCAGGCCCAGCCCAACCCTCTCTTTCCTGGGGCCGTCAGCAGGTGAGCGGCTCCCAGGCCCTCAGGACAATGTACTTCTGGACACCTGACCCACATGAGGGGTGAGACGTGCCTTCTGTGTTCACCTAAGGACCTTATGCTGTGCATATATCTTCAATAGGATTTTGTTACTTTATGATTTTTTTTTTTTTAAACACAAAAGCAGCTTCTTCAATGGCATTTCCTGTGACCCAAGAGACCTTGTGAATGAGCCAGAGTTCTGGACCCATGTTTTGGGCATTTGTAGTCTTTTCTTCTTCTCTTGCATGTGAATCTCCTGTCCTGAAAAAAGCCATCATGGATTAAACCAGACTCACTTCCTGCTTGGAGTGTGTGTGTTTGATAATAACCTTATACACCAGAGCAACGCTGTCAGGTGAGATGCATCAGCACGGAGTGGTCCCACGCACCACATGGATCCTGCGTCTGCAGGCTACAGCAGCAATGCCCGCGCACTTGCTCCCGCCAGGCATCTTCGTGTGGGCTCTTTACTCCTCACATGGTCCTCTCGTAGTCCAGGAATCTGACGGAAGGTTCTGTGACTTGCTCAGGTCTCCACAAGAGGCCTGGGGTCTCAGCTTCTCACATCAAGGTAACAATCCCACAGTGAGTCAGTGTCTTGGCCCAGGTGATGGGAAAGATCAGGGCACTCTGCCCCAGCTTTTCGCATAATATGTAACGTGTTCTGAAAACACGTATGAAAGTAGAACCTGGAAAAGCCGATGGGCTGCTGGGAGTGGCTCCACCTTGCCACCCCTGGCCAAGCCACTGGTCAACAGCAATACCGAAGTGTCCTCACCCCCCACGGTGGCTGTTTGGCCCCCACCTCACAAGGCTGTTTCAGGATCCAGGCCACAGCCTTTGGAGGGGCGGGAGCAAGGCAGAGTGAAGAAAGAGACGATACTGTTTTTACACGTCCGTTTATTAAACAAGAACTCCTTCATGACAATTCAATATTTATTAGCGATTAGTGTTGAGAAAATTATTTCCCTCTACATACAAAAATACAGATTTGAACACTATGAAAACAATCAGGACAAGTACCGTGAAAAAATTGGTCCTTCAAAAGAAAGAAAGGGGGAAAACTGAGGGCAGTGTGAGGCCTTGTAGGCTGTCAGGAATAAACCAACAGGAGCGAAGGCTCTGGGGCTCCCAAACCACTCTGAATGGATAGTCAAATCTGGGGCTGGTGGGAGCTGAGTGGTGCCCACACCAGCCTCAGAAGCCAGGATGGGAGCTCAGACTGACCAATAGCATAAACTGAAGTTCACTGAACACACATCACCTCAGCTCACCCCACAGCTGCATCTACACTGTTAAAGGGAATAGACTTTTAAGAAGCAAAATGTAGTAGTTATTAAATTAACATTGCCGCTCCCCCAAGTACCACTGGGCCAAGTACCAGAGTAGTCACATGGGAATTATCAGCCATCTGACTCGTCTTCCTTTGTTAGAAAATAATGACACATTCTGTCTGACCCTTCAAAGCGGAAAAAAAAAAATTTCTTTTATGTTTCAATAAATCCATTCCTTCATTTTAAATGGACTCAGCTAGTTTCCTCAAGATTTCTCTTGACCAGACATAACTCAGTCCTGCAGGGGCGGGAAAGCAAAAGGTCATCTGTGTCTTCATCAAGCTCATCACAGCACAGAATCTAGTATGTTTGGGCCGGAAACCAGAAAGGGCCATCGAACCTATCCAGGGCCTCCACGAACCAGAGATCCCAGTGGAAGATGAACCGGAGACCAGCAGAGTCCCCACTCCCACTCCTGCCCCAGGACGTCTCACATGGGCAGAGGCAAGCTGGTGGCCAAGGAGGAGGATGGCCTGAGCGGATCTGGAAGACAGGCAGCAACCAGGAAAGGGCTTGTCACCATTTCAGACCCAAAGAAGGGGAAGTCAGAGCACCGAGAATGTTCTGTTCTGTTCTTATGGAACCAGTTTCCTCTTACCATTTGAGGTGAGCAGTGGCTGTTCAGAAGTAGCAAGTGGGTAAAAAAATGCCAAATGCAGTTATACTGATTAATAACTATTTCACAGAAATATACTCTTACTCTCAGACTGTTTAAGTAAGCGGGAACGAGATGTTGGGGAGAAAGCAGCAGAGAAGAGACAAGGGAAAGCTGAGGGGTTGGATTTCTTTTTTTTCTTTTTAAAAATACATAATGAAGTTTTACAGGGAAAATGACCGAACCTCAAAACTAGCGTTGCTGAAAGCAATATTAAAAGGACACAATCTAAAATCATGCTACAAAAATAGTGTTATCTTGTTGAACCAAATGTGCATCTTTTTCAATTCCATGATTGATGGGAGTGTTTATGTGACTGACACGGAAGGCACCAAGGTGAAGTGATTATTATTTGTCTTAGAATATCCAAAGACACAACTACCTACTTTGGGAAAAGGAAAAAGTACAGTCATACTTGTAATAAATAGCTAAGTGTTTTTGCCATGGGTTCCTGAACCCTTACAAATGTCAACATATACAAATAGTTTCGCCCCCTAGCATTCTCTTATTGCTTAAGAAAAGCATTGGTTTTATCCATATACGTCAGTTTCATCATGAGGCAGGGTTTGAAAACTCGTTTTTAAACAGGTTACAGAGTGACAGAGCTGGGAGTGGGTGAGGCCTTGGGCCTGGGCCAGTCCTATGGGGATGTGGGCGGTGCACAGGCGTCCCACCCTTGAGCTCCCCCAGGAGGCCTTGGACCAGTCAGTTTTCCCTCCAAGCCCCGAGTATCTGCCTTCCTCACATCTGCAGAGAGGAGAGCAAAGTCCTGAATCTTGGGAAGTCAATTCTAGAAAAGGCAGGAAAGCAAAATGGGCCACCGAGGGAAGCAGCCAGACGCAGCCCTGCCTGCCTAGGCACCAGGACCCATGCTGTCCTCGCTTCCTGACCGCTCCTTCAAATGGCTGTCCTGATAAAAGGGGCGCTTCCTACCAAGTTTCAGCAGCATCCTCCCAAGATGACTCAAATTGGATAGTTTCAGATTATTACTGAATCCCGTACAAACCCTTGTCAAATCAATTGTGTCACGCGTTCTCTCTTCTGAGGCGCAATGGTGAAAAACTCGGGCCTCACCCTAATCCTGCCAGCAAAGCTGATTAAGGTCATTTGAGACAAGGTCCTACTCTAAATGAAAGTTCTGATGTAGCTCAGTAGAGTCCAGGCTATTAACCCCTTCTTGAAGGCTCTCAGCCCTGTGTAGAATGCATCCCCAAAGAGACATGACACGCCAGGGTGTCCAGATAGCAAGTCACCCAGACTGAAGTCTTGGAATAAAAGCTAGACAACAAACTAACCCTGTGAAAAGGACACATGATTCAAGGATCCATAAACTAAACTTTAGGCAAATTGCCACTGATTTAGACTCAGTGGGCTGGTGGGTAATTTTTTTTAATGTTTATAGAATAATAAAAACAAGAAAGGAAAAAGTAAATCCCCAAGGCTGAGAAATTACATCCAAATGAAATGAGAATATAATCTAAACCAAAGAAGGGAGTTTCAAGCCTGTAAGTATATAAATGCCATTTACTGGTATGAAAAAAAAGCTAAACAAACATTAAACTTCGAGAAAAAAAATTCTTTAGATGTAACAGATATTGAGAGCAGAAACGGTTTCTAAATAAAAGAAATGTAAAGAGCCACAAAGATTTCCAATTACCTTCTCAACCAGACAGTTATGATTTCAGCTATATCTGCTGAGGGGAGAAGGAATGAAGATTTTACAAAAGAGCCAGGAAGGTTTACACAGCTCGAGGCAGGTGGTGTCGGGTCTGCGTCCTCTCTGAGGGGGCCCCAGATCAGAATCTGAGTCACCTGTCCACACCTGTGAGTTCCCAAACTCACACAAAGAGCCCAGCAGCACCCAGGCACGCTGGTCCCCACATTCAGCTCCCGCTCTCAAGTGGGTTCCAGAATACAAGACCTCGCTTTCCAAAGAAGGCAGGATGTAGTTAACCAAGCACAGCCGGGGTGGGTAACCATGTCCAGTGCTCTCGACAGGCCCTCCGCAGATGATTTGGGCCTCCTCCCCACTCTTCTCACCTCCCAGACCCGCCCCTACTCGCTCCCTCATCAGCTGTCACTGAGCTGGTCCTGGGAGTGGGTGCTGATGAAATAAGAGAGCCCCTAGGTTCTGCACACTTCCCCAGGAGCTGGAAATGCGTCTGGAGACCTCACTCGCTAATGGCAGTCACTAGAGCAGGAAGCCATTTTTTATGTGGTTGGGACAGTCAATTTAGAAGCAGCCCTCAGCTGAGTTGGTTTCGCCTTTTGCTATCTTCTTAGTGTCATGTTTTCCGGTAAACCACATGTGGAGAAAATGACTATCGGGCCTTGGCACAAAGACTTCGTGGTTGCTTTGTTTGGAACATGGGTGGCACACCGGGACCCACTTACATCGTCATTGCCTCCCAGAATCCCTGAAGTGGCCACGTGTTGTCTCCACACTCTGTTAGGGCATATTCTAAGAACAGCCCACAGAAAATCCTGCAGAGCCCGAGATTAGGGACTTGGTCCACCTCTTAAACACATGGAGAGGCGAGGGGTTCCTTCCCAAACAGCACAGGTGAGTCTATGAGAAAAGGTGAGCTTGGGCCACACACACATTCAAGGGTCATTTGCTGCAAGCAGGAATTCACATACATGTGCAGACCAGAGTTAGTGCTTCATCTCCTCAGAGGCTGCCTGTGGCTCAACCCAAGACTGAGTCACTCAGAAAGCCTCAAAGAAAGGCGAATGAAACTGCAAACTTTAAAAGACTAGGAATGTTTTCAACTGAGTCACAAAGCTCTCTCAAGAAGCCTCTGACATGGGGTGGGGTCAGAGGCACTCCATGCCTGCCCACAGGAAGGGAGCCTTTAGCTAAGGGACAGTGATGGTGCCCAAAGGGTAGGGGGTGACATCCACTTCCCAGAGCCAAGCCCCCAGAACCAGACTGGGTCCCAGCTTCCCTGCAGCCAGCCTGGGCTCTGTCCACGTTGGCACTTTGGTTCAAGCTGCCAAGGAAGACATGGATATTGGGACTGGGCAGGCGTCAGTATTCTTGCCTTTCTGTGGGCAAAGGTAGTCTCTCTTGAATGACTTGCTGCAGAGTGAAAATCTGTTTCTTTTACCTCAAATAGAACTTCTGCTATGAGGTTTTAATCTGTAACTGCTTGTGCCTTCCCCGGCTTTATATAGAGCTGACAAGTATCTTTAGGCTCTCGTGACTGGAATCTCTCTGTATGAAAGGGGTAAGGCACCCCACCCCCCTGCCGTGCCTTCAGCAATGTGAAGGGAGGGTAGAGGAGAATCAGAGAAAAGAAAAAATACCACATCAACCAGATCGATGCCAGGATAAACTTTCTCTGAAGACGTCAGTGTTTGCATCCATCTAAAACCACCAGAGGTTCCACCAAATGCTTGAGGGTTTCAACCATCCAGTCTCCAGGAACAAATTCAAACGTATACAAGTTGGGCATCAACTGTGAATGCCAATATCATCCCACCAGAAAATTAAAAAACACTAAGATTGCCTCAGTCTTAAAAATTCCCCAAACCAAACTGACACTGGTCCATATTACAACTCTTAAATGCAAAAATAAGCTTATTTCAATTTGCAAAAAAGAAAAAAAAAAAGCCCTTTTAAGCCTCCCCAAATCTAGATTGTCTTGTTCGTACACAGAAACAACATAAAGAAAATGCGAGTATCTTTCCATTCACACTAGACAACCATATTCCTTCCTTCCTTCTCACCACGTGACAAGACTTATGACTCTACAGTACGCCAATAAGTACATCTGGTCACTTTTGGCTATACTGGGAGCTAATTAAATATAAAGAAATATATTTACAAAAACCATGGGAGAGCCTCATGGCACAAGGGACTTTAAATAGTTACAGGGACATAAATAATTCCAAGATTCCAACACTAACATGTAAATTAATTCTTAAGTGGCCTATGGCACAAGGTGTCATCGCTTTTTATCATCTGTCAGCGTGTACAACTTCAGTGGGCTTCAGAACTGTTCCTTGCAGCTGACAATACATCCTCAGGATACCAACAGACTCCTTTCAGCCAGATGATAAACCGGTTTTATTGAAGTGACTTGGAAAAATTTGGGCAACAACCCACGCCTGAAGAGTCTTCTTTTTTCCAATCTCACTTCAAAGGCAGCTTTTTATTGAGGCTAAGTAACATGAATCCCAGAAGGAGATTCCTGATAAAGTTCAGGGTGGTCCTTCCAAGTGGGCCCCATCTGATGCAAGGCTGAGTCTTTGTAACCCTGTTTTTAAATGGAACTCTCAGAGGGCAATAAGCCCCATTTTGATGAAGCATATACACTCTACAAATGCAAAATAAATATATAAAATGAACTGATAAAATCCAGATGTCATAATCTCCTCAAAAGTCACTACACATAATAGGTATGAGGTTTGTGAAGCCTGGTTTGTACTGCCTCACAACATCCATGGGAAGAGGGCTCAGTCAGACCCGCCGTGACCAGGCCTGGCTGCCCTAGGTGGGGACAGTGGGAGGTCAGTTACCCCCAGACAAGCTGGGTCTCCGACCAGACCAGGGGCTTGAACAGGTGGCCTGGGTCACAGCCCCAGAAGGGAACTTCAGCAGAACTTGAGTTGTACAGGATGTTCAGTTCAGGGAGCCCTAACCCCAACCCTTCAGAGTTGGCACAGTACCGTCTCCTGCGGGGTCCCTAGCCAAGCAGTGCTACCTGACGAAGACACCCATGCAGGAAATCGTACGCTGCTCCACTCTGCAGAAGGCAATGCCAGCCTGTGCAGGGCTGGACATTTCTCACACGGGCTCTGCTCCCCGAGACCCCCTGTCTCATGACACTGCCCGCTGCTGAAGCTGCAAGCGCTCACTAGCACAAGATCCTGGGGACTCTCCTAGTTAATGCAAAACGTTCCCACCAGCAGTGAGCGTTCTTTTCCTTAGTGAGGGTGAAATACAAAATATTAGAGCTAGAGTGAAGTTTGTAAACATTAAGGACAGTTCAAAGAGTGAAAACCCGACATGTAAAAACAAATTTTCCGTAAGAGAAACAATTAGTCTCCAACAGAAAAGAACCTACAGCATTGCAGGGGCCTGTGTAACTTAGTCACCACAATAATCTTCACTTTATCGAGAACTCATACAAAACCTTACGTAACTAGAACGTTCCCCGACAGCCTCCAAGTCGACGTTCATAGTTAAGACCCTGAGGTACAGGGTCGTCGCCCTCCGAAACATCAGTGAAAAGGGCAGTCATGGTGCAGATTCAAGTAGTTTTCAAATCCTAGACGGAGCCACTCAGAATTCACTCTCGAACTCTTCTCAGGTGTTTGAAAATCAGTGCATACCCTTGAAACAGAGGTGTGTCCCCACCTCTGGTCCGTGAGGCCAGCAAATGGGCAAGGGTCCGGGCCGGTGAGACAACCTGTATTTCTCCTGTGGCTTTTATCTGGGAAGGTAAGATGACAGAAAATCTGCAGTCTGGCCTTGGCGTATTCAGGGAAGCTAGGAAACTGGAAAACAAGATGGTCCTCGTATTCTTGGAGGAGCCTCTGGATTCAGGAAGATGATTCCAGGGATGTCTCAGCAGGGTAGGAGACAGATGGTGACCTCCTGATGGGCAGCAGTGCCCTGGAGTCCAGCCAAGAGGGTGCCAGCCTCCCCCAGAGCCAGCAAAGCACCCAGCGGGCACACCCACCGCCGAGATCCTTGGTGTCACAGCTGGCTGTCCATGCTCCTGCTGGGGTCCCGGTGCCCCCAGGCATGGAAACAATGGGGAGAGGGGCATCCTGGCAGCGAGACTAAAGCGCATCCAGGGCTTCTATGCGGGTTGCCCAGAAAGCAGTGCTGACCCACCGCTCCAACCATAAAGTTTCACTCCCTGTATTTGTTTTTTCCCCTCCAACAGCCCCCATTTAATCCAAAGTCCTGACTCATCATGAATACATATGAGGGGGTGGCTCAGAGTCAGCTTTGAAGCCTGTGCTCAGGGACAGTGAAGGGGACACGGTGGCCCGCACGGACAGTGGCTCCCACGGTCACCAAACCGGGGGTGGGAGGGAGCGCCAGGACCTTCCCACTGCCTCTGTGAAAGGCTGGGCATGGGGTCCCCTGCCTCCTGCACCCATCAGGGCTGCCGTGAAAACCCTTGCCCAGAATGAACTGTTACCAAGGAGGACAAAATTCAACTTAGTCACATGATAATCTGATGTGATGAGGGAAAGAAAAACTTGATTGAAAATACGGGCATGAGGACCAGAGGGAAGAAGACTCAGTGCGCCCTCACGTGTCCAGGCGCTGGATCTCGGGCCGGCTGTCCACGTCTCTGGACTCAGTACGGGCGCGGATGTAGTCGTTGGCACTCTGCTGCCGGAGGCTGACCCTCCACTTCTGCACGGCCAGGAAAGTGTTCACTGCATAGGCCGCTGTTGCCAAGAAGCCGAATATCTACAAGACACAAGCCGGGTTAGTCCGCAGGGCCCCTGGGCAGCTTACAGTGAGCGAGGTGCATTAGCCTCTCCTGGCTACAACCCCGACACCCAGACCCCACTAAATGTCCAGCTGTCAGACCCTGGCCAAGTTCATAGTCATGTAACCCACAAAAAGGCAGCCTCAGGACCCTTCCAAGTATTCTGGATCTACAAGGGAAAAAGATCACAGAAGGGTCTCTTTCACAGACCTTCATGACACTGGTCCCTGGGAGAAATACCATGTAGACAAAACACCATGTAGATGAAAAATCAGGGTCTCAAGTGTGGCCCCAAATCGAGCCACAAGGCCCAGCATTCCATATCTTAGTCCCCCAGCCCCACTGCCTTTCCTGTGGGCAGCTCTGGGTGGGCAGCTTGAGAGTCGGAAGTGGTGGTGTTTTAACGATTAGATAATGACTAATGAACCTACTGAGTGATACCTTGGAGAGCTCATAGTTTAGTATTCTCAATAAACCTTTTAACCATCCTCTCAGTTATAAAAGTGCTGCATATTCTTTGTAAATACCGAACAATAAAGAAAGGCAGAGCACAGAGAGAGACAGTCTTACCTTACCTGGTCCCATCCTCTGCCCCACCCCTCACTGTGCTGACTGCCATGTGGTGTCCAGACTGCATCTTCATGAACACCCCACACTGGCAGGGAAGGCCCTTAAAAGCAACAGCCCTTTTAGACATCCAGGCCTCTGCTGGACAGAGACTGAAGCAGAGGTGCTTAAGCCAGAGCGTGCATCTGAGAGCTTGCTAAAACACACTGCCAATTCGGCAGCCCCGGGGAAGGCTGAGAACGCCATCTCCAACAAACTCCCGGGTGATGCTGCCGTTCCAGGGACCACACTTTAAGAACCACAGCACTGAAGGGACCGGGGCCTCCGCTGGCCCAGTGACATCATTAGCAGAGAGGCTAAAGGAGAAGCAGTAAGACACAGGCCCAGGGGACAGAGCAGCAAGGCACAGAAAGTGCATGAACCAGCCTTGTTTTGACCATTTGCGTTCACTTACCACGGCAGCAATTTCTGCTCCGGTTTTATGGTTTAAAGCAGCCAGTACGATCGAAGCAATAAAGAAAAAGAAAGTGCTGAGTCCAGTGTTGACCAAATCCTAAAGAATAAGATAGAGTCACTTGAAAAGGATCATTGCGGGTTTTGTCTGAAAAAATCACTGAAGAACTTGACATAAAAAGCACAATGCCCAGCCTCTCTGATGGCTCCTTATTTTTATTTTGGTGCCCCAGGGGTATTGATTGCATAGAGGAAGGCAAAGCAGATGCTATTAATCCTATTTAATTAAATAGTTAATGATGCTGCTTGATAAACCACCACAGAAAAATCCACATTTTAACCAAACACATCCTGTTACCATTTCTTTCTTTCTTCTTTTTTGACCTTGCCTCAAGGGATGTGGGATCATTTTCCCTGACCAGGTATTGAACCCACGCCCCCTAGAGGAAGCTCAGAGCCTTAACCACTGGACCACCAAGGAAGGCACCATGTTAAATGACCGTTTCTTAATGACCTATTATAGAAACCAAACTGCTAACCCACAAGGACACACTCACTAATTACCAGGTAGAGTTCTACTGTCTTCTTTTCAAAACACGTTCAAATCCTCTTATGGACAAGAATAGACTTAAACTGGTGAAGCCCCTTCATGCGTTTGTGACATATGAAGAGTGCTGCTTCCAGAGCTGGAGCACACACTTAGCCAGGCCGCACACTCCTCTTCCTCGTGCATGGTCTTCCAAGTCTCCATGATGCTAAAGCCTAGAGGATTTTCCCCTAAGCTCCTTGCAAAGCAAATCAGGTTACAAATCCAATGCTTCAAAGATTTAGCTCCTGTCTTAGTTGGCTAGGGGAATACAGCACAGTGATTCATATAAACACCCAGACGAGGGGCCTAACCACCCACAACTGTGGACCGGTCACTTTCCCTCTCGTGTCATATGTGGACACAGTCCCCCACCCCTCCAGAGTTGTTTCAAGGACTGGGTGGAACAGCGTACATGAAAAACCAAGCATGTGCCTAGCCCACACTTAGGGTTCCCTGCATGTTTATTGTTACTTCTGATATTTCCACTTGTGCATTAAGCCCCCACAGCCTGGGTCATACCAAAGCGCCTCTATGCTCTCTACAGGGAAAGAGAAACCAGGCAAAACCCTACAATGCTTAGGTGCCAGCTTGACTGTATCATCATCACCAGGTGGGTCCTGCCGGCTGGCCTGGCTTTGGGGGCCATCTCCTCCTTAAAGATGGCAAAATTCACCTCCTAACAGTCCTGAGCCCTGCAGCGTCTCCTGCCACACTCCTGGCCAGCGCCTCTGCTTCTGCCCCCGCTCATGGACAGCAGTGAAGTACAACTACAAACTCTACCCAGAGAGGTCTATCAGCAGGGCAGTTTTCAGTGGTGACCAGCGTGAAGCCAGGACAAATGTTTCACAAAGTTAAACCTGGATGTGTT
Organism: Oryx dammah; assembly: GCF_014754425.2. NCBI lineage: Eukaryota > Metazoa > Chordata > Mammalia > Artiodactyla > Bovidae > Oryx > Oryx dammah. The sequence goes on along the minus strand of NW_024070197.1, from coordinate 30,432,140 downwards.
TAGTTACACACAACTCTGGGTAAGGAGCTTCAGGGATAAAGACAACTATAGTTTCTAAACCAAAGGCTACTCAGAAACAGGAGGAAATGTTTTATGATAAAATGCTGAGATTTTGAAGAGGTTCATGTGTCTACAGCTACACCACCTGGAACATGCCCAATCTCCTCTGAAGACGTGCATGCTATTTGTCTATGAATTCCACATTTGGAAATCTTCTTAAACAGCATACTTCTTAAATCATCTTAAATAGCATACTAGTTGCAAAAAGGCCTAAGCATAAGGATGTTCATCATGTTATTCAAAATAGCAAAAAACTGAAGATAAAATACTTAAGAATCAAAGACTTGTTAAGTAAAATGGTATTTCCAATTGGAACAATATGCAGTCATTAAAACTAATGATATAGTTATATTTAACATGGAAGATACCCAAGATAGTTCAAATGGGAAAGCTTGACTTTAATGGTTCCATTTTTTGGCATTCACGTATCACAACATACATCTACTTGTGAAAGACAGTCTAGGGAATTCTAGAGTATTACACCCCTGTATTAAGTGGTTACCACTGCACGGCTGCTATCACATATGATTTTAATAACAGCTTTATTGAGATATAATTCACCACAATTTACTTTTTGAACATTTTTAGCACTTCCAAAACAAACCTCATACTCATTAGCAGTTAACTCTTCATCCTTTCCCTTAATCCTAGGAAACTACCAATTAGTTTTCTGTCTTTAAGGATTTGCCTATCCTGGACATTTCATATAAATAAGAAACTTCTTTAAAAGAAAAAAAGTCCAGGGACTTCCCTGGTGGTCCAGTGGTTAACAACCCACCTCCCAATGCAGGGGATTCGGGTTCAATCCTTGGTGTAGGACCTCACATCCATATGCTGTGGGGCAACTCAGCCCATGCACCACAACTGCTGAGCCTGCGCCACAACTAGAGAACGTCCTCACACTGCCACGGAGACCCAGTGCAACCAAAAATTTAAAAAAAATCCAACTTTCAGCTGTTCTTGAAAGATCGTTCTTAAAAGTCCCGTGAAGTAACACACTGGCTGGGACTTAGTAGGAGAGTGTCTGGGTCTCATGGACCGCTGGCCCACCTCTTCACTTGCCCATTTCCATCACATACCCAACCCCACAGGGCCCTGAGCCCACGATCCTGCTCCAGTCCCAGAGAGTGGACCACCCTACAGTGCGCCCCACCCCTCCATACTCTGTGCCCAGCAAGCGCCTATTCATCCCTGAGGCTCAACTGGAATCTGGCATTTCCTCTGAACTTCCCCAACTGACCTGCTCCAGGCCTCCTCCGCTGAGGAATCCACTGTGTTCTCCCAGACCTCACACAAGACCGCATCACACACAGCACACAGAAGAGCAGCTAGCGTCTACCCTGTGCTTGCTTTCAGCTCCCAAAGCCTGGCCCCAGACAGGTGCTCACCACCACTGCTTAATAACCAGGCTCTGCGCCTGGCTGAAGTCAGTTCTACACATGAGTAAGAGAGGAGGTTTACAACCATTCAGCCCACACTGTGCCCTGAGAGCCCCGGTACCATGAGACTGGCCATAGTACTGATGCCAGAGTGATAAAGACAGAGGAGAGGGACAAGGTAGGTCACTGAACAGCTGATCCCACTAAGGGATTGTAAGTAAAAAAAATATGGGAGACCCCTGTAAGTTAACAGTCACTTAAGAAAACAGGTTTGCTTAACTACAAAACCAAACAGGCTTCCTGAGCACCAAAACCGTGCAGCACAAGCATGAGACGCGCCCCAAGATAGTCAAACAATGGCACATGAGACCCACATCCTGCCTGGGAGCTCAGCAGGTTATGACCCCTAGGACATGCTCTCTGCACACCTAAAAGGGCAGTAATTTATGGAAAGGCGACATTTCAAAGTAAAGACCCTCATTGTGCTGAGACCTGAAATAACATTTCCACAGTCCCATGACCATCTTGGCTTAATTAGGTAGGGACAAAAAAACTCCCCCTCTCAACCTGGAGGAGGAGCTGATGATGGAGGCATGACATCTACTAAAAAAAAAAAAAATGAGGAAAAAGAAGTGGTCTTTTTCCCCTCCCCACTTTTCCTTTGATTATAAACCTGTAGCCCTCTCACCCAGCTGTTTTTCACCCTCACAAGCATCGTGTTCTAATAAATCACTTCTTATCTATCACTTTGCCTCTCGCTAAATTCTTTTTGCACTGAGACATAAAGGACGGGAACTCTTCTGTGGAATGGTTTAGTCACTAAGTCGTGTCCAACTCCTGCAATCCCATGGACTGTAGCCCACCAGGCTCCTCTGTCCACGGGATTCTCCAGCCAAGAATACTGGAGCAGGTTGCCATTTCCTTCTCCAGGGGATCTTCTCGACCCAGGGATCGAACCCAGGTCTCCTGCACTACAGGCAGATTCTTTACTTTCTGAGCTACCAGTGAAGCCCCTTTGGAGCCCCCTGAATTATGGGGCAGCTACCATCTATAGAGAGCCTACTGTGCCAGTCATACAACTCCCAGTGTGTCACTGAGTCCTAACCTAATTAGGATCCAAGACACCTCTAATAAAGGGCCTTGAGGAAGCTGAGTTCTAGAAAAGATGAGTTTGGCATAATGAAAAATATATATTTGGTCTTTGTCCCAGATTCCTTAACATTTCCTGAGTGCCCTTAGTTGCCCTTTAACCTGTGGAGTCTGCATTAACTCCAGGAATTAGTGTCAGAACTAAATTGAATTGCTGAATACCCAAGAGAATCCCATGGACAGAAGAGCTTGGTGGGCTACTATCCATGGGGTTGAAAGTCAGACACGACTGAGCGACTAAGCACAGCACAGTTGGTCTTGGAGAATTACTCAGTGCGGAAAAACTACACAGATTTGGTGTAGGGGAAAAAAAAAAAAACCTATATATTTGGTGTCAAAAGTGGTGTCAGAAAACCCCACACAATGAGTCACAGCAGAGCCTCAGGACTCTGCAGGTGGCCCCTCTGGGTGACTCCAGACTGCTCTCAACTCACCACAGCACCCAGCCTGGGTTCTCAGGGCAGGAAACACCTGTCCTGACCTGAGGACAGCAGACACCACAAAGGCCATCGAAGAAGGAACACAAAGAGGAAGAAGAAAAACAGACTGTAGTGTCATCAGAGGCAAGAGGAGAGAGCAGGGCAGGAGAGAGACAGGGCGTACTCCAGGGCTGAAACAATTGGTGGGGGGGCAGCGGGACTGGGAAGTAAGCAGAGGATCCAGGAGCACAGCGATCCCCCAGTGATCCTGATCAGAGGATTTTCATGGACGGAGTGTCGGAGGAGTGGATGGTAGAGGGGAAAAGGTAGTCCCCATGTTTGCAAGAGACACAGGGGAGGCTTATAGGGTGTTGACACTGTCCTAACTCTTGACCCAGGGGTCTGGCTACCTAGTCTTTATCATTCTTCACTAAACTGTACTTTGACTTCTACAGATTTCTCTGAATATGCTGTATTTGACAATAAAAGCTGAGAAGAGAGATCAGGAAGTAGGGAAGTAGAGCAGACATGTGCAGCCCTCCTCTACAAGTCTGACTGAGCTTCCAGGGCTGGAGGGCTCTGACTGCCAGCTATGGGGAGTGGGAGACCCTGGTCGTCAGTGGTAGGAAAAGGATGGAAGGACGGAGGGACAGGGTGGGAGAGGAGGCCAGGGGCACCACCCAGTCATCTGCCCCAGCCAACACCATCCTAAAGAAAAGGAGGGATGTTAACTTTCCAGTGAAAAAGATGCATTTTGATACAACCCCCAACATATGGTTGCCAACCAGCGGAAAGACTTTCACAGTTAAAACAGAAAAACTAGGTATTTAAGAAAGCTCACCAGGGACTTCCCTGGTGGTCCAGAGGCTAAGACTCCATGCTCTCAATGCAAGGGGTCCAGGTTCAATCCTTGGTCAGGGAACTAAATCCCACATGCAGCAACTAAGACCTGGAGCAGCCAAATAAATAAATACATGAAAATAAATTAAAAAAAAAAAAAAAGAAAGAAAGCTCACCAAATAGGTATTTCTGGAGATAAAGTCCTGAACAAATTAATTAGAACCTATAGTCTTTTTTGTTGTTATGGTGATCTGGGATCAGGGGTCCTTTTAAAATTAACTGTTTATTTATTTATTTATTTATTATTTTGGCCACACCACACTGCTTGTGGGATCTTAGTTTCTCAACCAGGGATTGAACCCGGGCCCACAGCAGTGAAAGTGCAGAGTCCTAACCAGTGGACTGCCAGGGAATTCCTGGCAATTCTTTCTTTCAAAAAAAAAAAAAGGAAGGTATACAGCAGAGTGATTCAGTATTTTTGCAGATTCTACTCCCTTAGAAGTTATTATAAGAAAATGGCTATAATTCCCTATGTTATACAACTGAGTGAGGTATGAAGTCTTCTAACAAATTTATGGCTGTCAAATAAGTAGATGAGGCAGAATTCAGGGTGTGAAGTCAAAGCTGGTGAAGTCTACAGGAGAATGACGTGGCTGACAGACACCAGTGGCCTCTGACTCACAGTTAAGTTACTATTTCTCATACTGGCAGCAGTGCCCACTGGTTTGGAGCCTTTGTACACACTTGTCTCATTTCATTCTTAAAACAACTCTGCAAGAAAAATGCTACTATCTCCACTTGGGGGCTCTAAGTGACTTGCCCAGGGTCAAATACAGCTCTTAAGAGCCACCTTGGACTTGAATACAGACAAGGTGGCCTAACTCAAAGCCCCTGGGTCTTAACCATCTTAGTAGCTGCTTCTTTGTCAAACAGGATCTCTGGTGTGGTTTTATTCACAGCCCAGCCCAGCGCCTCCCTCAGAGGTATTTATTTTGGCCTTAGACACTCTAGCAGAGTGTCTAAGAAGGCAATGGCACCCCACTCCAATACTCTTGCCTGGAAAATCCCATGGGTGGAGAAGCCTGGTAGGCTGTAGTCCATGAGGTCGATAAGAGTCGCGCACGACTGAGCGACTTCACTTTCATTTTTACTTTCATGCGTTGGAGAAGGAAATGGCAACCAACTCCAGTGTTCCTGCCTGGAGAATCCCAGGGATGGGGGAGCCTCGTGGGCTGCCATCTATGGGGTTGCGCAGAGTTGGACACGACTGAAGTGACTTAGCAGCAGCTGCAGAGGTAGACACTCTAGGGGTCTGGGTTTCCAATGTACCTTACCCCATGACGATGACCTTGCCCCCATGGAGCCTGCATGCTGGTTGGGGGAGGTTTGCGAGGTACTCTTGCATTGCCTGTTCGTTACAGTCAATTTAGATCACAACACTGGAAGCATTTTCTTTAACATAGACTTTATCTTAAAAAGAGCTGAGACACTAAAACCTGTCACCAGAAACTGTGATGAAATGCCTCCAGTAAATCTTGAGGTTTTAGAGCTTATTTCTTCCTTTTCAACGTCAGGATGAAACCAACTTTTCAATGGACAACTTTTCTAGCCCAGTTCTCCTTTTATTTTTCTTCCTAAAAGGGTCTGAATGATGCAGACTGCACTCTGTCAGGAAGATGGTCACCTCTTGGTTCCCCCACTGGAACACCAGGGAGTGGCCCCGCCAGGCAAGGCGACCAGCCAGGCTGCTTCCTCCCGGGCTCCAGCACTCCAGGCCATGCTTTTCAGTGCTGCGTGCGCCTGGCCAGCAGGAGAGGAGCCCATGTGAGCGCAAACAGGCTCAGAGCCCCTCCCCGACAACCCAAGGCAGCTGATAGGGCCTTCCTGTGTCTCCCTGACTGGCTCTCTTTGAAATACTACACGTGCTTATTTGCAAAGAAATATCAAGACAACAAAGTGCTGTTAAGTTCACTCTTCTGCTTGGCACAGCAGGGACAAGTCACACAAGTCCAGGAAAGGGGGCCTGGGAGTGACCAGCCTTGAGCTTCCCGTGCCGATCAGAGAGTAAGGGCCATCAGAGTTAAGAGCCCCAAACCATGGAGAGCAAAGGACACATTTCCTCAAGACTCACTGATCAACCCAGCAAACCCTCTGGGACCTCTGCTCTGAATTTAATAGTAATAATATTTCCTAGGTTTCACAAGTTAATGGCAATTTCATTCATATTTTCAGCTCTTCCCGAATCAGTACTTTTGTAAACGGCTTTCAGGTCCAGTGTGAAAATATGCAAATGTATTCATTCCATGCTCTCTTTCCCATATTCTATAAATATCAACATTACCAATTGTCTCAAAGGATCCCCAAATTGAAATGACATCTTTAAAGAAGTCAGAATAATCGTTATGTTTCTGTCATTAGTGAAGGTCCCATTAATTCTGCAGTCATGCTATTCAACCCAGGATGGAAATTTAAAATTTCACAGTTGTATTACAAGGAAATACTTATGTATCAAAATGAACCAGTCCCAAACATGCCATGGAATGGTTCCTCATTTTCCTGGGAGCCGTGGAGCACTCGACTCGATCCTTTCCTAGTCAGAGAACATGACATTTACTCACTGTCAGATTCCAGTTGATCTGGGGAATTCTCACGTGAAGGTTGAGACTGAACAGAATCAGCAAGACTCCGGTCACCACAAACGCACTGCAGCTCACAAACTCAAAAAAGTAGAGGCCTTCACACGGGGAGCATTCCATGATGGTCTCTATGCAGATGAATGCGATCAGGGCCAAGATCTGGGAAGAAAATTGCAAACACACATGTACGTGTATGGTTAGCACACATCTGTGGACACACATGCCTGTCGCCTTTAAATAAAACTCAAACGCCACCACCACACAACAACCACGGAGTTTTCCCCTGGGGACGGCAGTATCACAGACAGGAAGGTGACCTGATCCAATTCTTATGTAAGAATAGGTACAGGGGCCTTAATGAAAGGATCAAATTCCACATGTGAACAACCATGCCACCACAGGACGCCGGCACCAGGCTGGCGCGTGCAGCCCCCGTGAGGAAGCAGAGAGGAGTAGGCTCACAGCGCTTTCAGTTCTGCCTCTGCCACCGGTAAGCGGAAACCGCCTCCGCGCGTTTCTCACTTACAGTCTCGATCAGGGTGATGTCAAACATTAACAGGGCCGGGTCCTGGTGGTGTCCACGTTAAGATATTTGCAACTACCCTTCTGGTTCAGCTGATATCACACAGGCTGACTGAGACTTATATGAGGTCTGACTATGAGGCTGACTGAGACAGCTTTAGAAGGACTTGTATAACCCCTCCATTTAGAAGTCCTACCCAAAAATAAGGCCCACCTAATTAAATCATTAGGTGTGAAAGGAGAAATCGGCAGCAGAGGATGAGATGGTTGTATAGCATCACCAACTCAATGGACATGAGTTTCAGCAAACTCTGGGAGACAGTGAGGGAGGGAGGCCTGGCATGCTGTAGTCCATGGGGTCACAAAGAGTTGGACATGACCTGGTGCCTGAACAACAACTACAATTAATTTATGAGCCGTGCTTTTTAAAATGTTTATCATTGGAGGGACTTCCCTGGCGGTCCAGCAGTTAAGAATCCACCTTGCAATGCTGGGGACGAGGGTTCAATCCTTGGTTGGGGAACTAAGATCCCATTTGCTGCAGAGCAGTTAAGCCTGAGCAGCACAACTAGAGTCGAGGTGCCCGAATGAGAATCCATGTGATGCAACTAAGACCGTCTGTGCCACAACTAAGACTCAGCACCACTAAATGATGAATGATTCTACCTTGCAATGTGGGGGATGCAAGCTCATCCCCTGGTTGGGGAACTAAGATCCCACGTGCCTTGGGGCAACTAAGCCCAAGCGCCACAACTTGAGAGCCCAAATGCTGCAACGAAAGATCTTGTATGTTGCCACAGAGATCCTGCAGCCCCCAGCTAAGACCTGATGCGGCCAAATATTTTCAAGTTTATCATTGGATTTGATCATGAAGAGACAGCCTGGAAAGTTTATAAAAATATTTAAAATCTACCAACATTAGAAACACTTTCTTTCTGAAAGATCAAAGTAACACTCTCTAGCAATATGTCCTAAGAGATCAGAGATCATGAAGGCAAATAGATGTCAATGAAAATCACAGGTGAACTTTTACAGTGAGATTTCAGGAACAGGAGGAGGCCCAGAGACTGAGTTTAATGGCCCTGTGATCATGGAAAAGTCAGGTGGTCTTACACCTAAAACCAGATCAGTCTTGGGCTCCTGGCCTGTACCCTACTTCTGTAACCCAGATCCTCACCACCTACCACCTGTCAAGCCTATGCCAGAGCTTCCAGGCTGACCTCCACCTCCAAGGTGGAGGAAGAACGGGCAGGCACTCTGTGGTCCCAGGTCTGTCCTCAAGACCAGCAACATCAGCATCACCAGAGAGCTTGTTATAGATGAAAACGCAGACTCTCTGCCTCCCCTCCTTGACCCCCAGAGTCAGAATCTGCTTTTTGACAAGATCCCTAGATGACTGAAACATGGGGAAAACAGAAGGCCCAGGCTATTCTGGGGCCCTTCTTTTCCTCCAAGGGTCCCACTTGTGCCTTGATCAGCTCACCTCCTCCCCCTGCGCTCCCTGATGTCGCTTCTCCCGGCCACACATGACTGATCCCCCCCTCCCCCAGGAAAGCTTGGTCTGCGGTTGCATCCCATCTTTTATACTTGCCACTACGCATCTCTCTGCCTCCTGAGCTCTTGGATGGCAGGGGCCAGTCCACCTCCCTTCACTCCCAAGGCACCAAGCACACGAACCTGCACAAAGCAAGTAAATGGGGGCTCAGGGAACCTCTACAAACCCACTCCAACAATTCCTGACAGACTTGTCAGTCTCCACATGAAAGGAAGGGAGACTCTCCTTTTTCCATGCCTTTTTTAACAATATGTAGTCTTTCCATATTTTCACGTCAGTTCAGTTCATTTCAGTTCAATCGCGTCCGACTCTTTGCAACCCCATGAATTGCAGCACGCCAGCCTCCCTGTCCATCACCAACTCCCAGAGTTCACTCAGACTCATGTCCATTGAGTCAGTGATGCCATCCAGCCATCTTATCCTCTGTCATCCCCTTCTCCTCCTGCCCCCAATCCCTCCCAGCATCAGAGTCTTTTCCAATGAGTCAACTCGTCGCATGAGGTGGCCAAAGTATTGGAGTTTCAGCTTTAGCATCATTCCTTCCAAAGAAATCCCAGGGCTGATCTCCTTTAGGATGGACTGGTTGGATCTCCTTGCAGTCCAAGGGACTCTCAAGAGTCTTCTCCAACACCATAGTTCAAAAGCATCAATTCTTCGGCACTCAGCTTTCTTCACAGTCAACACGTTACAATTACAGGCCTTTTAAGCACACACCTTCTGCTCCCAATGGCTCTCCTAACTCTCTACAGAACCAGACACTTTAATTCTCCATCTAAATTACATGCCTGACTTGCAATCAATTCACAAAGAAATAGTTTATATAAGGGAAACTCCAGAAAAAAAAAAATTTTTTTAACCCCTGTAATTGGATCTAGTAATCTTAGGCAAGAAATAATACACTCTTGATGAGTTACAAATGTTTCTGGTATGCTAACTTCAACCATATTTGTGTGGGAAGGTAACACCTACATTCTTACATTTTAAAATAAAAATGGTTTCAAGAATATGCAAATCAGATAGGCCATTCAACACAGGAGTGCACAGAACAGACAAAATTCCCTGTTCTTTAGCTCATATGCTAATGAAGAGGTTTTTTAAATTAAATTTTAAAATGTATCATATTAGACAGTGATAAGTACAAAGGAGAAAAATCAAAGCAGGGAAGGAAGATGAAATGTAACTAGGACAAGGGTGTTGGAAATTTTAGGCAGAGTGACCATGGAAGGCCTCTATGAGAAGGTTCTAGATTTACTACAAAGTTCACTTTAGTTTATTATAAAGTTATTAAAGGATACAATTGAAGAGTCAGATAAAGAGATACACAAGGCAAACTCCAGAAGGGTCTCAATTACAGGAACCTCTGTCTGTCTGGAATTTGAAGTGCACCCACCCCCAGCACTTGGATGTGCTCTGGCTCACCAACGTGGAAGATCAATCCTGTTCAAGAGTTTTTATAGAGTTTAATCTGGAGTCCCCTTCCCTTTCCAGAAGTTGGAGGGTAAGGTTAAAAGTTCCAAATCTCTTATCACCTGGTTGCTTCCCTTGGCAATCAGCCCCCATCCTTAGGAGCTTTCCAAAAATCATCTCATTTAACACAAACTCAGGTGTGGCTGAAAGAGATTTGTTGTAAATATAAAAAATATAGATATCAAACACCTCTTATCACTTAGGAAGTTCCATGAGTTTTAAGAGCTCTGTGCCAGAAATGGAATGAAGACCAAATACATATTTCATTATTCCAAATCACAGTCTCACAAGAGTTAGTGAAGAGGAGCTAAAAAGCCTCTTGATGAAAGTGAAAGAGGAGAGTGAAAAAGTTGGCCTAAAGCTCAACATTCAGAAAATGAAGATCATGGCATCCGGTCCCATCGCTTCATGGGAAATAGATGGGGAAACAGTGGAAACAGTGTCAGACTTTATTTTGGGGGGCTCCAGAATCACTGCAGATGGTGACTGCAGCCATGAAATTAAAAGATGCTTACTCCTTGGAAGAAAAGTTATGACCAACCTAGATAGCATATTCAAAAGCAGAGACATTACTTTGCTGACAAAGGTCCATCTAGTCAAGGTTATGGTTTTTCCTGTGGTCATGTATGGATGTGAGAGTTGGACTGTGAAGAAAGCTGAGCGCCGAAGAATTGATGCTTTTGAACTGTGGTGTTGGAGAAGACTCTTTAGAGTCCCTTGGAGTGCAAGGAGATCCACCCAGTCCATTCTGAAGGAGATCAACCCTGGGATATTTTTGGAAGGAATGATGCTAAAGCTGAAACTCCAGTACTTTGGTCACCTCATGAGAAGAGTTGACTCATTGGCAGACTCTGATGATGGGAGGGATTGGGGACAGGAGGAGAAGGGGACGACCGAGGATGAGATGGCTGGATGGCATCACGGACTCGATGGACGTGAGTCTGAGTGAACTCCGGGAGATGCTGATGAACAGGGAAGTCTGGCGTGCTGCAATTCATGGAGTTGCAGAGTCGGACAGGACTGAGCGACTGAACTCAACTCAACACAACTATAGACATACAGTAATACCCACTGATAGGTGTTTAGGTGGTCTGTAACACTCTAACATAAACTGTACACTGTTTTAAAAAATTTGGCTGTGTTGGGTCTCAGTTGTGACTTGTCCACCTTCTCTTGTGGTGCTGGGGCTTCGCTGCTGGCTCAGACGGTAAAGAATCCACCTGTAACGCAGAAGACCGGGCTTTGATCCCTGAGTTGGGAAGACGCCCTGGAGGAGGGCATGGCAACCCATTCGAGTACTCTTGCCTGCAGAGTCCCCACGGACAAAGGAGCCTGGCGGGCTACAGTCCGCAGGGTCGACAGAGCCGAACTGAAGGGACTAAGCAGCAGCAGCAGGCACGTGGGGTCTCAGTTCCCCGAGCAGGGACCTCATCGTTTATCCATTCTATATATAACAGTTTGTATCTGCTAATCCCACACTCCCAATCCGTACCTCTCCCATCCCCTCTCCCCCTTGTCTGTTTCTGTTTTATACGTTGATAAGTTCATTTGTGCTATATTTTAGATGCCACGTGTGTCAAAGAGTGTTCTGCCTATGTTTTCTTCTGGGAGTTTTATGGTCTTACATTCAGGTCTTCAATCCAATTTTTAAATTTTTGTATATGGTGTTAGAGAATGTTCTATTTTCATTCTTTTACACAGAGCCATCCAGTTTTCCCAGCACCACTTACTGAAAAGACTATCTTTTCTCTATTGTATATTCTTGCCCCCTTTCTCATAAACGAACTGACCATAAATTCTAGTAAGGAGAATACTTTTTTTTTTTGCCTGTCTTTTGATACAGCAAATGTCAAATTTCCTCCAGCACAGTCAAATCTAACAATCATTCTTGAAGTAAAACCTATCTAATAGCCAATAAGAAAACAGAGACTCAGGTAGTCCAGTGGTTAGGACTCCACACTTCCACTGCAAGAGACATGGGTTTGATTCCTGGTTGGGGAACTAAGATCCTGTATGCTGTGTGGCAGGGCCAAAAAGAAAGAAAACAGGGACTCAAAGTTACACTGGAAGCCAACAACTTCGAAGCACCTACAGAATCAAAAGTAATTCAACTTATAACAATTCCGCAGTAAACAAAGATGCAGGTAAGACTGTACAGAGATGTTAAAAAAGATGTAAATAAGGAAGAGCCATTGCATTTGCTCACCAGGAGATCACAGGTGCACCCTTGAAGAGAGTCCGTTCTGTGTAGCACCTACAAACTACGCAGGAGTAAATATTTGCTTGAAAGGTATTGATATTAAAAGGTTGTCAGTGCTCTGTAACAACCTGAAGGGTTGGGATGGGGAGGGGGTTCTGGAGGGAGGGGCACATATTACGGCAATGGCCAATTCATGTTGATGTATGGCAAAAAACCATCACAATATTGTAAAGTAATTGGCCTCCAATTAAAATAAATTAAAAAGCAAAAAAGGTTGTCAAATTTCCACAACTATGGCTAATTATGACTGGCAACATCAAAAAGCATGGATGGGGGCAAACAGCTGGCTGATTAAGATGACATAAAACTTTTAAAAAATTCATAACCCCCTGTTACTACTGGTGGGAGTGAAAACCATCAGGACCCTTCTGGAGCACTGCGCTAACAACAGTATGGTTCACAGTACAGCCTGTTCTCTGACTTCCGGGCTCACAGAAGGGTTGGAGATCAGGGCTGAGTTTTTCCCAGGGCGAATTTATTTTGAGGATGATGAAGCTTGTGCCTCAACTTCCCATCCATTACAATGCCTTTTGCCAGTGGTGATGGAGTAACACTGGGCGTTTTGGGGAGTCGGTTAATTGGAAGCTGAGTGAAAGAGACAGAATTTGGGTCTAGCGGTCGCTTCCACGTACAGCCACTGTAGTCTTCCCTCTGTAGCAATGGCCTCCAGATATGCGCTGATCTGACATCATGATGAAGAAACAGGCCTTAAAATTCACAAGATCAACATGCCCTTCCATGCCAAACTAGAAGTGTCTGAGTGGTGAACGAAGAAAGGGTTTGAAATCACAAGGGGCCAGAAGCTACAATTTTTTAGCAGGAGAACTCTTCAGATCATCAAATGTGTGAAACAGTCATCAGTGGACAATTCTCTTTTCATCGGTGCCTAAATGGAAGTTATTTCCCAACAGGGATATTCCCCATAAGGCACAGTATCCAATTATAAACACACTGTACCTTTCCTCCCATTTTGGTGGGAATCACATGAAATAGAACTTATGAGAATTCTGGGATTCATAGGGCAGAAACCTGCAGCAGTACTATAAAGGGAAAATACCTATGTGTGGGAGATTAATATAATTTATGTAGCCAGTGTATCAGATCACATCATAAAGTATCTGACAAAGTCTGACAGTCCCAAATAAAATGGCACACAAAGTTGCCTCCAACGCATAGCAACAGCCTGAAGAGACAAATGTTCCAATGACAGCCTCCTACACACACCCATCAATAAGCTGATGTATGCAGTATAAGAGCATATTGATTGTGTAATGACACCACCTGACACAAGGGACTGGGCAAACTAAAACTGAATTGGCCGGTGTGTACTATGTCCCTCAGTCATGTCCAACTCTTTGCCACCCCATGGACTACAACACACCAGGCTCTCTGTCCATGGGATCCTCCAGGCAAGAATACTGGAGTGGGTTCTCCAGGGGATCTTCCCAACCCAGGGATCGAACCTGCGTCTCTTGCATCTCCTGCCTTGGCAGGTGAATTCTTTACCACTAGTGCCACCTGGGAAGCCCCAGATTGCTCTGATGCCCTCCTAAACTTCAGATCAATTTTTGTGCACTTTTTCAAAATTAATTGATCATACTAACATTCAAATACCATCTATCTTAACGGCTGCTAAGTCACTTCGGTCGTGTCTGACTCTGTGCAACCCCATAGACGGCAGCCCACCAGGCTCCGCTGTCCCTGGGAATCTCCAGGCAAGAACACTGGAATGGGTTGCCATTTCCTTCTCCAATGCATGAAAGTGAAAAGTGAAAGTGAAGTCGCTCAGTCATGTCCGACTCTTAGTGACCCCATGGACTACAGCCCACCAGGCTCCTCTGTCCATGGGATTTTCCAGGCAAGAGTACTGGAGTGAGGTACCATTGCCTTCTCCGTATCTTAGTGGAGGCCAAAAAAAAAAAAAAACAAGGAAAATACTTCTAAAATTTGTCATTTTGTGTGCTTCTCATTCTTAAATACTATTGTACCTAGTTTTATATTGTTAATTCTAAACCTTTTTCCTTAAGAGTGGGTCTCCAAAATTATATGAGTCTCAAGCCTCTCAAAACCTGGCTCTGCTCCTGAGTTTGGACAAAGAAAGGTGAGGGGACGAGACACCTGTTACCTCTGGCTTCCTTCAGGAACTGTGAGCCACTTCATGATGCTCCTCCTCCAGCTGGCCAGTAGTGTTTCTGGTGGGGGTGGCCTCTGAGTGAGGCTGATGGGCAGCCAGCTTCCCACTGACCTGAGATGAGCACATGACATGGGGGAGAAGGAAACCTCCCTGGGCCTAAGCCATGGAGATTTTAGGTCTGTTTGTTACTATGGCATACTCAAGCTCATACTGACTAAAAAGGGCACCTTGGCGTAGAGTTAAACCTGCACAACAGGTCTTGGGTATTTACTACAATGAAAATTTTTACAGGATAGATACATTACTACACCACTCACTGTTGAAGATACCAGATTCAAATGGTTTTACAATTCAATTCTTTTTTTTTTTTTTGGCTGTACAGCTTGTAGGATCTTAGTTCCCTGACCAGGGATGGAACCCAGGCCCCTGCATTGGAAGCTCAGAGTCCTAATCGCTGAACCACCAAGGAATTTCCTACAAATCAATTCATAACAGACTGTTAAGGTAAAGATATTGACTATATTATTTAAATTTTTTCAAAACAAAGAAAAGTATAAAACATTTGGAATTTCAGGGATCCATCTATGTGGCATATTGAGTGCAGCACTTTCACAGCATCATCTTTCAGGATTTGAAACAGCTCAACTGGAATTCCATCACCTCCACTAGCTTTGTTCGTAGTGATGCTTTCTAAGGCCCACTTGACTTCACATTCCAAGATGTCTGGCTCTAGATTAGTGATCACATCATCGTGATTATCTGGGTCGTGAAGATCCTTTTTGTACAGTTCTTCCATGTATTCTTGCCACCTCTTCTTAATATCTTCTGCTTCTATTAGGCCCCTACCATTTCTGTCCTTTATCAAGCCCATCTTTGCATGAAATGTTCCCTTGGTATCTCTAATTTTCTTGAAGAGATCTCTAGTCTTTCCCATTCTGTTGTTTTCCTCTATTTCTTTGCAATGGTCGCTGAAGAAGGCTTTCTTATCTCTCCTTGCTATTCTTTGGAACTCTGCATTCAGATGCTTATATCTTTCCTTTCTCCTTTGCTTTTTGCCTCTCTTCTTTTCACAGCTATTTGTAAGGCCTCCCCAGACAGCCATTTTGCTTTTTTGCATTTCTTTTCCATGGAGATGGTCTTGATCCCTGTCTCCTGTACAATGTCATGAACCTCCGTCCATAGTTCATCAGGCACTCTATCTATCAGATCTAGACCCTTAAATATATTTCTCACTTCCACTTAATAATCATAAGGGATTTGATTTAGGTCATACCTGAATGGTCTAGTGGTTTTCCCTACTTTCTTCAATTTAAGTCTGAATTTGGCAATAAGGAGTTCATGATCTGAGCCAGAGTCAGCTCCTGGTCTTGTTTTTGTTGACTGTATAGAGCTTCTCCATCTTTGGCTGCAAAGAATAGAATCAATCTGATTTCAGTGTTGACCATCTGGTGATGTCCATGTGTAGAGTCTTCTCTTGTGTTGTTGGAAGAGGGTGTAAAACTCAGCAGTGGCCACAGGACTGGAAAAGGTCAGTTTTCATTCCAATTCCAAAGAAAGGCAATGCCAAAGATGCTCAAACTACCGCACAATTGCACTCATCTCACATGCTAGTAAAGTAATGCTCAAAATTCTCCAAGCCAGGCTTCAGCAGTACGTGAACCGTGAACTCCCTGATGTTCAAGCTGGTTTTAGAAAAGGCAGAGGAACCAGAGATCAAATTGCCAACATCCTCTGGATCATGGAAAAAGCAAGAGAGTTCCAGAAAAACATCTATTTCTGCTTTATTGACTATGCCAAAGCCTTTGACTGTGTGGATCACAATCAACTGTGGAAAATTCTCGAAGAGTTGGGAATACCAGACCACCTAACCTGCTTCTTGAGAAATCTGTATGCAGGTCAGGAAGCAACAGTTAGAACTGGACATGGAACAACAGACTGGTTCCAAATAGGAAAAGGAGTACGTCAAGGCTGTATATTGTCACCCCGCTTATTTAACTTTTATGCAGAGTACATCATGAGAAATGCTGGACTGGAAGAAACACAAGCTGGAATCAAGATTGCCGGGAGAAATATCAATAACCTCAGATATGCAGATGACACCACCCTTATGGCAGAAAGTGAAGAGGAGCTAAAAAGCCTCTTGATGAAAGTGAAAGAGGAGAGCGAAAAACTTGGCTTAAAGCTCAACATTCAGAAAACGAAGATCATGGCATCTGGTCCCATCACTTCGTGGGAAATAGATGGGAAAACAGTAGAAACAGCATCAGACTTTATTTTGGGGGGCTCCAAAATCACTGCAGATGGTGACTGCAGCCATTAAACTAAAAGACGCTTACTCCTTGGAAGAAAAGTTATGACCAACCTAGATAGCATATTCAAAAGCAAAGACATTACTTTGCCGACTAAGGTCCATCTAGTCAAGGCTATGGTTTTTCCTGTGGTCATGTACGGATGTGAGAGTTGGACTGTGAAGAAGGCTGAGCGCCAAAGAATTGTTGCTTTTGAACTGTGGTGTTGGAGAAGACTCTTGAGAGTCCCTTGAACTGCAAGGAGATCCAAGCAGTCCATTCTGAAGGAGATCAGCCCTGGGTGTTCTTTGGAAGGAACGATGCTAAAGCTGAAGCTCCAGTACTTTGGCCACCTCATGTGAAGAGTTGACTCATTGGAAAAGACTCTGATGCTGGGAGGGATTGGGGGCAGGAGGAGAAGGGGACGGCCCAGGACGAGATGGCTGGATGGCATCACGGACTCGATGGACGTGAGTCTGAGTGAGCTCCAGGAGATGGTGATGGACAGGGAGGCCTGGCATGCTGCGATTCATGGGGCCGCAAAGAGTCGGACACGACTGAGCGACTGAACTAAACTTATCTTTGTGGCAGGATTGTGGATTTTTTTTTAAATTTAGGCTTCTTTTACTTTCCAAAATTTCTACAATAAGTATGTGTGGTTTTATTTTTAAAATTAAATAATTTTATGTGTAAACACTTTGGGGAAACATCCATATTTATTATGAGCTACGTTTTATTGACTTATAAGAATCATTTATTTGTTTTGAAACTAGTCATGAATATTTTAAAATGATATTATACACTTGAAGGGAAAATGAAAGTCACCCTCCAAAATCCACATCAGTCCCATTTCTTTATCAGAAAAGTTCATCCTCTGCAAGGCCTAACATATGATATGCTTATGTATATATATGTGTACATGCATGTATATATATGTGTGTGTGTATATATATATATATATATACACACACACATCTGAATCTTATACTTTGTCGTACACCTGAAACCAACATAATATTGCTTGTTTCATTAAAAAAATAAAGGAAAAAGGAAGCCTGGGCTACCCAGGTGGCGCTAGTGGTAAAGAACCCGCCTGCCAATGCTGGAGACAAAAGAGATGCAGGTTTGATCCTTGGGTCAGGAAGATCCCCTGGAGGAGGGCATAGCAACCCACTCCAGTTTTCTTGCCTGGAGAATCTTCATGACAGAGGAGCCTGACAGGCCACAGTCCACAGGGTCGCAAAGAGTGGGACACGACGGAAGCAACTTAGCATGTACACACACACACACACACACACACACACACACATACACACACACGCTCTCACCAATGGGATGGCAAGGACCCCCCACACACCTAAGAGAACAGTACCTGTGCATCTATGAAAGTATCTTGCAAGATTAGACAAAATCCTAACCTTCCATGATCACCAGTTTATCAAAGGATTTCATGAAGCTTATTTAAAAATATACCTACAAGCAAAAGTCACAGCTTTTAAAAACAATTTTCAGGAGTCTTAAAAACCACCAGGTGTAAAAATGACTCTCCAGATGCGAAGATGTCTGGAATAACGTTAATCTGCATGGCTCCTATGTAGTCACACACTTCTTCCCCGATCCTGACAGCTCAGTGGCACCTAGGGGCTTGCTGTGCTGAGAGTCTCTGTTCCAACCCAGCCACCACACCCCAAAATACACAGACAGGTAACTAACCAGGTACCAGGGGCTTGGTGCAGGGTTGGGGGTGTGGGTTGAGGATCACTGAGAGTTTGGGGACCAGCAGGAGGCTCTAGAAGGTTTTCTGGAGAGCAGCAGAGTCAGTGAATGCTTGTGTCTGGTGGTGCCTCGCTTCCACACTGAATTCCTTAGCTGGGGGTGAGGTGGCGTGTAGGCACAGAACCTAGCCCCTCACCCAGGTACTTTTATTTTAGTGCTTCCTAAACTCTTCTGTTCAAGGAACAGAACACCTCTTTTTATTTTTATTTTTTGGCCACACTGTGTAGCTTGTGGGATCTTAGTTCCCAGGTATCTTAGTTCTTCGACCAGGAATGGAACCTGTGCCCTCAACAGTGAAAATGTGGAGTCCTAACCAGACCACCAGAGAATTCCCCAGAACACCTGTTAATAGTCTCCTGGTCCAACACTCCAGGAAGCATAGTTTGCAAATCATCAGTCTGGTTTATGCATTGGGAAAATATTTCTGTTGGGCTTTTTTTAAAAAAAATTATTTTAAGTTTGAAAACAACTACTGCAGGCTGACTCTTCCAGTTACAGAGCAGCAGTCCTGAATTCACAGAGTGCTTGGCTGTGGCTCCCACGGCCGCCCAGCCTTGGGTTTTCTCACGCTAAGCTCCATGCTGTTTCCATCATAATGACATCCCTCCTGGTCTTGGGGTCCTCGGAACACATGAGCATGTTAACCTTTCTGAAAAGCCTCACAGTCAAAAACCTGTTTGCCTTCATCTGACACATGGACTACATGACCTGAACAAAAAATGGTTTTATTTCTCAGGATGCCTATTAACACTACATAGCAGTGTGTGGAGGGAAATGAGTTTGGGAAACACAAAAAGGGTGTGCTGGTCAGTATGCAGCTTTGTTAGGTCACACACAATTTAAATGCACAGAGTAAAACAGTGTCAGACTTTATTTCTGGGGGCTCCAAAATCACTGCAGATGGTGACTGCAGCCATGAAACTAAAAGACGCTTACTCCTTGGAAGAAAAGTTATGACCAACCTAGATAGCATATTCAGAAGCAGAGACGTTACTTTGCCAACAAAGGCCCGTCTAGTCAAGGCTATGATTTTTCCAGTGGTCATGTATGGATGTGAGAGTTGGACTGTGAAGAAACCTGAGCGCTGAAGAATTGATGCTTTTGAACTGTGGTGTTGGAGAAGACTCTTGAAAGTCCCTTGGACTGCAAGGAGATCCAACTAGTCCATTCTAAAGGAGATCAGCCCTGGGTGTTCTTTGGAAGGAATGATGCTAAAGCTGAAGCTCCAGTACTTTGGCCACCTCATGCGAAGAGTTGAATGGAAAAGACTCTGATGCTGGGAGGGATTGGGGGCAGGAGGAGAAGGGGATGACAGAGGATGAGATGGCTGGATGGCATCACCGACTTGAAGCACATGAGTTTGAGTGAACTCCGGGAGTTGGTGATGGACAAGGAGGCCTGGCGTGCCTCCCTAGGATTGCAAAGACCCGGACACGACTGAGCGACTGAACTGAACTGAATCTACCTAGAGGGACAGGGTGGTGAGGGTGGTGGGAGGGGGGTTCAGAATGAAGGGGACACATGCATGCCTGTCACTGAATCACGTTGATGTATGGTAAAAATCATCACAATATTGTAAAGTAATGATCCTCCAATTAAATAAATGCACAGAGTAAAACACAGAAGCTCATTTACTCATCAGGGTAGCAACAACCAAGGACATGTTAACTGATACACACACACACACACACACACACACACACACACACACACGAGCAGGGTTCAAAGTACCTTCAGAATCAGACCAAGCTCTAATCAACTCTGGCACATTCAAAATTAAAATATCTCTCTTCCCACCCGTGGGGCTACCCAGGTGGTTCAGTGGTAAAGAATCAGCCTGCAGTGCAGATGTGGGTTCATTCCCTGGATTGGGAAGATCCCCTGGAGAAGGGAATGGCAACCCACTTCAGTGTTCTTGCCTGGGAAATCCCATGGACAGAGGAGCCTGATGGGTTACAGTCCATGGGGTGGCCAAAGGGTCAGACATGACTTAATGACTAAATAACAACAACAACTTCCCACCAGTACTGAAAACAATATCTGAAAGATGAGCACGTTTGGCATTTAGTCACAGAGATCCAACAGGTGAGTTGTTAAAATGTCACCGCACTTCAAGAAGTAGTTCCATTCTAACCACTCTCAGCGGATGCTCAGTTGGGGTCCCTGAGACTAGAACTGCAGAAAAGGCATAGCAGGTCTTTCCCTTCCATCCTTCTGAGTCTGGAGACCAGGGAATTTAAGCTGTTCTATAGCGGGCCAAACGAGAGATCACCCTAAAGCATAAGCAAGCTCTCAGGTCAGCAGCCATGCGGCATAGTATGCAAAGGGTCTCAACAAGCTAGCTGTGCAGTAGCAGTGCTTCAGAAAGACAATGGCTTGCATTTAGGCAGCATCAATAATGTAATGAGGATGTTCTCAGGCCTCATGCTGGGCACAGTCCATTTGTCATCTCTCTTTTTTTAAAAATATTTATTTGGCTGTGCCAGTCTTTAGTTTCGGCATAGGCAGTAGTTGTTCCCTGCCCAGGGATTGAACCTGGGCCCCCTGCATGGGAGTTCGAAGTCTTAGCCACTGGACCACTAGGGAAGCCCCGTTTGTCATCTCTGATACTCATGCCTCCCCATGAAGCCAGCGAGTACCCAGAAGCTCTGTCCCAGGGCCCAGAGCTGGTCTCTCCACATACCTCACTCTTCTACCCCAGATGCCTAATGGTGGACTTATCCAGGGTCCAGAACCTCCCTACACCCTAGGCCATGGGAAAAGGCATCCATGCATAATTCTTTTTCAAGGAACACAGTAGGAGACACTATGAGCCAGAGTCAAGAGAGTCTCTGACAAAACACACAGCTTGATTACTCAAAGGGATCTAACGACAGCAACATCTCCATTTTTCTAAGAAAAATAATCCCTGAGTTGCTCCACTCAAGGGAGGTCATCCATCCCATGAGTTAAAATATAACCCTCCTTCCCCTGAGACAATAGAGCCACAAGCAAACACATTTTGGTTCTGAAAGAAAGGAGCTAATTACAGGTGTAAATTATTTAACCTGCAATCAGTACTTTTCCCCCATGATCTCTGGTTCCATTATTTTTCTCCAGCTAAACAATGTCCAAGCTACAGACCTGAGAGATGCAGAAATTAAAAGGAAACTACCTGCTTGGGAAAGGCAGGGACGCCCCCAGGAGCTAAAGGCACCCAGCCTGGCAGGGAACACGAATTGGGCAGTAGTTAAGCAAGGGAGCCAAGGGGGCCAAGGCACGTAAGTTTCTGACTGTTGAGCAGAAAGGGAGAGATGAAGACAAAGCAGGGAGGCTGCTGAGGACTCAAGGCAGTCAGGAGAAAAGCAGGGGCTGGGAGGCCAGCTCTACCAGGCACGCTCCAGGCTGTGCTTGCTTCGAACCTCTGAGGGCTTTGTTTTCAGAGGACAGAAGGGTTCAGGCTGCTGCTGCTCCAGAAAGCTGTCTGTTGGTTGGCCTGAGGCTGGCCCATGTCACAAGGCCGACTCCAGCCAGTACTCTGACCTGTTGTTCAAACTGGGTTCTACTGTGTAAGTAAGTTTGCTATTTTGGAATCCTAAATCCATATATAAGTTAAGAGCCAAACTCAGCAGACTGCATTTCCATTTCTTTTTCTGGCAAGACTCTTACCTTTACCATAAATTATTATACTTGAAACAGCGTGAGCTCTAGGGCACACATACTAAATCCACACATTATTTGTTGGCAATGGCTGGCCACAGTCTGTCAGTCTCAGACCAATTAAAACAGTCTTCTTTGGGGACATTCAGTGACTGAGAGCACACAAACAATATTATCCAATGAAGTGCAAAAACATTTCCTTGTTTTTTTTTTTTTTTTTAAAAGTCTAGAAAACCTTATGTGGTTGATGATATAATTGCACATGATTTCAGAAAACCACAGGATGGTCAGCATCTTTCCTGCCAAAAGAATGCCCAAAACATTTTACTGCAAAAGCCACCCTGCCCCCAAAGCTGCGTTTTCAGACCATGTGAATCAGTAATGGAGCGAAAACGATGCGCGTGTACAGGACACAGGAAACAAGCCCTTCAAACCATACACATCTGAAGATGTTCAGAGGCTACTGGCGTCTGGGCTTTCTCTGTCCCCTTCCCTTCTAGTGTCCTAGCTTCATGAGCGGAGCTGAAATCCCGGAAAGCAGTGTCACATCACCAACGTGAATCAAAAAAGCAAAACCTCCCGCCACCCCCAACTTTTCCTTCCTCTCCCTGCTTTAATTCCTGAGCACCTCCTGCCCCAACATCTCTGACAAACTACCTCAACAGACGTGAAGAACAGGACAGCTTTTCTCAGTGAATGAGAAAGCAGGAGGCCATGAGCAATTTTTTGCTAAAGATTAATTGAGGCCAAAATAGAGATGTAAATGGTGTGCCTGAAGAAGTATGGACAGAGGTCCATAATATTGTACATGAGATTTTGAACAAAACCATCCCCCCAAAACAGAAAAGCAAGAAGGCAAAGTGGCTATCTTAGGAGGTTTTACAAACAGCTGAAGAAAGAAGAGAAGCAAAAGGCGAGGGAAAAAGGGAAAGGTCCACCCAACTAAGCTCTGAGTTCCAAAGAACAGCAAAGAGAGACAAGAAGGCCTTCAATGAACAATGCATAAAAACAGAGGAAAACCACAAAAGGGGAAAGACTAGAGATCTCTTCAGGAAAACTGGAAATGTCAAGGAAACGCTTCACCCAAAGATGAGCACAATAAAAGACAGAAATGAAAGAGACCTAGTAGATTGAAGAGATCAAGAAAAGATGGAAAGAATACATGAAAGAACTGTACAAAAAAAGATCTTAATGAACCAGATAACCATGATGGTGTGGTCAGTCACCCAGAACCAGACATTCTGGAGGATGAAGTCAATGGGCCTTAGAAAGCACTGCTGTCAATAAAGCCAGGGGATGCAATGAAACTCCAGTAGAGCTATTCAAATCCCTAAAAGATGATGCTATCAAAGTGTTGCACTCAATATGTCAGCAAATCTGGAAGACCCAGCAGTGGCCACAGGACTGGAAAAGGCCAACCCTCAACCCAGTTCCCAAGAAGGGTAGTAGTAAAGAATGCGCTAACCATTGGACAATTTCACTCATTTCCCATGCTAGTAAGGTCAGGCTTAAAATCTTGCATGCTAGGCTTCAGCATGGGCTTCCCTGGTGGCTCAGACAATAAAGAATCTGCCTCCAATGTGGGAGACCTGCTGGGTTCAATCCCTGGGTTGGGAAGATCCCCTGGAGGAAGACATGGCAACCCACTCCAGTATTCTTGTATGGAGAATCCCCATAGACAGAGGAGCCTGGCAGGCTGCAGTTCATGGGGATCACAGAGAGTCGGACATGACTGAGCAACTGAACGACAATAGAGAACTGCATATTCTAAGAGGCCAGGAAGAAGTCCCCCTGGAAAAGCCCAGCACAGCCCTAACAGCCCCCAGCACTGCAGCAGCAGCATCCAGCTGAGGAAGGGTCCCAAAGGAGAGAAACCTCCTTAAGTGGCCACACCCCAGGGCCTTGTGCATATATTCAGGGACTTAGACATTCAGGTACCTCCCCTTGCACCTTAGCACACAGATCCAGGCACTGGATTACAAATTCAGCACAGTCTTGGTATACTGGTGTCCTCAACACTGAAGGCAATAAGGACAGTGCCCTCCAGAATGTGTGACCCTGTGGCCCTCCTCAAAAATCCAACATTTGCTGGGTCTTCCCTGATGGTCCAGTGGTTAAGAATCTGCCTGCCAGAAACCCACACAAAAGTGTAAAGCAATTTTCCACCAAATAAAAAATAAATAAAAATTTAAAAATAAATAAAAGATTTAAAAAATGAAGAAGAAGAATCCGCCAGCCAATGCAGGAGACACCACTAGTTCGATCACTGTCCGGGAAGATCCCACATGCCGCAGGGCGACTGAGCCTGTGCGCCACCACTGCTGAAGCCCACAAACTCCAGAGCCCTCAGTCTCAACTGCTGAGCCCATGTGCTTGTAGCCTGCGCTCTGCAACAAGAGAAACCACTGCAAAAAAAAGAAAAAGAGAGGAAGAAGTAACCGCAGTGAGAAGACCAAGCCTGCGTGCAGCAACAGAGACCAGCGCAGACAAAAATAAATAGATAATAAATACATACAATTTTTTAAAAATTCAAGATTTGCTGAGTCCTTCTACCACAGGTCACATGCTATGCTGGGCAGTGTCACAAGATTCTCTCCTTTTACTTAACCTGCACCTGTTCCTGGGAGGAACGTGGTTGGTTTGTTTGTTTTTAATTGAGACGTAATTCACTCACATCATAAAAATCATCCACTTCCAGTGTACACAGAATTCAGTGGTTTTTAGCACATTCAGTGTCTTGTACCCATCATCATTATGTAATTGCAGGATGTCTTCATCACGTCAAGAGGAACATCACTTCCAAGCCCCACCCTATTGATGAGGAAAATGAGAGCAATGGTAAGCAACCCAACCAGGATCAGCAAGTCTCTGGCAGAGCTATGGCGAAACCTGGTCCCTGAACGCCTCACAGCACTTGCCGCCGCTGATCACCCTCCCATCCACCCTTGGCTTCCGGTCCTTCCTTCCCATCCTACGGCCCTGCAAACAGTGGGTGCTCCCTAGGGCAGTTCCCTCTGCTGCTTTCTCACCAGACATGTGTACCCAACAGATTTCCCTGACCCTGACTCCCACTCCCAAATCTGCTTCTCTAGTCCGAGCTCCCATCTAAGCCCCAGATGCAGGCTGCACCTAAATGTCCCCAGTCACCCACAAATGTGAACACAAAACTCCCTCCCTGATGCAACTAATGGCATCGCCAGCCGTAAGCAACAGTCACTCGGCATAGTAATTACAGAGTTGGGGCTCTAGGGTCTCATGAACCTGAGTTCTAACTTCAGCTCTGCCACTTACTAAAAATAGCTCGGTGCCCTGGGCACACTGCTTCTCTTCTCTGGGCCTCTGTGGCTGCTGAGGATTAAACACTGTAAGACACTTAGCCGCACACCCAGCACACAGTAGTGTAAAGTACAATAAACAGTAGCCCTTGTCCTGACTATGCGGAAGGTCCAGCAGAACTCACACACAATCCAGTCTTCATCAAGCTGACTCCAGTGGGGAAACGTGTCCAGGTTGCAACATTTGTCAGAATTTCCTTGTGAAGGACAAATGATAGTCCATCATACGTGTATACCACACTCTGTTTATCCATTCCTCTTTGATGGACATTTGAGTTGCTTTTATCTTTTGGCTATTGTGAATAACACTGCTATGAATGCGGCTGTAGAAACATCCCGTTTGAATCCCTGCTTTCAATTCTTTTGCGTTCTACTCAGGAGTAGAACTGCCAGCTGTTGTTCAGTTGCTCAGTCGTGCCCGACTCTGCGACCCCATGGACTGCAGCACACCAGGCTTCCCTGTCCTTCGCTACCTCCAGGAGTTTGCTCAAACTCATGTCCACTGAGTCAGTGATGCCATCCAACCATCTCATCCTCGGTTGCCTCCTTCTCCTCCTGCCCTCAAGGCAAGAATACTGAAGTGGTTTGCCATTCTCTTTTCTAGGGGAAATGCTGGATCATATGGTAATTCTACTTGTAATTTTTGGGAGTTAAAAACTTAAGCATAAGAGAAAAAGAAACGAAAGTATAAAAATCAAAGTAGTTAAGTAAAACCCCTTAAATCGCAATAGAAAATATTACTATGAAATTGTTTCTTTTTAAAAATAGCTGTATCCATTGAAAAGGGCTAGAAACAATAACTCAATAATGATAAGCACCTCAAGTGTCCAGAACAAGGTTCTGAATATTATTTCCCACTAACAGGAATGGAAACTTCTTGGAGAAATGACTGATTCCAGGCCTGAAGCAGGACATACACAAGATGAGCATGTCAGAAAGCAAGGATGCTCTAAAGACTACTGGGACTAAGGATACAAGTCACCTTGAAGGGGCTCCCAGTGGCCAAGAGGACGATATAAGCATCAAAATATTGATTCATTAGTTTATGTATTTCATTAAAACAACACCCAAATCTTGGTTTCTAAATACCATTCTTTTTCACTGAAAGGAACCAGGGTTTCTTGGAGCTGAGGTAGAAGAGTTTGAGATGAGTCTTTAAACCTTGTGTTAGAGAGTGAAGTGAACGTGTCTAAAGGGCACTAGAGCCAGTTCAAAGGGGCTTTCATTGGCCAAACCCAGGACAATCTGATCAAAATAAATAATGACAGCTAAGTATTAAAACCCACTGATAACATATGAACTCATGAGTCTACACTGATGTAAACAAACAGGGAAGAAGGGAAAACTCTTCCTTAAGATTGAAAATCCTGCTAATAAACACAGAAGGAATGATGGATTCATAAAATTTCCATTACTGGCAACTGTCATAAATAATACTTGGTTCAAGCAAGAATCATCAGTGGATATTAAAAATACTGAGTGAAAGCTGGAGAAGTTATAGCATATTTACAGTCTAAAAGTATCTGCCCCACAAAAACAGTTACTAATGACATAGAAAAAAAAACAACTTCACAGCAGAGAAGTGTGGCACACATCACTTTAACAAAGCTAACATCATCGGGAATGGAACAAATCAGTATCCCTTGCCTCTGAGGTGATGCGCTGGAAAGAATGCATCATCATTTCTGGGGCATTTCTGACGATACCACACAACAACCAGAATCGAGACAGCAGACATCAGACAAACCCAAACTGAGGGACTTTCTACAAAACAACTAGCCTGTATCCTTGCAAAACATCAATGTCATGAAACACAAAGGCTGATACTCCACACTCAAGGAGACTGAAGAGACATGACGAGTGAATGCGACATCAATCCAGGACATTCTTGTACCATAAAGATCAGTTTTGAGACAATCAGGGAATACAGCTCCAGTGTACAGGTTAGCAAGTATATCAGCGTTAACTCTCAGACTTCCATCGTTGTACTGAGGTTACATAAAAAGTGATCTTGTCTTTGAGGATTCTGAAGTATTTCAGGACAAAGAGGCATCAAGTCTGCAACATATCCTCAAAAGATTTAAAATATTATAAAAATACACAGATACACATGTGTACATATATACATATAAACAGAGGGAAATAGAAAGGATAAAGCAAAAATGTAAAAATTTAACATTTGGAGAATCTAGGTGAGAGTATGTATGATTTTATACTCTTGCAATCCTTATGTAATACTGAAATTATTTCAAAATAAAGTCTTTTTAGATGACCACAAAATATTGAAATATATTAAATACATAAAAATTCACAAGTTCCCTGGTGGCTTAGACAGTAGAGAATCTGCCTGCAATGCGGGAGACCCAGGAAGATCCCCTGGAAGAGGGAACGGCAACTCACTCCAGTATTCTTGCCTGGAGAATACCAAGGACAGAGGAGCCTGGCAGGCTACAGTCCATCAGGCTGCAAAGAGTCAGACATGACTAAAAAACTAACACCATATCACAAGTTTGTATGGACATTACAAGGAGGAAGAACCCATTGTTCAACTGTGGAAGTTGCTAAAGCATCAGCTTGTTATTAGAATACCAATAAGTAAAGGAAAAAAATCAAGCATGTACCCTGCCTTTCCTATATAAACTGTATTTCAGGGTAATCAAATGGATGATGAGGGCAAGTTCCTTACAGAATCCCAGCTAACAAAGGCAGAAGGACTGATAGATTTAGAGAATCACCATTGTGTAATGGACCGAGGCCAGAGTTTCTCAATCCACCTAAAAACTAGATGGTTTTAACTTTGCTGGACTCAACCAAAAACCTTCTTTTTCTGAACGTTCACTTATGAAAGTCATTCTTCTAACTCCAATTTGAGTCAGTCTCCACTAAAGCTTTCTCTGGCTCTTTCTTCTGCCAAACCAGTCTTCTCTCTCTCTCTGATTTCCTGTAGCATTTGGTCTATGCTAGTGGTTCACATCCTTGGTTCATCGTTTCAAAATTCTGATGCCCACACTATACCTCCCCTGCACTCCAGGTTTTCATGAACTCAGCAGTGCTGACACTGTGGGCCAGGTCGCCTGCTGCAGGGATGCTCCTGTGCACTGCAGATGTCTAGCAGCATTGCTGCCCTCTACCCTCTAGATGCCAATACTTACTCCAGTTGTTGCAGGAAGGGGGACCCCAGTGGTGACAACCAAAAGCTGTCTCCAGATACTGTCAAATGTTCAAATGGTTCTCATGGACTGGTTCAAAATTGGGAAAGGAGTATGTCAAGGCTGTATACTGTCGCCCTGCTTATTTAACATATGCAGAGTACATCATGTGAAATGCTGGTGTGGATGAAGTACAAAACTGGAATCAAGATTGCAGGGAGAAATAGCAATAACCTCAGATATGCAGGTGACACCGCCCTAATGGCAGAAAAGGAAGAGGAACTAAATAGCCTCTTGATGATGGTGAAAGAGGAGAGTGAAAAAGCTGGCTTAAAACTCAACATTCAAAAACCTAAGATCATGGCATCTGGTCCCATCACTTCATGGCAAATAGATATGGAAACATTGGAAACAGTGACAGACTATTTTCTTGGGCTCCAAAATCATTGTGGGCAGTGACTGCAGCCATGAATTAAAAGATGCTTGCTCCTTGAAAGAAAAGCTGTGACCAACCTAGACAGTGTATTAAAAAGCATAGACATCACTTTGAAGACATAGGTCCGTATAGTCAAAGCTATGGTTTCTCCAGTACTCATGTATGGATATGAGAGGTGGACCATAAAGAAAGCTGAGAGCCAAAGAATTGATGCTTTGAAATGTGGTGCTAGAGAAAACTCTTGAAAGTCCCTTGGACAGCAAGGAGATCAAGCCAGTCAATCTTAAGGGGAATCAACCCTGAATATTCATTGGACGGACAGATGCTGAAGCTGAAGCTCCAATACTTCAGCCACCTGATGGGAAGAGCCAACTCACTGGAAAAGACCCTGATGCTGGGAAAGACTGAAGGCAGGAGGAGAAGGGAACAACAGAGGATGAGATGGTTGGATGGCATCAAAGATTCAATGGGCATGAGTCTGAGCAAACTCCAGGCAACAGTGAAGGACAGGGAATCCTAGCTGCAGTCCATGGGTTTGCAAAGAGTTGGACACGACTGAGCGAACTACAACAACAAATTGTCAAATGTCCGCTGGGGGATGGGGGCAAAACCTTTTCCCACCTCCAGTGGGAACCAGTGATATAGTTCGTGATTATTAAAGGCTGTTAAGCCACTAGGTAAAAGGTTGATGAGGAATTTTAAACAGATAGATCAAATTCAGAACACCTGTATCTGAAACTGAGTCCTCCTAAAACTGAGTTTCCCTGCAGAGTTTATGATTAACTTCTGTATCCAAAACTTTATTCCCTTTCTTGTCTCCCTCATGTTCCCCCCAAGCACTGAGGAGTATCAGAAAAAGAGAGGGACTGAAACCGAGAAGAATCATGAAGGACCCTGCTGGGTACAAAAACCCCTCTCTGCCCCTGGTCCTTGTTTGTAGAAAAGCTTTAGTCTCCCAAGGCTTCTAAGCAGCAGACTCAGTAGTTACTAATTAGAGAAGAGAAGGGACACGGGAACAAAGGAAGTTAAGCAAGAAAAGTAATGATGGCTTAAACAATAGTTCAGCGATAAAGCAGAGCCCTGGTCCTCCACAAAGGACATACAAAATGATCTCACCCCCATTTTTGAGTCGAGCTGCAGAAACTGTGACCCATACCCAGGGGGAGGATGGCGACTATCTGCTACCCACAAGCATGAGGCCCCTATGCCGGTTAAAACCGGAAGGCTGACGAGGGAGGAGCTACCCCATGCCCGAGGTCAGGGACGGCGGCCCAGAGGAGCAACCCCACGTCCAAGGAGCGGTGGCTGCGGAGACGCAGCAGGGCCGAGAGGAGCCACTCCACGTTCAAGGGCAGGAGGGGCGACGGTGAGGAGATACGCCTCGTCCAAGGTAAGGAGCAGCAGCTGCGCTTTGCTGGAGCAGCTGTGAAGAGATACCCCACGTCCAAGGTAAGAGAAACCCAAGACGGTAAGTGTTGCGAGGGGGCATCAGAGGGCAGACACACTGAAACCATAATCACAGAAAACTAGTCAATCTAATCACATGGACCACAGCCTGGTCTAACTCAATGAAACTAAGCCATGCCCTGTGGGGCCACCCAAAATGGGCGGGTCATAGTGGAGAGGTCTGACAGAATGTGGTCCACTGGAGAAGGGAATGGCAAACCACTTTAGTATTCTTGCCTTGAGAACCGCATGAACAGTATGAAAAGGCAAAATGATAGGATACCGAAAGAGGAACCCCCAGGTCGGTAGGTGCCCAATATGCCGCTGGAGATCAGTGGAGAAATAACTTCAGAAAGAATGAAGGGATGGAGCCAAAGCAAAAACAATACCCAGTTGTGGATGTGACTGGTGATAGAAGCAACATCTGATGCTGTAAAGAGCAATATTGCATAGGAACCTGGAACGTTAGGTCCATGAATCAAGGCAAATTGGAAGTGGTCAAATAGGAGATGGCAAGAGTGAATGTCGACATTCTAGGAATCAGAGAACTAAAATGGACTGGAATGGGTGACTTTAACTCAGATGACCATTATATCTACTACTGCAGGCAGGAATCCCTTAGAAAAAAATGGAGTAGCCATCATGGTCAACAAAAGAGTCCGAAATGCAGTACTTGGATGCAATCTCAAAAACGACAGAATGATCTCTGTTCGTTTCCAAGGCAAACCATTCAATATCACAGTTATCCAAGTCTATGCCCCAACCAGTAACTCTGAAGAAGCTGAAGTTGAATGGTTCTATGAAGACCTACAAGACCTTTTAGAACTAACACCCCCAAAAGATGTCCTTTTCAATATAGGGGACTGGAATGCAAAAGTTGGAAGTCAAGAAACACCTGGAGTAACAGGCAAATTTGGCCTTGGAATACAAAATGAAGCAGGGCAAAGGCTAATAGAGTTTTGCCAAGAGAATGCACTGGTCATAGCAAACGCCTCCTTCCAACAACACAAGAGAAGACTCTACACATGGACATCACCAGATGGTCAACACCGAAATCAGATTGATTCTATTCTTTGCAGCCAAAGATGGAGAAGTTCTATACAGTCAACAAAAACAAGACCGGGACCTGACTGTGGCTCAGATCATGAACTCCTTATTACCAAATTCAGACTTAAATTGAAGAAAGTAGGGAAAACCACTAGACCATTCAGGTATAACCTAAATCAAATCCCTTATGATTACACAATGGAAGTGAGAAATAGATTTAAGGGACTAGATCTGATAGATAGTGCCTGATGAACTATGGACGGAGGTTCTTGACATTGTACAGGACACAAGGGATCAAGACCATCCCCATGGAAAAGAAATGCAAAAAAGCTGTCTGGAGAGGCCTTACAAATAGCTGTGAAAAGAAGAGAAGCAAAAAGCAAAGGAGAAAGGAAAGATATAAGCATCTGAATGCAGAGTTCCAAAGAATAGCAAGGAGAGATAAGAAAGCCTTCCTCAGCGATCAATGCAAAGAAATAGAGGAAAACAACAGAATGGGAAAGACTAGAGATCTCTTCAAGAAAATTAGAGATACCAAGGGAACAATTCATGCAAAGATGGGCTCAATAAAGGACAGAAATGGTAGGGGCCTAACAGAAGCAGAAGATATTAAGAAGAGGTGGCAAGAATACACAGAAGAACTGTACAAAAAAGAGCTTCACGACCAAGATAATCACGATGGTGTGATCACTCACCTAGAGCCAGACATCCTGGAATGTGAAGTCAAGTGGGCCTTAAGAAGCATCACTATGAACAGAGCTAGTGGAGGTGATGAAATGAATTCCAGTTGAGCTATTTCAAATCCAGGAAGATGATGCTCTGAAAGTGCTGCACTCAATATGCCGGCAAATTTGGAAAACTCAGCAGTGGCCTCAGGACTGGAAAAGGTCAATTTTCATTCCAATTCCAAAGAAAGGCAATGCAAAAGAATGCTCAAACTACCACACAATTGCACTCATCTCACATGCTAGTAAAGTAATGCTCAAAATTCTCCAAGCCAGGCTTCAGCAATATGTGAACTGTGAACTTCCTGATGTTCAAGCTGGTTTTAGAAAAGGCAGAGGAACCAGAGATTAAATTGCCAACATCTGCTGGATCATGGAAAAAGCAAGAGAGTTCCAGAAAAACATCTATTTCTGCTTTATTGACTATGCCAAAGCCTTTGACTGTGTGGATCACAATAAACTGTGGAAAATTCTCAAAGAGTTGGGAATACCAGACCACCTAATCTGCCTCTTAAACCTATATGCAGGTCAGGAAGCAACAGTTAGAACTGGACATGGAACAACAGACTGGTTCCAAACAGGAAAAGGAGTATGTCAAGGCTGTATATTGTCACCCCGCTTATTTAACTTTTATGCAGAGTACATCATGAGAAATGCTGGGCTGGAAGAAGCACAAGCTGGAATCAAGATTGCTAGGAGAAATATCAATAAGCTCAGATATGCAGATGACACCACCCTTATGGCAGAAAGTGAAGAGGAACTAAAAAGCTTCTTGATGAAAGGGAAAGAGGAGAGTGAAAAAGTTGGCTTAAAGCTCAACATTCAGAAAACGCAGATCATGGCATCCGGTCCCAACACTTCATGGGAAATAGATGGGGAAACAGTGGAAACAGTGTCAGACTTTATTTTGGGGGGCTCCAAAATCACTGCAGATGGTGACTGCAGCCACGAAAATGAAAGACGCCTACTCCTTGGAAGGAAAGTTATAACCAGCCTAGATAGCATATTCAAAAGCAGAGACATTACTTTGCCAACAAAGGTCCGTCTAGTCAAGGCTATGGTTTTTCCAGTGGTCATGTATGGATGTGAAAGTTGGACTGTGAAGAAAGCTGAGCGCCAAAGAATTGATGCTTTTGAACTGTGGTGTTGGAGAAGACTCCTGAGAGTTCCTTGGATTACAAGGAGATCCAACCAGTCCATTCTAAAGGAGATCAGTCCTGGGTATTCTTTGGAAGGACTGATGCTAAAGCTGAAACTCCAATACTTTGGCCACCTCATGCGAAGAGTTGACTCATTGGAAAAGACTCTGATGCTGGGAGGGATTGGTGGCTGGAGGAGAAGGGGACAACAGAGGATGAGATGGCTGGATGGCATCACCAACTCGATGGACAAGAGTTTGGAAGGCCTGGTGTGCTGCAGTTCATGGGGTTGTAAAGAGCTAGACATGACTGAGCGACTGAACCGAACTGAACTGAAGGGAAGATGAGGAAATCAAACCAGTCAATTCTTAAGGAAATCAGTCCTGAATATTCATTGGAAGGACTGATGCTGAAGCCAAAGCTCCAACTGACCACCTGAAGCAAAGAACTGACTCACTGGAAAAGACCCTAATGCTGGGAAAGATTGAAGGCAGGAGAAGAAGGGGATGACAGAGGATGAGATGGTTGGATGGCATCACTGACTGATGGACATGAGTTTGAGGAAGCTCCAGGAGTTGGTGATAGACAGGGAAGCCTGGCGTGCTGCAGTCCATGGTGTCGCAAAGAGTCAGACATGACTGAGCAACTGGACTGAACTGAAGGGGAAGATGGTGTTGACCTTTTCTGACACTTGAGATTTCAATCAACTAATGCTTGGACTCTGCCCACCATCCAAACCCCTTCATGAATTTGCATGAACTCTTAGCTTAAAACTTCCCCAATTATGCTATTCAAGAGAAACACTGTTTTGGAAAGGATCCCCAGTGTTCTCCTTATTTGCTGCATATAACAATAAACCCTTTCTTCCTCTGATCTTTGGCTTGGTTGTGTCTTTTGGCTTGACACCCAGCAAGAGGTGAACCCAAGTTTCCAGGTAACACTAATGTTGCCTTTTAAAACGCTTCCCTGAAAGCCACTGGGGAGTTCAGATCTTTTGAGCACAAGCTGCCTGTTCTCCTTGCTTGGCATCCTACAACAAACTCTGTGTGTTCCTTCACCACAACCTAGTGTCAGTAGACTGGCTTTGCTTGGTATTGGTTCTGGCTGTAAAGCTTGTGGGATCTTAGCTCCCTGACCAGGGATTGAGCCCCCTAAATTGGAAGGGTGGAGTCTTAGCCACTGGACCACCAGGGAAGTCCCTTGGTGTTGGTTCAGATGCCAAGCAGGACCCTGTGAGGCTCCTGGGCATGGAGGCCTTACTGTCCCCCATTTCTACTCCAGCCTCCATGACCTTTCCCCAAAGGGCAGCTGCTAATCAAGGGAGGAACAGCCAAGAAACCACCTGAAGCAAGATTAAAGAGACCAGAGAAGCTCATCAAGATGAGGGGACTTGACCACCTGAGACCCTGCACACACCCTAATCTTGTCAGCACCTCCACCCTTTTGAAGCTGTGCTGAAGAAAGAAGAATGCAAGACTATTAACTGCCTTGATCCTTATCACATACCTGCCTGACTATATAACCTCTCAGCTATTCTCCAGGGAAGGGAACATAGTTCCTGAGGCACTAGCCTACTGTGTTTCCTCTTTGCCTGGCAAAGAAATAAAGCCACTCCTTCCTTCTCCCTAGCTCTGTCTCCATATTTCTGTTCGGCATTGGTGCACAGAGAGCCAAGATTTTTGGCAGCAGTTCTGTAACACACTCACCAATCCATGTCTTGTCTCTACAAAGTAAGGCAATGAGACTACTACTGCCTTCTGATGTGGATGCAATAAGATGCAACAGCAGCATCTATAAAGCTTCTTTCAGGACCCCTCTCCCAAAAGTCAAACCTGTAAATTTAACCAGCTTCCAGGAAACAGAAGAGTTAGAGGAACTTGTTAAAATTACACTACGAGGCGGCCATCAGCCAACTCTAAAGTGTGGGAAATTCTGCACAACAAATTAGCATATCACATCAACAAATACATGGCATAAAAGGAGAGGGGAGCTGGTACAGAAGAACAGAGACTTAAAAACCACAGCAAACCGAAGCAATGTGTGGATCTTGTTTAGATCCTAATTCATTCAAACCAAAAAGGCATTTTTGAGATCACGGGAGAAAAATGAACACATACTGGATATTAAATAATTGAGGAATTATTTAGATGTGATCACTGTGAATGTATCATTTGGGGGAAAATGTCTTTAATTGCTGTTGTTCAGTTGCTAAGCCATGTCTGACTCTTTGTGACCCCAAGGACTGCAGCACACCAGGCTTCCCTGTCCTTCACTATCTCCTGGAGTTTGCTCAAACTTCTGTTCATTGAATTGGTTATGCCATCCAACCATCTCATCCTCTATTTGCCCTCTTCTTTTGCCTTCGATTTTTTCCAGCATCAGGGTGTTTTCCAATGAGTTGGCTCTTCACATCAGTTGGCCAAAGTATTAAAGCTTCAGCATCAGTTCTTCCAATGAATATTCAGGGTTGACTTCCTTTAGGATTGACTGGTTTGGTCTCGTTTAACTGTTAGGGTTGAATACTAATAAGCATTTACAGCAGAAATGCTACGGTACCTGAGACTTGTTTTGAAATAATGCTAATGTGCTGTGCTCAGTTGTGTCTGACTCTCTGTGACCCCACAGACTGTAGCCCACCAGCTCCTCTGTCCATGAGATTTTCTCCCTGCAAGAATACTGGAATGTGTTACTATTTCCTCCTCTAGGGAATCTTCACAACCCAGGGATAAAACCCAAGTCTCCTGCATTGGCAGGCGAATTCTTTACCACTGAGCCACCAGGGAAGCCCTGAAAGGTATATTAGCTAATGGTTAGTTTTATGTGTCAACTTGAGTGAGTCACAGGTGCCCGGATTAAACACTGTTCCTAGGCATGTCTGTGAGGATGATTCCAGGTGAGATTAGCATTTCAATTGTAAACTCAGTAAAGCAGACTGCTTCCCCTCAAGTGGCTGAGCTTTGCCCAATCTCTTGAGGGTCTATATAGAATAAAAGGCAAAGGGGAGATCTGTCTCTTTTTCCAGGCTCTCTGTTGAGCTGGCATGTCTCATCACATCTTTTCCTGTCCTTGAATTAGTTATCAGCTCCCCTGGTTCTCAGGCCTTCAGCTTCAGAGTAAATTACACCACTGACTTTCTTAGGTCTTAAGCTTCAGTTGATTAAGGGACTTTCTCAGCCTCCATAATCTCATGAACCAACTCCTCAATAATAAATCTTTCATATCCTATTGTTCTGTTTCTCTGGAGAACCCTGATTAACACAATTAGTAAACATTTGAAAGTTTCCATAATAAAAAGCTAAATTTAAAAAGAATATTGAAGGACTATATCCAGAATATACAGATGACTATCAAATCTTTGTAAGAAAACAATCCATGAGAGTTCCCTGGTGGTCTAGTGGTTAGCATTTGGTGCTTTCATTTCATGGCCTGGGTTCAATCCCTGGTTGAAGAACTGAGATCTCACAAGTCACACAGCATGGCCAAAAAATAAATAAAATTAAAACGGAAGGAAGAAAGGAAGAAAAAAACCAAACCCAATTAAAAAGTAGGAAGAAGATATGAACAGACACTTCATGAAAGAAGATGACATTATGGCAAATAAGCACAAGAAAAGATCCTTAACTTCACCAGCCATTAAGGAAATACAAATTAAAATCACAGTGATATGCCACTTCACACTCACTACCATGGCTATAATTTTTAAAAGTTTTAAGACACTAAAAAGAGTGATGGCAAGGATGCAAAGCAACTGGAACTCTCATACACTACTGGTGAGAATGCAAAATGGTACGGCCACTCTGAAAACAGCTTGGCAGTTTTTTATAAAGTTAAACATACACTTGTCATATGGTGCAGTAATCCCACCCCTAGGTATCTGCCCTAGAGAAATGGAAATTATAATCCTATACCTCAATGTAAATGTTGATGTGCTTAGTTGCTCAGTTGGGCCCAACTCTTTGTCACCCCATGGACTGTAGCCTGCCAGGCTCCACCATCCATGGGAATTCTCCAGGCAAGAATACTGGAGTAAGTTGCCATCCCACCCTCTAGAGGATCTTCCCAACCCAGGGCTCAAACCCAGGGTTTCTGCATTGCAGGCAGTCTTTACTGTCTGAGCCACCAGGGATAGCACCTCCATTTATAATTACCCACAAATCGGATACAATCCAAAATGTCCTCCAATGAGCAAATGGATAAGCAAACAGTGTATGTCCATAAAATGGAATACTACTCAGCAGTAAAAAGCATCAAACCATAGATACACGTAGCAACATGGAAGAATATCTCAAATATATGGTGCTAAGTGAAAAAAGCCAGGCTCAAAAAGCTATACCCTGGAAAAGGCAAAACTTACATGGATGCAAACACGATCACTGGTTGCCAAGGGCTGGATCGAAGAAGGGAGGGACTGACAACAAAATTGCAGCATGTGACAATTTGAGGGGTGATAAAAGCATTCTGAACTACGCGGTGATGGACACATGACCATATGTTTGTCTAACTCACAGAACTGTACACTATGAAAAGTGAGTTCATTGTATGTAAACTAAAATAAAGAAAAACAGAAAAAAGAAAATGCTGTTAAGGCTGTTGGTAAACAGAGGCATATATAAAATAGTAGTGTTATAAAGCCATTTATAGTTAGTGTGGGTGTGTTTATGCATGTGTATGTACACACCCATATTTACACGTTAGCAAATACACAGGCAAAAGTATCACATGTGCAACATAAATAATGCTCATCTCTGATTAGCAAAATTCTAAGAAACTTGCTTTTTTCTTTTAACTTACTGCTGTTTCCTGATTTTTTTCCCCTAAAATAAATTAGTACTATTTGTATGCTTTCTTTTAAAAGTAATTTTAAAATCAACAGATAAAAAGAAAAATGCAAGCTCCTCTGGGAAGCTTTCCCCAGATCCCTTCACAAATTAACCTTTCACCTTTCAGGCTTCCCCTCCACCTCCTCTGAACGCTTGATCGCAGGCTGCCCTGCAGCCTCCATCTCTCTGAGAATGAGGAGCCTTAGTCTCCTCTGCTGAGCCAAGTGAGGAAGTGCCTCCTCACCCTCCTTACTACTCCTGTGTTTACCCCAGTTTACCCCAGAGGGCACCTGCCTCAGGACTCATGTGTATCTAGTTTCCTGCTTTAATCCACAAGCGGCCCCCAACAGGCACTCACTAAAGTGACTCACCAAGCAACTGGGAGTGAATAGGCATCTAATAAATGACCAGTAAAGCACATCTACAGGTAACTGGATACTATCCAAAGGGTGATAATTAATGTTTGACATCAACTCACAATATGGGCTCAGGTGAAGGGCCTCTGAAATGACCCATGCCCACTTCAGTTTCTAGAAATTTTTTGGGCGAGAACATACAAAGCTGGCTTATCACTTACCATATTTGTGGATAAGACGGGCTTGTTAATACTTAAAATCAAGTTTCAAAATCATTGCAACAGTGGATGAGACCTGGAATACACTGAAAGATCAAAGAGCCAACTGAGAGAGACCTGATAAAACAAGTCTTGATAAAACAGAACAGCAGAGAGCAAACTTGATAGAAGCAGCCAGGTAAAAACAGACCTGGTGACCTGAGGTGACGTCAGTCATGCTGAAGCTAAATGTCTGTCGGTAAAAGATGAAGTTACAAGACAAAATTCTGGTGGCAGGGTTGAGCTGAGTGATCATAAATCTTTCTCATCTAGGACCCTCCATTTTCACAGCCACAGGCTGAAGTCTGTGTGTTAGTTTGAAAAGACATTAAGTCCAAATCTTATTAAAATGGTCGTGTTAATGATTCCATTCACATCAGGAATATTCAGAGTGATGTTTTAA
Organism: Oryx dammah; assembly: GCF_014754425.2. Taxonomy (NCBI): domain Eukaryota; kingdom Metazoa; phylum Chordata; class Mammalia; order Artiodactyla; family Bovidae; genus Oryx; species Oryx dammah. The sequence continues at coordinate 30,392,903 of NW_024070197.1, read as the reverse complement.
ATATTTCCTTACTTAAAAAACAAATAACAATATAAACAAACCAGAATATGACAGCATTCTAACTTCTCCCTAGCCTAAGCAGACCAAGGTCCCAGCAGCCTGCAAACCAATAATCTCTCTGCTGAATAAAAACATAACAGAAAGCATCCAAATGTCACAACTTCAGAATTTCAGTTCCAGTTAAGGGAGCAGGTACACTCTCCCCTGAATGCTGCTATCATGTCTGCAAACAATGCATAGAGCAGCTATTTCAGGACTCTGAAAAATAAACAGTAGCAGGTAAATAGGAGGAGGAAGACCAGAACCCAAAAGTTCCACTGAGCGAGCAGGCAGTTTCCTATTTTTCCTCCAAGATTCCCCAGCTAAGACTCAAAGTAGCCTCAAATTCAGGAAAGGGAGCCAGGTGTGGACGAAGAGAGCTCTAGGACAATCCTTCCTATTCTGGTTGGGGACATGGGCAAGGGGATTCTTAATACTATAAACACTGGGAGAAATCCTGGTTTTGTTTCATTTTGTTTTTTATTGAAGGATAATTGCTTTGCAATATTGCGTTGGTTTCTGCTGTACATCGCCACGAATCAGCCACAGGTACACATCTGCTCTCTCCTTCCTGACCCCCCATTATCTCCCTCCCCATCTCAGCCCTCTCTGGTTTCACAGAACACGGGGCTCAGCTCCCTGTGCCACACAGCAAATCCCCTCCTGGTGTCCATTTCCGCATGGTAATGTACATGTCTCCATGCCACTCTCTCAATGCGTCCCAGCCTCTCCTTCCCCCACTGTGTCCACGGTCTCTTCTCTACGTCTGCGTCTCCATTGCTGCCCTGCAAATAGGTTCATCAGTACCATCTTTCTAGATTCCATATGCAGGTGTTAAGATAAAATATTTTGGGTTTGCTTTAATTTTTTCCCCTTCATTCTCTCCTATTCCAGATTCTAGGCAGTCCTGAAGTGGCAGAAGCAGCTGCAGCAGCAGGAGCCTGCAGATGCCCGAACCTCTGAGGGAGGGCACTCTTCCTGCATGATCAGAGGAATGAGAATTCCAAGAGAGTGGGTCAACCCCACTGCTTTTTCCTATCCCCGTCCTCTCAGACAAACAGTTTGGCCCCAGTCAAACAGTTGTGAAGGCAGTTACTTTAGTAACTAAAGGGCCAGCTTTCTGGACACAGACCTGAAAGGGGAGTTACAGAGAAATGGACAGAGACCGCAGAAAGGGAAACAAATCCATAAAACTGCTGCTGCTTATACATGCAGGGCTCACTCCAAGCTGTACATGCATATCCTACTTGAAACAGCTCTGCTACTGCTACTGCTAAGTCGCTTCAGTCGTGTCCGACCCTGTGCGACCCCAGAGACGGCAGCCCGCCAGCTCCCCCATCCCTGGGATTCTCCAGGTAAGAACACTGGAGTGGGTTGCCATTTCCTTCTCCAATGCATGAAGGTGAAAAGTGAAAGAGAAGTCACTCAGTCGTGTCCGACTCCTAGCGACCCCAGGGACTGCAGCCCACCAGGCTCCTCTGTCCATGGGATTTGCCAGGCAAGAGTACTGGAGTGGTAAAGACTAAAATCTATGGGACAGGTCACCACACAGGTAAAAGACTGGCCACTGGGTGGTACACACAAAGGAGAGATCCAAAGAGTACTGCAAAGGCTTTGAAATAATTGCCACGAAATCCTTAATCCACAGAAGACTGGCCACAACTTGCCACCTGAACCCAATCAGATTGACTGCCTAATAAAATAAAACAAAATTCAGCATTCTTCATAGGGTTTAAATAAGACCAGAATTTCAAAACGCAATAATCAAATGTTCATGATATGATCCAAAATTACTTGAAATACAGAAACTAGGAAAATCCCACCTCACAGAAAAAAACAACCGACAGATGCCAATGGTCAGATGACAGAGTTGTTGCAATTATCAGATTATAAAGCAGCTATAATAAGAATAATCCAAGAAGAAAGGATGGACACTCTTCAAAAGAATGGAAAGACAGAAAGTCTCAGCAAACAAACTGAGATATGAAGAACAAAGTGAAAATTTCAAAACTATAAAATCACAATATCCAAAATATACTCAATGTATAGGCAAAAAAAAACAGGTGATAAAGGAAAATAATCAGTGAACCTGAAGATAAATCTATATAAATCACCAGATCTAAACAACAAAGAGAGAAGAAAATGAACACAGCTCAACAGGGCCTTGAGATAATACCAAAATGTCTACTATTGGTGTCACTGAAGTCCCCAAAGTAAAAGAGATGTGGAACGGAAAAAAAGTATTTGAGGAAATAATGGCAGACAACTTCCCATATTTGGCAAAAAGAGCACACATAAATTTAAAGATTCAAGAAGTTCAGCAAACTCTAAACAGGAAAAAAAAAAAAAAAAAAAGCAAAACCTCAAAGAAATGTATGCCCAGATGGATCATAATTAAACTGTCTAAAACTGAGAAAGACAAAGTCCTAAAAATAGCCAGAGAAAAATGGTGTACTATACACAGCAGCACAATGATTCAGACGATACAGATTCATCATCAGAAACCACAGAGGCCAGAAATGAGTGGAGTAACATTTTTAAAGTGCTAAGAAACAAACTGACAACCCAGAATTCTACAGCAAGCAAAACTGTCCTACAGGAATAATGGTGAAGAGACTTCCCTGATGGTCCAGTGGTTAAGACTGTGCACCAATGCAGGGGCCATGGGTTCGACCCCTGGTTGGGGAGCTAAGATCCCACATGCCTTGTGGCCAAAAAATTAAAAAAAAAAAAAAGTTAAATAATAAAGGTGAAATAAAGACAATCTTAGACAAAAGAAAATTGAAAGAATTCATAGCCAGCAGAGAGGCTCTGAATGAGATGACAAAATTTCATATATTCAGATAGAATGAAAATGATACCAGAAAGAAACTTGGAACATCTGAAAGGAACAACAGAAATGGTAAAAATCTGGGTAAATAAATCGACACTATTTCTCCTTTTGAGTTTTTAAAAATATATATGATGGTTGAGGGCATCAAATAGATAAACAACAAGGATTTACTGTATAGTATGGGGAACTATATTCATTACAAGATATTCAATATCTTGTAATAAACTGTAATGGAAAATAATCTGAAAAAGAATATATGTATTAATATAAGTGAATCACTTTGTTGTACACCCAAAACTAATATTGTAAATCAACTTCAAATGGATAAAAAAAAATATGTAGAGAGAAAATATGTTTTTCATATTTTGCATAGTTTATCACAATTTCAAAAATATAAACATATTTAACAATATCATCTACCACCTGAATCTCATGTTTATAAAACACTTCACCTATCTAGAGAAGAGAACACATTCTTCATAAATACATATGGAACATCACCGAAATAGACAGTTTCTTTTATTAGAAAACATACTTGAATAAATTTTAAAGACTCAAAATCACATAAAGTATGTTATCTGACCATAATGAAACTAAACTAGAATAATAAAAAATTGGAAAAATCACCAATCACATGGCAATTAAACAACATATTCTTAAATAATTGATGTATGAAACAGAAAGTTTCAAGAGAAATTAGAAAATATTTTGAACTGAATGAAACTGAAAACATACAACTTATGAAAAGCTTGTGGTATAGTTAAACTAGTGCTAAGGGAAATTTATCACACTGAATGCTCACATCAGAAAAGAGCAAAGATCTCAAATCAACAATCTAACTTTCTACCTTAAGAAACTAGAAAGTAATCTTAAAATAAGAGCTAAAATCAATAAAGTGGAACAAAAGAGACAAATGTCAGTGCAACAAAAAATGTTCATAGAAAAAAAAATTTACTGGTTATCAGAAGTTAAGAAAACACATTCCAACAAATCCCCAAACATTAAAAGGATAATACAGAAATACTACAAACAACTCTAAACACATAAATTAATAAGGACTGGGACCAATTTCTTGAAAGCCATGAACCATCAAAACCCACCCAAGAAGTAAAAGATGACTATACTCCTCATGAACACAGACACAAAAATCTTCAGCAAAGTACAAGGAAATCAAATCCAACAATATTAGGTAAAAAGAGTAGTACCCCCAATCATTGTGACTTATTCTAGGAACTTAAAAAATCGGTTCAGTTTTCCAAATCAACAGAGGTAATCCAGCATAGAACACTTGATTATTTCAATGGATGGAGACAAAAAACCCCCAAAAACTCACATTTGAGAAAATTCAACATTCATTCACAATGAATGTTGCCAGCAAACTAGGAAGATAAGCGAACTTCCTCAACCCAAGAGGCATCTACCAAAAATCTACAGCTAACATCATACTCTGTCAAGAAAATGGATGTTTTCCCCTTAAGATGGGGAGCAAGGCAGTGCAGTCTGTTCTCACCACCGCTATTCGACATCCTACTGGAAGTGCTAGCCAGTGCAAGGAAAACACATAGAAGGCATACAGGCTGGAAAGAAAGAACAACTGCCCCTATTCACTGACAGCATGATTGTCTACACAGACAATTCCATAGGGATCTATGTTAAAAACTCCGAGGACTAATGTGTGAGTTAGCAAGGTTACAAGATACCAGGTTCACACACATAAATCTATTGTATTTCTATATCCTAGCAGTAAATCATCAAAAACTGAAATCTTAAAAATATATATTAATTACAATAGATCTGAAAAGAATAAAACACTTTCATATAAATCTAACAAAACATGTACAGGATCTGCACAATGAAAACTACGAAAAATTGAAAGAAGAAATTAAAACAACCTAAATAGGCAGATAGACATACAGTGTTCCTGAATTGGAAAGTTCAATATGGTTGTAATATCAGTTCTCCACAAACTGATCTGTAGGTTTAACACAATCCCAAAATCCTAGCAAGATTTTTTTGTAGATAGAAACAAGGTGATTATAAAATTTATAAGGAAAATCAAAGGAATGGTCAAAATAATTCTGAAAAAGAACTAAGTTGAAGGATTCACACTACCTGATTTAAGAATTACTATAAAGCTATAGTAGTCAAGACAGTATAATAGTAATAAAGGGATGGACACATAGATCAATGAAACAGAGAGTCCAGAAACAGACATACACAGTGTGGCCAGTCGATTTTTGACAAAGGCAGAAAGGCAACAATAAAGAAAGGATGGCTTTTTCGACAGTGTTGGAACGACATCAGCAAGTATATGAACCTTAAGCTAAATTTTTCACCTTGTATAAAAACTTACCAAATCTAGAGCTACATAAATGTAAAACATGAAACTATAATTCTTAGAAGAAAACATGGGAAAACTTTTTGTGACCTGAGATTAGTTCTTATATGACATAAACAGCAGAATCCATGAGAAAAAAAAAATCTGAGAAACTGATTTTCATCAAAACTAAAAACTCATTCTGCAAGACAGGGTTAAGAGAATGCAAATAAAAGACACAGAATGAGTTTAAAATATTTTCAAGTCATGTATTTGACAAAGTTCTTATATCCAAAGTATATAAGAATTCTTTTTTTAACATTAAATTAAATTAATTAATTTGCTGGGTCTTCATGCTGTGCATGGGCTTTCTCTACTTATAGCAAGCAGGGGCTACTCTTCATTGCCGAGTGCGCAGCTCCGTAGTTGCGGTCCACAAGCTTAGTTGTTCCGCAGCATGTGGAATCTTCCCGGACCAGGGGTCAAATCCACGTCTCCTGCACTGGCAGGTGGCTTTTCCAACCACTGGACCACCAGGGAAGCCCTACAAAGAATTCTTAAAATTGTTGGGATTTTCCTGGTGGTCCAATGGTTAAAAATCAACCTTGCAATGCAGGGGACACAGATTCAATCCCTGATCGGGGAACTAAGATCCCACATGCCACAGGGCAACTAAGCCCGAGCAATGTAACTAGAGAAAGCCCAGGCACTGCAGTGACAAGCCCATGTGCCACAGTGAAGACCCAGCTCAGCCAAAATAAAAAAAAGACTCAAATTCTTCTCCAAAGAGAATATACAGATAGCGAATAACTGCAAGATGTTTAAATCATTAGCTATTTCAGTTCAGTTCAGTTCAGTCGCGTCCGACTCTTTGCGACCCTATGAATCACAGCACGCCAGGCCTCCCTGTCCATCACCAACTCCCGGAGTTCACTCAAACTCAAGTCCATCGAGTCGGTGATGCCATCTAGCCATTTCATCCTCTGTTGTCTCCTTCTCCTCCTGCCCTCAATCCCTCCCAGCATCAGAGTCTTTTCCAATGAGTCAACTCCTCACATGACGGGGCCAAAGTATTGGAGTTTCAGCTTTAGCATCAGTCCTTCCAATGAACACCCAGGGCTGATCTCCTTTAGAATGGACTGGTTGGATCTCCTTGCAGTCCAAGGGACTCTCAAGAGTCTTCTCCAACACCACAGTTCAAAAGCATCAATTCTTCGGTGCTCAGCTTTCTTCACAGTCCAACTCTCACATCCATACATGAATACTGGAAAAACCATAGCCTTGACTAGATGGACCTTTGTTGGCAAAGTAATGTCTCTGCTTTTGAATATGCTATCTAGGTTGGTCATAACTTTCCTTCCAAGGAGTAAGCATCTTTTAATTTCATGGCTGCAGTCACCATCTGCAGTGATTTTGGAGCCCCCAAAAATAAAGTCTGACACCGTTTCCACTGTTTCCCCATCTATTTCCCATGAAGTGATGGGACCAGATGCCATGATCTTAGTTTTTTAGCTGTTTAGGGAAATACAATACATGATCTTAGTTTTTTAGCTATTTAGGGAAATGCAAATTAAAACTGCTGTGAGATACCACCTATTACATTGAAAAAAGATGGTAACACCAAGCATTAGCCAGGATGCAGAAGAACTGGAACTCTCATATACTGATGATAAAATGCAACGTGGTACAGACACTCTGGAAAACTATTCAGCAGTTTCTTATACATGTAAGGCTTCCCTGGTGGCTCAGATGGTAAAGATTCTGTCTGCAGTGTAGGAGACCTGGGTTCAATCCTTGGGTTAGGAGGATTCCCCTAGAGAAAGGAACGGCTACTCACTTCAGTATTTCTTGCCTCAAGAATTCCAGGGACAAGAGGAGCCTGGTGGGCTACAGTCTATGGGTAACAGAGTCCGACACAACTGAGTGACTAACACTTTTACTACACGTGTAAACATACACATACCATATGATCCAGCAATTTCACTTCTAGATATTAACCCCAGTGAAATAAAACCTATGTTCACACAAAAACTGTATATGAATATTTATAGCAGCTCTATTCATAATCACCAAAAACTGGAACGCAAATGTCCTCCAACAATAAATGATTATAAACAAACTGTAGTACATACCTACAGTGTGAAACTACTTAGCAATAAAAAGGAATAAACTACTGATAAAACACAACATAAATGAATCGCAAATGCAGCACACTGAAACACAAAATCGAAAGGCTGTATACTCTATGATGCTCTGGAAAAGACACAGCTATAATGATGGGGAAGAGATGAGTGGTTGTCAAGTGGGAGGGCGTGACCACAAAGGAAAAGAATGAGGAAGTTTTGTGGGTTGATGTAACTGTTCTGTATCTTGATTGTGGTAGTGGTTACATGAATGTACATATATCTTTGTTATAACTCACAGACCTGAACATCAAAAAAGAGTCAATTTTATTGTATTTGAATTTTAAAAAAGGAACATGTGGAGACCACCAACATCCTTAGCATGTTTCCAAACCTCTAGAGCTCAAACTTCCATCAGTTTTCTTACACTCTCAGCAAGAAAATAGTGTGAATTCCCTTATTAAATTTTTTTCTTGTTGGTTTATTTCTCAAAACCATGATGTGACAAATTTCAAATTAGCTTTTAAATGCTGTTTTTCCAGAATTCAAGATACAGAATAAAAGCCTTCAATTTTGCCACTCAGTCATGAAACAAAAATAATCTAAAGAAACAGATCCATTTCCAGAATGGTAACCAAAACAAAGCAAGACTGAGTTGACTGGATGGGGCTGACCAACTAAAGTCTGAAGTATAATGAAGCATAACGTTCAGACATTAGCTGTGTATTTAAGATCTGTGCACTTTGGGGGCTTCCCTTGTGGTTCAGTGGTAAAGAATGCGCCTGTCAGTGCAGGAGACACAGGTTTGATTCCTAGTCTGGGAAGACCCCACGTGCCATGGAGCAACTAAGCCTGTGTGCCACAATTATTGAGCCATTGCTCTAGAGTCTGGGAGCTACAACTATGGAGCCCATGTGCCACAGCTATGGAGCCTACATGCCCCAGAGTCTCTGCTCCACAACAAGAAGCCACCGCCATGAGAAGCCCAAGCACCGTAGCAAAGAGTAGCCCCTGCTCGTGCAACTGGAGAAGAGCCTGCACAGCAAGGAAGACCCAGCACAGTCAAAAATAATCTAAAAAAAAAAAAAGATTTGTGCGGTTTTCTGAATATATACAATTCCATAGAAAGTCCTTAAAAGCAATCACATACATCTATAGTTGTAACTCAAAAAAAAAAAAAAGAAAGAAAGAAAACACCACTCTCTGCCATACCTGAAAGCAAGTTACTGGATGATATCCCATTTTTACAAATATGCACACAAAGGAATAACAATAGGTACCTGATCATGGAAGTGGGCTTCCCAGGTAGCTCAGTGGTAAAGAATCTGCCTTCCAATGCAGGAGAAATAGGTTCAATCCCTGGGTTGGAAAGATCCCCTGGAGAAGTAAATGACAACCCACTCCAGTACTTTTCCCTGAAGAATCTCATGGACAGAGGAGCCTGGAGGGCCACAGTCGATACTGTTGCAGAGTTGGACACAACTGAGCAACTAAACAACAATGGAAGTTCTCTCCAGCTAATGAAAATACTACTGATTTTTACTCTTTTCTTCATTGTTCTATACTGTTGTTTTTTTTTAATAACCACAGACACAAATACTTTTATAATCAGAAAAAATGTGGGCGCTTTTTTTTTCCCCCATCTTGGAAAACAGCATTCAAGTTGAAAATGTGATATTTATACTACGGTTCCATCTATGTATGACTTAGGCTGTGGACTCCTTGACATAATGGAGCCTTGTAAGCCTCACACAATACCAGATTCCCAAAAGACACTTAACCAGATGCATGCAGGGAGAACAGAAATATGGAAAGTTTGTCATGAGAAGTGGTAACTTCTCTAGCGCCTCTAAATAAACAGAGGGGAAGAAATCAGGCAAGTGGCAAAAGTATTCAGATGGGGGAAGGCCTGAAAGTGATAGCAAAGAGGCAGAATAGCTACTGACATGGAAGAAAGGCAGGGGAGCAGACCAAGGTAGGGGACCAGGAAATCTAGAATAGGTGAGAAGGAAGAGACCACTGTGCCCACTAAAGATCAGAGAGCTAACTAGTCCACCCCTCTTCCCTCCCCTGCCTCCCCACCCTTAAGAGAAAGGACCTCAGGCTGTTCCTTGCACAGGGGTGTCATGCTCAGGACCCCAGTGCACAAGAGGCATGGGCCCTTGACCCTAGGACAGCCAACCCACAGGCCGGCGAGGCTGTCTCATCTGGCCTGGCTGGGAAGGCTCCACACAAACAGAGGCAGCGGTAAGCAGGCCAATCCGACGCTTTCTGGAATTCAACTGCAGTGAGCAAGTGAGCATCGGAAAGGGCAGACAGACCTGGGAGGGGCATTTTAAATAATCTATCAGAATCTGTTTATAATATGTACATCAGAAACCATAAAACCCGCAACTTTACCTAACTGTTCTTTTACAATTCCTCTGAATTGCTTTTTGTGTTATGCCATCATTTACAGAAAATACCCAAGGGCACGCACTGCAGAGCCTGAAGGCTGTCCTGCACGTTGGTGCCGCTACTCAACAGTGAGACATGCTTGTTCCACAGGCGACTCCTAACGGCAGGAGACGGTGTTCCCCGCAGCTAACGAGTCAGGCAGCCATGTTTTTAATCTGCTCCTCCTTGCAGTCTTTCCCTCAGCCAGTTTTCTCTTCTCGGAAGCAAGCAAGCGGAGGGTTCACGTTTTATTAAGAAAACTCCCTGTGCATAGTTTTCAGCCTCCACTCGGATCCCTGAACAGACTCACTGCTAGGATTCTTCCGGGTTGACAGCATCCAGCCCTTGGTGACCTAAGACAGACCCCCGACCACAGGCTGCACTCCACAGTGGGGCAGGACCCTGGAGCCCCACCAGCCAGTTCGTGCCCCCAGCTTCTCAGACCGAGGCAGTCAGTGCTCAGAAGGCCCTGCTGCCAGCCCAGCCCAGCGGACAGATGCCCACCCTAAGCAAGCCCAGCTGTCAGAGCAGGAGGTGCCTGGCTGGCCTCGGGCTAGAATGGGACCAGCTCGGAGCTGGGCAGAGCCCAGTCCATTTCAGATGTGATGAGGTCACGGGCCAGGACATGGGCCCTTTGTGGGCCAGGAGCCATAGGCTGCCCTCAATCCGGGAGCTAGAAAGAGAAACCAGTCCTGCGGAATGAGGCAGTGACTCGAGTAAAACCCCCAAGATTCATGAGGGCCCATTGCTTGGCCCTGCCAGGGCTCCCTCCAAGGTTTATCTGGTCTTGCAGTCCACCCAAAGGAACCCATGTGTCCCTCTGTTCTGGGCAACTCAGAGCGGACCCACACTGCACGGATGGGCTCAGCCATGTGGGCAGCCCACCCGGTCAGTCCTGGAGGCCCACACCCAGAGCTCCTGGGGTAGAAGGCGTGTCAGGGGATTGGTACAGCCTTGATGACCCAGCACACACCATCAATTGTTGGACAGATGTTCCAACAATAATTTAGGTTCAGAGCGGGATTGTAAGTTTAATTACAACAACATGGGAGCTCTCGCTGAAATGAGTCAGAAGGTTACCTTTTTATCTGTATTCACCTATTTAGCACTGGATACATCATCATCTACACACCTCACAGAGGACCACACAAAAGGCTAGAAGGCCCTGCATACACTTACTAATCTAAATAAATTTATTTACTGAATCTGGAAAATTAAACTTCAAGTTCACACTTTGGTTTTATCCAGTCAGTCTTATTTAAAAATGCACTCGCACGACTTCCCTGGTGGTCCAGTTAAGAATCCACCTGCCAGTGCAGGGGACAAGGTGCGGGAAGACTCCACATGCCGCGGGGCACCTAAGCCCACGCACCACAACTACTGAAACCCGTGCACCTTAAAGCCTGTACTCCACAACAAGAGAAACCACAGTGAGAAGCCCAGGCACTGCAACTAGAGAGTAGCCTCTGCACAGCAACACAGACCAGCGTGGCCACAAATAAAAATAAATTTAAAAATTTTAAATAAAAATGCACTCTCATATCTAACTTAATATCACAGCTAAGCCATACCTCTAAATAAGTTTCCCAGTTAAATAATCAAGACATAAGCTGCTTCACATAGCACCTCTGTGCCAGTCAGAGATATTCCAGTCTGGGTGGCAACTTGGCTTGGCAAGAGGATAGCAAATTAAAAACGGCACCTGCTCTGGGCTGAAGAATTGGGATGCTGCCCAGTACCAGGGCATGTGCCTTGGCAACAGAGCATGCAGGCTGGATCTCAGCCTCCTTCACCCTCTTGGCTAGACCCACTGTGCAGTACACAACCTGCCCAACTGTACAAAGTAGCCACGGACAATACAGATTCAGAGCAGGATCACGGGGACTTTCTTTGTTCCTCTATGACAATAATAATAATACTGAACCAGCAACCCACTCCAGTCCTCTTGCCTGGAAAATCCCATAGAAGGAGGAGCCTGGTAGGCTACAGTCCATGGGGTCGCAAAGAGTAGGACACGACTGAGCGACTTCACTTCACTAATCTTGCTAAATCCTGTATTTGCAGGTCTTGATGATCTGTTTGTTAAGTATTAAGAAGCTTACTAATAGGTAGAATTTTAAAATATTGTTTTGTTTTCATTTATATGGATCTGGTCTGAGACTCAATGATAGAGGTCACTGTCCATTAAAAAAAAATAGACAAAACAAAGGGGCTTTCCTGGTGGCTCAGTGGTAAAGAAACTGCCTGTCAATGCAGGAGACACAGGTTCGAGTCCTGATCTGGGAAGATCCCCCATGCTTCAGAGCCCGTGCATGCAGCTGAGCCCACATGCCATAACTACTGAGGCTGAGCTCTAGAGCCTGGGAGCTGAAACCGCTGAAGCCCACGTGCCCTGGAGCCAGGGCTCTGCAAAAGAGAAGCCACTGCGATGACGAGCTTGTGCACCAGGACGCCCCCATTCATTGCTAGAAAAATGCCCAAGCAGCAACAAAGACTCAGCATAGCCAAAAACAAATAAATAAATTAAATTAAAATAAGAATGGCAGGTCTCCTACAGAACTCCATGGAGCTAAACACAGAGGAGAGACCTCATAAACTATTGCCCCCAATGAGTTCCCCCAGGTTTCCCTCAACCTAGTAATTTATCATTCTCTGTGGGCTTCCCTTATCTAATAAGCTTGGCAGTCCCAGGTCCAAAAAATCCCAAACTAAGAGCTAAAATTTTTCCAAAGCATCTAGTGAAGGTGAGACACATGCAGCATCGCCCCAGCTGCCTCACCAAAACCACCTCTGAGCACCCACAGCACCAGTAACACCCTCATCACCAGCTCCACACCATCGCACATTTTGGGACCATGCACAGAGCTGTGTGGATGAGCCCACCTGTGACAAGTGGGGGTCTGTCTCCCTAGTTTCAGCTCTAAAACCAAACTCCAAAGGAACATCCATCAATTTTTCAGCAGAAAAAATTATCTGAATCTCAACTTTTTAAATAACTGCATTTATCATTTTTGGCTGGGGAATAACTATTTATTACTTTTGGCTGTGGTGGGTCTTCGTTGCTGCATGGAGTTTTCTCTAGTCTCGGAGAGCGGGCTCTACTCTATGCCTTGGTGCGCAGGTTTCTCATTGTGGTGGCTTCTCTTGTTTCAGAGCACAGACTCCAGGGCACTTGGGCTCAGTAGTTGTGGCTCACGGGCTTAGATCTTCCATGGCATATGGGATCTTCTTGGACCAGGGGTTGAATCCATGTCTCCTGCATTGGCAGAATTCTTTACCACTGAGCCACCAGAGAAGCCCCCTGATCTCAATTTTTAAAAAATTATTTTTTGACCTCTCTGTGCAGCTTGCAGGATCTTAATTCCCTGACCAGGGATCAAACCCAGGTCCCTGGAATGAAAGCACCAAGTCTTAACCACTGGACAGCCAGCAAATTCCCCTTGATGTCAATTTATTAACAAATTAAGGAACTAAAAGGCAAATTCTATCTACCAACATCAGGGCTTTACTACACTCCAAGCTTGGGGGTTCCCAAGTTCACTGCCCACCCTAGTACATTCACTTGAGCCATGTGCCTGGGCTGGGTAAATGCCTGCACTTCAAACTGAATATCACAGGCAAAGACTTGATTTGTCATATACAGCTGTTCCTAAAACTGTTCCTAATATCCTAGAATGTGCCTGAGGCTATTAGCCATTCATCTGTCTTCCCCATAATCCCATAAATGATAAGAAAGATGATTAGAATTCAGAGCTATCCCACATCTGGCTTCACAGAAAGGAACCAAACTGTCACCAAGAGCAGCAGCTAGTTACAGGGGCAAGCACACCCGTCTGAGACCCAGGTTCCAGCACCATCAACAAACTGGGTAGCCATAGATTAAGTTACAGCTTTTCTAGGGTTAGATTCCTCACCTAGGAAACAAAGGAGGGGCACATGTGGATGGCTTCTAGATTTCTTCTGGTCTAAAATTGTAAGTTGAAGTAGGAAACAGCAACCCACTCCAGTATTCTCACCTGGAGAATCCCATGAACAGAGGAACCTGGCAGGCTACAGTCCACAGGGTCGCAAAGAGTCAGACACACCTGAGCAGGCATACAAAATTATATTCTAAGTTGGAGTTTAAAGATGTTTTGAGCCATCTTAAACCTCTATTACTGATTCACACCATGCTCTCACCTTGCTATGGACTGAACTGTATCCCCCTAGCCCCTAAATTCACACTTCTCACGGCCAGGCTCTATGCTTGGTACTTTCAGTTCAACTTCACATCAGCTCTTACAGTGGCAGGTAATCTTAGCTGTGCGTGTGTGCTAAGTCACTTCAGTAGTGTCTGACTCTTTGTGATCCCATGGACTATAGCTTGCCAGGCTTCTCTGTCCATGGGATTCTCTAGGCAATAATACTGGAGTGAGTTCCCATGCCCTCCTCCAGGGGATCTTCCTGACCCAGGGATCGAACCTGCATCTCTTATGTCTCCTGCATTGACGGGCAGGTCCTCTATCACTAGTGTCATCTGGGAAGTCCCGGAAGGGCCAGGATGAGGCCTAAAATGTATAGTTCTACGGATGGGTGATCAAGATCTATTTTTGTGAAGAACAGTAACCAGGGAGAAATAAGAAAAACAAAAGAGAACTCTACAGTAAGGTGCAGGAGGCCATAAAGAATGTTCCTCCAGCCACCTGACAATGTGGAAATCAACCGTCAGGATGGAGGAACACAGGAAAGAGAGTCAGGAATGAATAAAATCAGGAGGTTCTAACATATACAGGCTGGATTAAAAACCCTGCCCACCCAGACCCCTCCCCATTTATTTCCCTTCTCAGGATAAACTGTGGACGATTTTGAAAATAGACCAAAAAGACATATTCAATGGATGAATAGGCCTTATTAGGACGTAACTTTGCAAGTTATCTTATCCTATGGTTTTTATACTTTTCACAGTCTTTTGAGATATTTTGCAACTCTGAAGTTATACAAAAGTGATAGCAGTGCAAATAATTCTTGCCTGAAGACAGGTACATGGATTGTTTGGCAGAGAGACAACACACTCCCCCCTTCAAAGTCAAAGTTGCATCTACTGAAATTCATTTCATGGTATGTGTATGTGTGCCTACTCTGAATTTTCCTTTGAACAGGCTATGACATCTTACTGGCTCCTTCATTATTTACTCTTTCGTATTTGTATGTGAGTCATGATTTTATCTTTTAAAAATTATCCTCTAATACCCATAAACATGGTTTCCCAGGTGGCGCTAGTGGTAAAGAACTGGCCTGCCAATTCAGGAAATATTAAGAGACGTGGGTTCAATCCCTGGGTCAGGAAGATCCCTGGAGGAGGGCATGGCAACCCACTCCAGTTTTCTTGCCTGAAGAATCCCATGGAGAGAGGAGCCTGGCAGGCTACAGTCCAGCAGGTGGCAGAATTGGACATGACTGAAGTGACTTAGCATGCATGTACCCATAAACAAACTAAGTCCAAAAAGGTGCCCAAGGGTGTATTAGCTGCTCTAAGAAGGGAAAAAAAAGGTTTCAGAAATCGATAATCCTTCCAACCCCACATACTTTGAAGGCCACTGGCACAAGCAAACAGGACAATCAAGCTTCAGTCTTTATCCCTCTACCCTTCCTCTACCAGCAATTCTTAAATTTCACTGATAATCCAAGGAGTTAGAAGAGAAGGACTAAGGGGCCTCACTCTGTAATACCACCCACCCCTCCCAACTATGACAGACGTGATTCATGGATTGGGCAAGAACTGAGAGCCAGAAGGTCTCTTAAAGCTGCCTGGCCCACCAGGAGCAATACTGGCAGAAGAGGGAAAACAGAAATGGGCTAAGTCCCTGTACAACAGGAAAGACGAGTGATGTTGGAACAAATCTCATAATCTGTCTAATGGTTGTATTACAGAATCACACACATGTAGGAGGTCCAGGTGTGGTCTCCAAAGGCAGACTAGTGAGCTCCCCACTCACTAGCTGTGGGGACTCTGAGTGAGTGACTGAACTCAGTAAGCCTCTGTTTCCTCAGCAGTAAAGTATCTGCCTAGTAGGACTGCTATGAGCATTAAATGAGATAACACATGCAGAACACTAGCAGTCTGGACGTGGTAGAAGTGCAATAAATGTTAGCTTCAATATTTCTTTGTTTGAGAAACAAACAATGAAAAGTAACAACAAGGGATATAATAAAATATCATTACCACCTCTTCTCTCCCACTTGTCACATCCTTTCCGCCTCTGATCCTCACCTGAGTTGCTCAAAGTCTCTTAGCAGGCCTTGGATCATCTCATCCTTCTCAAAGCCATTCCTCACACTCTCTAACCCAGCGAGGGCCAACAGAAACACACGAGCCACATGAGTAATTTCAAATTTTCCAACAGTCATACTTTAAAAAGTAAAAAGAAATAGGTGGAGTGGACTTCCACGGTGGTACAGTGGATAGGAATCCACCTGCCAATGCAGGGGACATGGGTTCGATCCCTTGTCTGGGAAGATTTCACACGCTGCAGAGCAACCAAGCCTGAGTGCCACAACCACTGAGCCTGCTCTCTATAGCCCACAAGCTGCAACTGCTAAGCCCTGCGCCTAGAGCCTGTGCTCTGCAACAAGAGAAGCCGCAGCAGTGAGAAGCCAGCACACCGCAACAGAGTAGCCCCCTTATCCACAACTAGAGAAAGCCCTCGCACAGCAATGAAGACCCACCACCACAAAAAAATAAAGGTTTAAAAATAAGACTTCAAAATGGAGACCTTTCCTTGATCCATGGTTTCACATTTTAAAAAAAGAAACAGGTGGAGCAAATTTTAATAGTAAATTTAATTTATCCCAATGTAGCCAAAATATCACCATTTTGACACATAATTTTACATTCTGGTTTTTTCCTATTACATCTTTAAACTCTAGCATGCATTTTACAGTTATACACACTTCAAATTCAATATGTCAGCAAATCTGGAAGACTCAGCAGTGGCCACAGGACTGGAAAAGGTCAATCCTCATCCCAATTCCCAAGAAGGGTAGTACTAAAGAATGTGCTAGCCATCAGACAATTGCACTCGTCTCCTATGCTACTAACGTCATGCTTAAAATCTTGCATGCCAGGCTTCAGCATTATGCAAACCAAGAACTTCCAGATGTCCAAGCTGGTTTTAGAAAAGGAAAAGAAACAAGAGATCAAATTGCCAACATTTGCTGGATCATAGAGAAACCAAGGGAATTTCAGAAAAATATCTACCTCTGTTTCATCAGTTACACCAAAACCTTTGACTGTGTTCAGTTCAGTTCAGGTGCTCAGTCGTGTCCGACTCTTTGCAACCCCATGCACTGCAGCATGCTAGACTTCCTTGTCCATCACCAACTCCCGGAGCTTGCTCAAACTCATGTCCATGGCACCGGTGATGCCATCCAACCATCTCATTCTGTCATCCCCTTCTCCTCCTGCCTTCAATCTTTCCCAGCACCAGGGTCTTTTCCAATGAGCCAGTTCTTTGCATCAGGTGGCCAAAATATTGGAGCTTCAGCATCAGTCCTTTGGATGAATATTTGACTGTGTGGATCATAATGAACTGTGGAAAGCTCTTAAAGAGATGGGAATACCAGACCATCTTACCTGTCTCCCAAGAAACCTGTATGCAGGTCAAGAAGCAACAGTTAGAACCCTGTATGGAACAACTGATTGGTTCAGGATTGAAAAAGGAATACGACAGGACTGTCTGCTGTAATCCTGTTTGTTTAACCTATACGCTGAGCACATCATGAGAAATGCCAGGCTGGACGAGTTACAAGCTGGAATCAAGACAGGCAGGGGAAACATCAACAATCTCAGATATGCAGATGATACCACTCTAATGGCAGAAGTTGAAGAGGAACTAAAGAGCCTCATGATGAGGGTGAAGGAGTAGAGTGAAAGAATTGGCTTAAAACGAAATATTAAAAAAACTAAGATCATGGCATCTGGCCCCATTGCTGCATGGCAAATAGAAGGGGAAAATGTGGAAGTAGTGACAGAATTCCTCTTCTTGGATTCCAAACTCACTGCAGACAGTGACTGCAGCCATGAAATCAGAAGACTACTGCTTCTTGGCAGGAAAGCTATGACAAACCTAGTGTGTTGAAAAGCAGAGACATTAGTCTGCTGACAAAGGTCCATATAGTCAAGGCTATGGTTCTCCCAGGGGTCACGTATGGTTGTGAGAGTCGAACCGTAATTACAGAAGGCCAAGAGCTGAAGAAATGATGCCTTCAAACTGCAGTGCTGGAGAAGACTCCTGAGACTCCCTCAGACAGCAAGGAGATCAAACCAGTCAAATCTTGAGGGAAATCAACCCTGAATACTTGTTGGAAGGCCTGAAACCAGTATTTTGGTTATCTGATGCGAACAGTCAACTCATTGGAAAAGTCCCTGATGCTAGGAAAGATTGAGGGCAGAAGGAGAAGAGGGCATCAGAGGAGATAGCTGGATGGCATCACCAATTCAATGGACATGAGCTTGGGCAAACCTTGGGAAACTATGAGGGACAGAGAGGCCGCCTGCTGCAGTCCATGGCATCGCAAAGAGTAGACCCCACTGGGAGACTGAACCACAGCAACAGCACCTCAAATTCATACCGGCCACACTGCAAGTGCTCAACAGCCACCGCTCTGCCCGCTCATCTCTTTCAGAAGATTCAAGGTCATTAGCCTAACAAGTTGGGCCTCATTTCGGTGCTCCCCTACCCTCCCCCATCCCTGCCCTTCCATACCTTTGCCTGGTGGACCATACCTCTACCTCCTTCTCACCCCTTTCCTGGGCTCATGCGTGACTCCCAGGAGCTGGTATACTCCTTCTCCACAGGACACACCATACCTGGTTCCAGGCTCTAGCCATTCAATGTACAAATATGTCCATTTCCCACAAGGGCTTCCTAGCAGGCCCACTGTCCTGGGCCACCAGTAGAGCACTTGGCTCCAGTGGTCAGGACAGATGGTGTACCTTTTCTGCCTCACATCAAACCCTCCAAGCCCGTCAGAGGCAGGGCTTTGTGTCCTATTGATGGAAGTACATTAGCACCTGGCCCAGCCTAGGTGTTCAACACATATATAACACACAGAGTCTTTTTTTCAAATGGAAAGAATTTGTTAGAATTTTTACCAGAATCTAGTTACTGACCTTGATCTAACTCTAAAGTTATTTAGCCAACTCTTAATATGAAATTATACACAATGTGTAGGGCTTGGACCAAAAATGGTTGAAAGTAGACCAGCTATAAAGAAGCAACTACTGCTGGAAGAGCCATTGTTCCTGAGGTTTGTTTTTTTTTCCACTGGCACAAAAAACTTTTAGCCTTAAACTGTTTTTCATAGCTGTGCTGGAATAAACGGGAAACCACAAAAATGAAGGCTTCCCCTGCACCAGTCATCAAATCGTAGTGGCAAGAAAGAAAGCATCCAAAATGATGCACGTTTGATTAAACCCAACATTTTAAGTGTTTATTAACCCACTGAATTCCCAAATTGAACCAACTGTTTGAAATGCTCAGAGACATCGTTCTGGATGCCAGCATTTCCTACGGGCCTCTGCGGTCTTCAGTGAAGATCAAGGCCTCCCCTTCTCAGGCCTCACAGAACTGCTATTCTTCTGGTTTCACCAGAGAACGCCATAAAAACAAGCACAAGGACTCTCAGTTGTGACTTCTTTGCACGTGTTAAGTGTCTGCTCTAAGGATTTTCAAAACACTGACTTGGCAGATCCTGAGTGACCCTCTCGCCCAGCAAGTCAATCAGAAAGCAGACAACTTTAATAATAATTACAGAACCCCTGGTTTTCATTTTATACTTTCCTAAGCAAAAAGTTTGGCAAAGCCTCTTATGGTTTCCTCTTCTTTTACAAAAATCTGTCTCCTAAGCAAAAGCTTCTGTTTCCTAGTAGCACTCTACACACTTTTAAAACTCACAGTTTAAAAAAGAAAAAAGAATTACAAAGGCATTTTGTTTCTATACTTTCTCCTCAATATTTTCTGTTTACAACAGAGTCCAGTTTATCTGCTTAGAAATACATGTTATTGTTCTCTGATAGATTCCATGTTTTCAAACAATTGGACCTTTTATGAACTATGTTAAATACTACATAAACTGTGACTTTCTTTTCTTTCTTCTATGAAACTAATATGTATATTCACCTGTTTATTCAGGGTCTCCCTATGGGCAGGCACTGTTTTAGACACTGGGGATATAGCAGGGAACTCAAAACGCAAAGCTTCAGCTCTGGTGGAGTTGAAATTCTAGTTGGGTAGTAAATGCTGCAAAGCAAAGTAAAGCAGGGTGAAGGGGATAAAAAGCGGGACTGGGGGAACATCCTACTTTTGACAAGGTGGTCAGGGAAGGTCTCCTGGACAGAACAGGAGAACAGCAGTTCTGAAGAACAGAGCCAAGTGGGCATTTTGGGTAAGGGAGGATGGCGGAGAGGGGGTGGGGGTGGGGGATGTCTATGGAAGACTGAACTTCAAATGCAAAGACTCTGAGACAGGAATATGTTAATCAAAGAGTTAATCAAAGTTTCTGGTCAAGTGAAATAATCAGGACCTTAAAACCCTAGTCAAAAAAGAAACTGGGGAGGAGTGAGAGGGAGGGAGGCTCATGAAGGAGAAGAGATATACATATATATATATACACACACACATACATACTTATGGCTGATTCACACTGTTGAATAGCAGAATTATCCTCCAATTTAAAATAAGAAGAAATTTTAAAAAAAGAAATTGATGCTGGGCTTTATATGAGATTTTCTGAAATACAATTGGTACACAGTCCCTCAGTCTGACTCTCAATCTCCCACTTCTATATTAATAACCTTAGGGCTCCCAGGGGACACCCCCACTCTGAAAACGAGTGACAGACTCCACCATCTAATGTGAGCAAACAAGGCCACACCCGGGAGGAGCTGAGATGAGGGCTGGGCCTCCTTTTAAGTGAGAATTTTTCACACAAAAATCTTCCCCCCCAAGAAGTTAAACTGCGCCGTTCTTACATTTTGAGATAGACTACACTGTCTGTGACGTGTGTTTCTCTCTCTAAATAATCCACTTCTTACCTATCACTTTATCTCTCACTGAATTCTTTCTATGATGAGCTTCATTAAGTTCTGAAACCAGGTGTGTGATCTCAATTGGAAGACTGTGGGGTTTGGCCAGGTTCCAGTCCCCGTGTATGGGTTCAAGTTCTAGTTCTGAGGTGAACAGTTTCAAAGGTTACCCAGTGTGTGACTGGCAGAGCCTGAGGTTGAATCTTGGCTATCCCACTTTAGTGTGATCGCCTGTAACCTCCACGCTGTAATGTTCCTGGGCTAACGTGCCCATAGCAATCTGTACATACATCACCCCTGCGGTATACTGCAACTATCTGTTTACATCTCTCTCCCAGCCTCGAGGGCTCTTGTGCTCTTAAGAAAGAGCCATTCACGGAGAAGGAAACGGCAACCCACTTCAGTATTCTTGCCTGGGAAATCCCATGGACAGAGGAGCCTGGTGGGCTACAGTCCTTGGGGTCGCAAAAGAGTTGGACATGAGTTAGCAACTAAACAAGACTATGCTAAAAATGTTTTCAATAGTAAAGGATATTTTCTTACCTCCATTATAGCTTTAAAAATAGCATTAAAAAAAAAGAAATTAAAACTGTTTCACAATAAGATGGTTTCCAAATGCTAAAAAGGCAAGCTCTTCTCCCAAAAGAGGAGTCACTTTCTGACTTCGGTACTACTCATCTGTCCCCTCTTCAGTCAGCTAGAGGCCTGCTCCCAGCTCTGGACCACTTTAAACTGAGCCTCTGAAAGTGTAACATGGCTCCTGGCCACCACATGAGATGCTGAGGCCATGCCCTCAGCCAGAGGTGTCTTGCTCTCTCATTCTCTGCCTTTCCTGGTCTATTCTTCTCCTTCTAGACTTGCTGAAGGCTCACTCTGCTAACAAATCCAAATCCCAACTTGTCTCACCCGCTTTTATCTCTTCTGCAAATACAGCCTGTCCCCCATATTCTTACTTTCCAAAGAAAAACCTCAGAACACACTGTCAATATATGAGCCCTTGCAGCTCTTATTTCAATGACTGGACTATTTCATAAATGAGCCCTTGCAGCTCTGATTTCAATGACTGGACTATTTCATAATTTAAAGTACAATAATTTTTTTTAAACTTAGGATGTACTTACATAGAGTCTGAGATAGCACAGGAAATCAGGGCTGTCTGGGAAAATGTAGGATCTGTGATCAGGCCTTTGACTGTTGCTCTATTCTCTAATAAACAACTTTATTTTCTAAAGACACATGACATCATTCTACAAAAGGATTTGGAGCTACTTCTAGGAGTAAGGATAGTCAGCGAGTGATAGCTGTGGGTTGAAGGCCAGAATGCTGGTATTTTCAGTCATTTCAACAGCTCAGGAAGCTAAATGGACCATCATGGAAAATAAACAGCTCTGGCCGCCACACAGACCTCAGCCCTTAATGGGGTGAATCACACACCCCATTACTTGTGCTGGAACTCAGGTAAACGCAGCACTAATTCCAGAGGCTGGAATATGCCTCTCCCCAGCAGGTAGGAAAGCACCCATTTATTCTACCAGGAGAAGCCTCACGGATCTGACAGGGAATGTACACCTGACCTCTTGACCCCTCTAAGCATCCTCTGAGGTGCCATGACCTGGGAAAGGTTCTTAGAGCTTTCTAATTAAGAAAAAAATTCATCATAGTGATAATTTTGAAATGTATAGAAATATCAAACTCTATCTTGTATATAACAGGAACTAACAGTGTGTACGTGCTAAGTCACTTCAGTCGTGTCCAGCTTTTTGCGATCCCATGGACAGTAGCCCGCCAGACTCCTCTGTCCATGGGACTCTTCAGACAAGAATACTAGAGTGGGTTGCCATGCCCTCCTCCAGGGGGTTTTCCCGACCCAGGGATTAAACCCGCGTCTCTTATGTCTCCTGCACTGGCAGGCTGATTCTTTACCAGTAGCGCCACCTGGGAAGCCCCAACACAGTGTTGTAGGTCAATTATACTTCAAAATCAAACTCATAGAAGAAGAGATCAGAACTGTGGCTACCAGAGATGGAAGAAGGGGAGGAATGAAGGCAATCAAAAGGTACAAACTTCTAGTTATAAGATAAATAAGTACTAGGAATGTTATGTACAATAGAGTAAGTATAATTAACATTGCTATTGTTATATATGAACGTTGTTAAGAGAGTAAATTCTAAGAGTTTTTCTAGTCACAAGGCAAAAATGTTTTTTTCTATTTTTTCTTTTTTTTTTTTTTGGCTGTGCCACCTGGCGTGTGGGGTCTTAGTTCCCAGATCAGGGATTGAACCGACACTCACTGCAGTGGAAGCACAGAGTCTTAACTACTGGACCACTAGGCAAGTCCTCTATTTCTTTAATTTTTATCTATATTAGATGGCTGTTTATTAAAGTTAACTGTGGTAATCATTTCATGATGTATGTAAATTAAATCATTATGCTGTATACCTTAAACTTACAGTGCTTATGTTATGTATATCTCAATAAACCGCCTGAAAAGTCATATGGACAGAGGAGACTGGCAGGCTACAGTCCATAGGGTCACAAAGAGTCGGGACACGACTGAGTGACAGAGCACTCACACACATATGGCAATAAAATTGAAAGGAAATTTAAAAAAAAAAAAGAAAAGAACAAAGGTCTTCCAGAGCTGTCAACTGAGAATTAATTTGGTCCTGGGACCCAGGAGGAGTCCTGAAGTTCTTACCGAGCTCACCATTTCCCACTGGAGGTTCTTGTGGGTAGGGACATTGGCAACTTGGAATAAACTGAGACCTTTAGGTATGTTGTAGGACCAAGTTCATAATTTTAAAAAAAAATGTTCAGAAATGTAATGATATTGCCCTTTGATCTAGTAGAAGTACTCCTTGAAATTTAACAACAACAACAACAACAAAATAGTAACAATTCAAAAGAAGAAGGCAGGACATTTACTGAAGGATCCTTCCTTTCAGCAAAAAATTGGAAATCATGATCAAGGAAAACCATGATCAGGGGATCTAATGCAGTCTTTGGGAGGGAAAAATTCCAAAATTCTTTTCATTGCCGAAGATTTTTTTCCCTAATTTCCTTCTAAGTTACAATGTTTTCTTTTTCCATTGAGATTTACCTGGCATATAACATTATAACAGGGTGTACAACAAAATGATTCAATATCTCTATATACAAATATCTGTATCAATAATGATGTAGACATTATCACCACATGATCAGCACAGTAGGTCTTATTTAACATGCATCATTATACATAGTTAAAAAAATTTTTCCTGTGAGAGTCTATCAGATCTATTATCTTAGCAACTTTCTATTGCAATACAGTATTATTAACTACAGTCACCATGCTATAGGGTAAATTCCTTTCAGATGCAAGAAGTTTTCCCATTAGCATCAACAAATTTATTAAGGACCTGCTATTACGCAGAAGGCTTTTTTTTTTTTTTAAGGAAGATAGACTGAAAAACTTCTTAAACTTCAAGTTTCTTCAAGATGTCTGTATTATTGAAATCATTCTCCCCAAGGGCCTCCAAATTACAAAGTAAGGAAAGTAATAAGAGGTTAACTAAACATTATGATTGGTATAACAGCTTTAAGGCTAATCTATCCTGAGGTAGAGCTAGTGACAGCTGACACCCTGGGAATATTTGAAGAGAAGATATTTGCATGTGATATACAAAAGGATGAAGAGTCATACAGTGAAAAATAAGTCTCCCTTCCATCCTGACCCTTGGTCGCCCAGTTTCCCAACTAGGACATTTCAGAGATATGTGACAGTGCCAACAGGTTCACGTGACTTCTGTGTGAGAGACACTCTGCTAAGGACTTTGTACAGAAGACTCACAGGTGCCGTGCCAGTAGCGCTCTGATCAGCTTCGATTTACAAACAAGGAGACCTGCTTGTGGCCTGAAGTGAACAAGCAACGGCCCAAAGTCTTGCAGTGATAAGAGACATAAAGTCCGTACTCTCAGAACCCCTCCTCATCCCCCTTCCCCCTACACAAACCCCTGAACTCCACATTCTCTCTTCACGTTGCTATTTCCTCTGCCCTGGAAACCCATCCTTCAGCACTCCTCTATCTGATTAACTTGACTTTGCATATCAATTTTAGAATCATCTTGTCTCTTAAAAAAAGAAAAAAAAAAAAAAACACCTTGCTGGAATTTTGGGATTATGTTAAACCTACAGGTCTAATATATCTTTTGTGGAGAAAAGATATTTTAATAACTATATTGAGTCTTCCAATTCATGAATATGTCTGCCCACTTATATCGGTAGTCTTTGATTTCCTCCTTTAGTGTTTCATAGCTTTCAGATCCCGTACATGTTTTATTAGATTTAGACCTATTTCATTTGTTTCAGAGCCATCGTAACTGACATGCGTTGCTCCCCCACCCCCAATTTCAGCTTCCAGTGATTTATTACTAGGATATAAAAATATGATTGATTTTTGTGTGTTGACCTTGGTAACTCACACATTAGTCCTTGGAGCTTTTCTTTTTATTGATTTCCATGGGACTGTCTACATAGACAATCATGCCATCTGCAAATAGGACAGCTGTTCTTTCTTTCCAATCTGAATGCCTTCTATTTACTTTTCCTGCACTGGCTAGCACTTCCATTAGGATGTGGAATAGCAGTGGTGAGAACAGACTTCACTGCCTTGCTCCCCATCTTAAGGGGAAAGTATTCTCTCACCACCAAGTATGTTAGCTGTAGATTTCTGGCAGGTGCCCTTTTCCAGGTTTGCTTGGCAACATTTATCATGAATGAATGCTGAATTTTCTCAAAAGTTTTTTTTTTTTTTTTCCCTGCATGCACTGACATAATCAAGTGTTTTTTGCCCTTTAAACTGTTAGCATGGTGGATTTTATCTCCTGATTTTGGAAAACTGAACCAGCCTTTTGTTCCTGGGACAAACCACAATGATTGTGATGTATTCTTTCTACATAACATTGCTGGATTCGATTTCCTCATATTTTGTTGAGGATTTTTGTGCCTGTGTTCATGAGGATGAACATGGTCTGGAGTGTTCTTTTCTTGAACTGTCTTTGTCTGGTTTTATAAAACAGACGTGTACTAGACATTTTTCTGAGGCCTTGAATGATAATTTTACTATTTTAAGCATCATAAAAACTTATGAATGGTTTTAATCTTCGATTTTCTGCTAGAATTTCTTTGACTCCAAGTTTTTGAGCAGGAACACAACTTTCAAAGATAACAAAATTCCCAAGGGAAAATAAAACTATTCTAACTATTCTCACCTTAAGGTACAGGTGAGAATCTCACGCAATGAAACTATTTCACCTGTCATTCTCTGCACATCCCCACCCTGCTTCAGTATAGTCAAGGAAGCAGGAACTGTGCTCCCCAGCCTGGGATGAAAAACTGACACAGTTTCCATCAAATAAAAGATACATTATTACCCAACCCTGAAATGCAAATACTCACAGTGGTCACTGCCTTACCTAAGAAAGCACCTGCCAAACATTAACCCCTTTAGTTCTTATAATTCCCCAAACGTTCACAAACATTCAATCATTACCACTCACATTTTACTATGCTGCTAAGCTGCTGCTAAGTCACTTCAGTAGTGTCCGACTCTGTATAACTCCATAGACGGCAGCCCACCAGGCTCCCCCATCCCTGGGATTCTCCAGGCAAGAACACTGGAGTGGGCTGCCATTTCCTTCTCCAATGCATGAAAGTGAAAAGTGAGAGTGAAGTCGCTCAGTGTGTCCGACTCTTCATGACCCCATGGACTGCAGCCTACCAGGCTCCTCCGCCCATGGGATTTCCCAGGCAAGAGTACTGGAGTGGGGTGCCATTGCCTTCTCCGACATTTTACTATGGGAGAAGCCAAAACACAGTGGGATTAAGAGATTTCAAGGCGATCAGCAGAGCTAAAGTCTGAATTTAAACATCACCTACTACCCAACTTTGTTTTAAAAAATAGTCCTAGACAAATGCAATGCAAGGTCAGAAGGTCAATCAGGCATGGGAGGAACTTCAGAAAGGGATTCAGGAACTTCCCAGATGGTCCAGTGGTTAAGACTTCCACTGCAGATGGCATGGGTTCCAACCCTGGTTGGGGAAGTAATATCCCTCAAGCTGGGCAGCACAGCCCAAAAACATTAATACAAGTGATGAAAGGAAGGAAGGAAGAGAGAAGAAGAGAGAAAAGAGAGAGAGAAGGAAAGGAAAGAAAGAAAGAAAGGAATCTGATGCAAAAGAGCTCACTGAGGGGTGTTTTAGGAACTTAAATGCTGATTCTGGTCTTGGCTCTTTTGACAAGGCCCATCCCCTCACTGCAGAAAGTGAGCAAGACTAATGGCTGAGGAACAGGACACTAAACAGGAACTGCTCTCCCAGGGACAGCACAATGGCCACAGAGAAATCAAAGCGCTTGTAGAGCGTATCATTTCAGCATGTAAAAGTCAGCCAAAAGATTACCCGAAAGGATGGACCAAAGACCAGAGAAATGTCCCTGGACTCAAGGTCTGTCCTGTTCAATGGAACAACTCAAAGGGATGTGTTCAGGAGGCAGTAAAGGGTACATGTGCATGCGTGCTAAGACACTTCAGTCGTGTTTGACTCTGTGCAACACTATGGACTATATATAGCCTGCCAGACTCCTCTGTCCACGGGATTCTCCAGGCAAGAATACTGGACTGGGTTGCCATGCCCTCCTCCAGGGGATCGTCCCAACCCAGGGATCGAACCCACATCTCTTATATCTCCTGCATTGGCAGGCAGGTTCTTTACCACTAGCACCACCTGGAAAGCCTAAAGAGCATACTGCCTGGGTTCAAATCCCAGTTCCACCAACCACGAGGCCTTAAAGGAGTCACAACCTCTGTGCCTCTAATTTTCTCATCCATAAAAGTGACGAGAGTAACCATTCATTAATGATGTCCGCTGTTATTATTACTCAGAAAGTTGTCCCACCGAGGGCCTGTGCTTTTCTGACACTGTCCTAACATCAAGGTATAATTGATAGTGTGCCCCTCCCCATCACAAGAGCAAAATTCTGCTTTCAACCAAGTGTGCTTGAGAAAAAAACAAAATCAAAATAGAATAATAAACAATAAATAAACATTAACTATTTCATTAAATGATGTCTGGGAGCTAAAAACCAATAAGCACTCACAGAATCCACATTCAAAAGGAAGAAGAAGGTATTTAAATCTATAGCTTAAACCAACTGTTTTCCTACAAAAAGTACGTTCACATTGTTTGAGATATTCTCCCCAACGAAGAAACAGGTATGAGTTTCATTTTTAAAAGATATAAACTATGAAAATGCACTGATTAATCTCCATGCTACTTCAGATTAGTTTTATGATCAAATAAGGTTCCACTTAAAAGATCAATTTAACTTTTAAATCACTAGGAAGTAAGCCATCTTTAGTTCAAATATGTAATTTTAGGACTTCCCCGGCGGTGCAGTGGATAAGAATCTGCCTGCCAATTTGGGGATCACAAGCTGGATCTCTGGTCTGTGAAATTTCACGTGCTACGGAGCAACTAAGCCCATGTGCTCTAGAGCCCATGTTCCCCAACCAATGAAGAGTAGCCCTCTCTCTGGCAACCAGAGAAAGATCTTGCATAGCAATGAAGACCCAGAGCAACCAAAAACAAATAAATAAAACTTTTTTAAAAAGAAGGACCAGAGAGGTGGTGAAAGTTTATTTTTAAAAATTTAGTTATAATTTTGGGGTGGCATTTTCATCACGTTTCTTTAATTAATTAGCAACAGTGACAGCTAACATTTTATTACACACTAACTAAGCACCTAATAAGCTAGGTGCTAATTTCCACCTATTACCTCATCCTCTTAATCCTGAGGGAGGTATAGGCTCATTCTACAGAAGAACTCCAGCCTTGATGCTATTTACGGTTCTGACAGAGAACTGATCGCCAGTACCTGTATATAAAGTTTTAACGCTAAAATGATACAGAGCTTCCCTGGTAGCTCAGCTGATAAAGAACCCGCCTGCCAATGTAGCAGATACAAGAAACGTCTGATCCCCGGGTCAGGAAGATCCCCTGGACAAGGAAATGGCAACTCGCTCCAGTACTCTTGCCTGGAAAATTCCACAGACAGAGGAGCCTGACGGGCTACAGCCCATGGGGTCATGAAGAGTCAGACACAACTGAGCATGCATATACAGGTATACAGTTTTAACCCTAAAAACAATTACAGAAAGGTAAGTCTCAACCTCTAACGCGCAGAACTCCTGGCAAATCTTGCTAAACTGTAGATTATGATTCATAAGGTCTGAGGTGAAGCCTATGATTCTGCAATTCCAACAAGCTCTTAGATGCTAGGACTACTGCCGACCACACTTGGAGCAAGGACCTACAGGTGGCAATAGGCCACAGACCACCAAAAAATGTCTCTAAAGACTAAAACAAAATTTTAAAAAATCGAACTTTTCACAAAAGCCACAGAATTAAAACTTATATTAAACATATTTCTTGATGGGATGTTGCAACATCTTAGAAAGATCTTCAGGGATTTCTCTGGTGGTCCAGTGAATAGGACTCCAGTGCTTCCAGGGCAGGAGAGATGGGTTCGATTCCTGGTCAGGGAACTAAGATCCCACACGCTATGTGGGGCAGCCAAAAAAAAAAAAAAATCTTCATAACGACTCTTGTTTTCTTTTCCAGTTTAAGTCAAGAGTCCAATTTCTTGGAGTTTTGTGGAGGGGTTTTCCCCCTAAAAACCCTGAGTTTTTAATCACGGCTGAAAAGCTAAATGCATGGGAGACTATTTCATGTTGCCATACCCTTCAAGCAGATCCCTGTCCTTCACTCACCCACATATAAGACAACCTCTCACTGTTTAAATTCTAGAGGCAAGAGTTAGGGGACATTTTAGGAGCTGGACACCAAAGTTCTTCCAGATGAAAAGTAAAGTTCTACCAAAAATAGCAACTTACAAAAAGGCAATGATAAATACCATTTATCATTGGTTTCCATTTATGGCCTTAGGTGACAAAATTCCAGCAATGAGGTGATAGCTAACATGTTATACAAACTACTGGATTTCACTCTTTTACCAGATCCCTTAAGTGGCAGGTCTGTTTACGTTCAAAAGTCCAGAGTGAACAAAGCAAGGTACTTAACAAGATCCCTAAATTCCACCTGGGTCCAAGTTCCCTTTCTCCCAACTCTTTTATTCACTTGTGATTATCTGTGCTGTACTCAAACATCAGCTAGCTGCTTCTTCTAAATGGCACCTCCCCCACCTTCTCCATTCTCTTTACTAACAGCAATGCCTAAGTCCAGAACCAATATATCTCTGAGAACATTCCAGTTTAACAGATAAGGTCAGTTTAAAATTCTAGAGAGGAATAACCTGCTCCGTTTGTCTTTCCTGAGAGCCCTTCAAAAACTACCATCCCACAATCAGCAGAACAAGCCTTTCACCCAAAAGAAAGATAAAACAGGCCATGATTCTGCAATTTACAAACACTGAGACCTTTACTGAAAGGATATTCAAGTTAAATGATTCCCAAGGAACCTTTACCAACGTACTCAAGTAAGCACAAGGAGACCAATGCTTGGAAGAAACAAAATGCATATACAGTGCAGGTCCGTGCAAATGGCTTCTCTGGCTGAGAAGTCAATGAAGTTTTGTAAGGGGCCTCAGCGGAAGGCCTACCTGTGTCAGGGAATACCGAGACAGTTTTGTCTCAACAAGAGCATGCTCTATCCACAACAGAGCTAAGCAACTAACCATATTTGCTCGTTAGAAACCCACAAAAGAGGGGCAGAGGGGACACTGTCCTGAACGCCCTGGAAGCTAAAAATAAGTATTCTGAGGAACGAGCTCTACTATAGACAAGCCCAACAGAAAGTTCTCTGTTTCTATTACCTCCAAAACTGGCTGCCCTCCCGCAGTGATTTAATTCTGGGTACCAACTGGGCAATGCCAGCCACCGTGCTGGGGTGGAAGATTCAGAGATGCCGGTTCTATCTTCTGGGCTAATTAGAAGGAATCAAAACCTCTGCAATATAAACTGGAGACTCTGCGGGCAGAGTTGGGCTCCCTCAATGCATCTAGACTACGTGCCTCCATTCAACCAACATTTATTTGAGCGTCTACCATATGCTCAGCACTCTGCTGGGCACCGGGGAAGAAACCTTTCCCAGTAGTGGAACCAGAGACAAACGAGGACGGTCCTGAGCAGTGGAGGATGTGCGGCCCCTGAAAATCTAACACAAGTTGTTGCTATGACCAGCAGCACCCAGGGGAAGGCGTGACCCCCGCCGGGTTCCGCGGACCACCTAGTCCAACAGTGAAAGAGGGCTCGCGATAGCGAAGGCTGGCGTGGACAGGTAGGCCCGGGGGCAGGTGTTCAGGTAGAAGGCGCACAACTGAGGCAGCAGGGCTGGGGAAGGCGGGGTCCCCAGGGGAGGCGGGAGGGAAGTCCGGGGACCCGACTAGAAGAGGGGGCGCAAGAAGCTGGGCGATGGGAAGCCCGGGGCGCGGTGGAGGCCGGCCGGGCCTGCGCCCCCTGAAGCGGGAGCAGCGAGGGAAGGCGCGCGGCTAGGCCGCCCGCCCGCACCTGGGGCCCCGCCCGGCACCTACCACTTGGGCGACCTTGAGGCAGCCGAGCGCGCCGCGCAGGTAGTCGGGGTCGCAGCGCAGGCCGGCCAGCCCGCGGCGCTGGCTCACCGGCTCGGTGGTGGGCTGGTACGGGCTGCTGGCGCCCGAGATCATGGAGGTGCTCGAGGCCTCGCCCTCGAAGCCGTCCAGCTCCTCGCCGCTCCGCATGTTGCCGCCCGGCCCGAGCCGCCTCGCGCGGCTGGCTCCCGGCGCCCGAAGCTGGCGGGCTCAGCAGGGCCGCCGCATTGCCGCCGCCGCCGCCGACGGAGACGACGACAGACTGACTTCCCGCACCAGCGCCGCCGCCGCCTCTGCACCCGCCGCCCCGCTGCGGCCGCGGTTCGGTCCGCTCGGGCTCGGCTCCCGCCGCCTCAGCAGCGGAAAGAGAGGGAGGCGGGAGCGAGTGGAGAGAGAAGGAGGCGGGAGCCGGCGCGGCGGGCCGGGAGGGGGCGGAGCGAACACCGCCCGCTGGCCGCTCGGCGGCGCTCTGCTCGGCTGCTCCCGCGAAGGGAGGTGGCGGCCCACGCCGCGGGGCCTCGGAGAGGCGGGGCCTCTAGCCAGGCGGGGCTGGGGGCGGGGCGCCGGGAACTCCGGCCCCGCCCTCACCTGCCCGCGTAGGGGGCCCGGCCGCGGCTGCGCGTCAGGCCGTCACGGCGTGGGAGGGCAGGGGTCCAGGAGACGGGGGATTGTGGGGATCCGAGAGTGGGGGCTGACGGAGGGTTGAGGTGGACCTGGGCGGGCACGGTGTTGCCTTCCCAGGGCGCTGCCTCAGTTTCTCCCCTGGAGGAAGTAGGCCGGAGGACTTTCTGGTGAAGGCCAACATACGCGACCTCAGTGCTGAGAACACTAAGCCCGGGGTGGACCTGACTTGGGCTGTTTGACTGACAAGAGGGGGCGAAGTATCTGGGCTCCCTCACCGGGCAACAAACCGGTTCTGAGGTCAGGGACGTAAGTGAGGAGAAGTCAGGGTGAGTGAGTGAGTGGGGTCGTTTAGTACCGGGTCTGCAAGACAGACACACAGTTACGATTTGTGAATAACTCCCAGTGTACGTTCTGGGTCCACCTGCCTGACGGAGGAGTGGCCGGTTGCCCATAGGAGACCCTTGGTGACGAACATTAGTTTCCTCTCTTAGATGCAAAGGTTTTTGCTATCTCTGTCTAATCATCAAGGCAAGTAACACAGATTTTTTACACTGAAGGGCATTAATTAGGGGCCAATTTGCAATTCAAGTGTGAAGGCTAATTTTAAGCTTAAGTAAAACACTGACTTTCTAAGAATTGTCACTTTGGTATTGAACCCTTCCATTCCTCAAATAGCTAAAGCTTATCATGCTCTGGGCACTGAGGAAGACACTTGAAAGTGTTATTCCCATTTTACAGAAGACTCGACTAAGGTTTCAGGCTGGTAGTCCCAGGCCACACGGTTGGTGGACAGAGCCAGCTCACGTCCAATTTTTTTTCACTACACGTTGTTCAGTTCAGTTCAGTTGCTCAGTCGTGTCTGACTCTTTGCGACCGCAAGAACCGCAGCACACCAGGCCTCCCCGTCCATCACTAACCCCCAGAGCCTACCCAAATTCATGTCCATTGCCTAGTATATATTTCAGATGAGGTTGTGAAGTGAGAAGCAGTAAATGCCATAACTAAGGTGATCTCAATTTAAATGGCACTCACCTTTTGGTTACCAAAGATGGGAAAGACAAGAATATTCAACCAACAGATATTTACTGGGCACTTCTATGCTAAAGGATATGTTAAGACCTGGAGATTGCCAGTGAAAGACAAGTTGAATGACTGGATCCAGGCTCTGACCTCTGCTTTCTTCCCAAATCCCAGTGAAATGACAGTTACACGGATTTATGTTTTAAAGGCATAAAACCACAGGGACAAAGAATGAGAGAGGAGACAATGGCAACAAAATGTTGGAAGTAGAAGAGCAAAGGGGCAAGTGGTAACTGACTTAGCAGATCCAAGAAAGCTAAACCCTAAGCTGGTACAGGGGAAGGCTGAAATGCATCCTAGGTCATACCACAGGAAAAAAGGCTTGGGAATCATGACATCACCAAACACATCTAAAAGTGGGGGTGAAAGCAGAAATCTAAAAAACAAACTAAAAAAAAAAACCAAGTGAAAGTCTTTTAAGAAGCAAATGGATTCCTGGATCCCCTCCCTTGCCCATCACCCACAACTAAAACTTTTTTCTCTAGAGACGGTAAGACAGAGTCCCTTAGCTAGGGAACACTAGGCACAGTTGAGGGTAGGGGGTACCATATTAAAAATTATATGTATTTGTGTCCTTGGATATTAAATAATATGAAAGCAAAACAAATTTTAATTCATTATGAGTTAAAATCTCACAGGAAAAAGAATCAAAAGAGGTGGAAAATGAGAGAAAAGAAAATTAGAGGAATAGTCCAAGAGACTAATAGAATAATAAGACTCTCATAAAGTTAGAACAGAGAATA
This sequence comes from Oryx dammah, assembly GCF_014754425.2. Classification (NCBI taxonomy): domain Eukaryota; kingdom Metazoa; phylum Chordata; class Mammalia; order Artiodactyla; family Bovidae; genus Oryx; species Oryx dammah. The sequence goes on along the minus strand of NW_024070197.1, from coordinate 30,359,021 downwards.
TGGAGTGAAGAAAACAAAAAATAATAATTCAGGAACATGTTTACAGAACCAAAGGATATGAGTTTTGGATTTAAAGGACCCATCAGTGCCCAGCACAATGAATCAACATGGACCAGCATCAGATACATCAGATCCCTGGGGCAAAGAGAAGAGCCTCAAGATTTCAGAGAACTGAGCAGGTTTCATTATAAAGATCAGGAATCAGAAAGGCATCAAGAAAGAAAGAAAGAAAGAAAGGCATCAGACCTTTCAAAAGCAACTTAGGGGGAGGTTCAAGGGAATGGAGTAAATCATTCCATATCCTGAGGAAAAATGATGCCCACTTAGAAGTCTGATTCCAGCTGGAGTATCAACTGGGTGTGATGACTTATGAAAGACTCTTTTGGACATGAAAGGCTCCTGTCTCTTCTCAGGAGGCTGCTAGAGAAGAATACCATGAGTACAAGGATTTAAACCAAAGAAGCAGAGGACATGGGATCCAGGAAAGGGTGGATGCAGCCTAGAGAAAGGTGATAAGGGTCCTTATGGTGAGGGGGACATAGGCCCCTGTGCAGCAGGGCTGGGGGTTGACCAGACCAGATTAGAACAGCTAGAGGGTTCAGGAGACATCTTCAAGATGAAATTATTTGATTCACCAAAAAGTTCATTCAGGTTTTTCACTGTCTTACCCAAAGAACTTTTTGGCTAGTGCAGTAACAATGTGTCTGAATATACAGAAAAGAAAGATTCATAGTTTCAGTGAAGTTTTCAGATAAATTAATGATAAATGTGGGCTTCCCAGGTGGTTCAATGGTAAAGAATCTGCCTGCCAATGCAGGAGACACAGATGACGTGGGTTTGATCCCTGGGTTGGGAAGACCCCCTGGAAGAGAAAATGGCGACCCACTCCAGTATCCTTGTTGGGAAAATCCTATGGACAGAGGAGCTTGATGGGCTCTAGTCCATGGGGTCACAAAGAGTCAGGCACGACTGAGTAACTGAGCACGCACGCACATATAGGGATAACTGCACAGAAAATTAAGGAAATATTCATAGATGAACTGTGGGGAAATAAAATGGTACATAGAAAAGAAGTATGGTAAATCACAGGTGAATAATACCTGCATAATTATAACAATGTAAACAATTAGTGCTGATCTCACCACAGTACCTGGTCATATTAGGAAGAAAGGACATTTTAGGAGAGATACAATGTGTCTATGTGTGATAGGGAGAAGGGGACGGTGGGCAAGAGACCTAAATACTCATCAGACATGCTTAAAACTCAAGAGGTAGCAGTATATGCATGTCAATTAAAAAGATAATGGTAAAGGGACTTCCCATATAATGATGAATATGATTGGTTAAAAGTTTTAAAATGTCGGTTCTGGGAAGGTGGAAATGTAATGGGGGTTATAGGCCTTGTAGAACTATTTGATTCTCTCAATGATATGTTCATGTAATTTTTATGTGTTCATATAATTTTAATGGCAACCCACTCCAGTACTCTTGCCTGGAAAATCCCATGGATGGAGAAGCCTAGTAGGCTGCAGTCCATGGGGTCTCTGAGAGTCGGACATGACTGAGTGACTTCACATTCATGCATTGGAGAAGGAAACGGCAACCCACTCCAGTGTTCTTGCCTGGAGAATCCCAGGGACAGCGGAGCCTCGTGGGCTGCCGTCTATGGGGTCGCACAGAGTCGGACACGACTGAAGCGACTTAGCAGCAGCAGATTTTAAATGATTTTTTAAAAAGAAACGTTGAGTGTTTGATATCATCCCTGCCAGCACAGACATGGGGAGCAAGCATTGAAACCAGTAAAATGTGCTGTGTATTGTTCATGGTGGTAAGGGAATTTCCCGGAAGGATTTCACTGAGTCTGTGGGTCAGAATTTCAGCTGAAGTCTGAAATACAAAGAGCAGCTAGCAAGGCAAAGAGATGATAAGGATTGGTGGAAAAGTGTTTCAGCAAGAGGGAACAACACGCACAAAGACCCAGAGGTAAGTGAGAAAGCAAAGCACAATGAACAGGGTGAAAGGTGGCTTTGGGCGTTCCCTGCGGGACCTCAGGGGCCATGTGAGAGGACAGATTAAGCAGTGTTAAACAGAAGAGTGACACCTCCCTCTAGAATGTTCTCTTGGCTTCATCAAAGGAGATAGATTAAGCGGAAGCAAGACTGGAGGCTCCTCTCCAGTCCTCATTAACTGTTCCCTGTTCCTGGACATTAGCCTACATTTATTTTTAGTTCCAAGGACAGATTCGAAATTTTTCCTTCTGGTTTTTAGCAAAAGTTCACAGACTTTCAATGGGCGTTATTGGGAATCCCACATAGTAGATAAAACTTGGCACCATTGCCTTCCTCAAGTGGTCAACTGTAATCAAGCATGAGCTTGTGGCTAGAGCTGTGCCTCCAGGTGTCTGCAAATGCTGAAGACAAAATGAAGAGAAGAAATGACAGAGGTGGGCAGCCCTCAGGTGCCTGGGTTCCAGCATCTGGTCCACCTATCCAGGGCTTACTCAAGGAAACCAGACTCAGAAGAGATTGATGAAGGAACCAGATGCTACTTCACTCACTGCTGCCAGTGGATAGCCTCACCAGCAAATATAATGCTGATTCTTAGCTCAGTCCATAAACTCACTGTGAAAGAGCTGCTCAAAATCCAGCATCCTTTTGTTCAGTTGCTCAGTTGTGTCTGACTCTTTCCGACCCCGTGGACTGCAGCACACCAGGCTTCCCTGTCCTTCACTATCTCTTAGAGTTTGACTGAACTCATATCCATTGAGTCGTTGATGCCATCAAACCCTCTCGTCCTCTGATGTCCCCTTCTCCCCCTGCCCTCAATCTTTCCCAGCATCAGGGGCTTTTCCAAAGAAAAAGTACTGGAATAAACTCTTTAACGTCTGAAGGTGCATGCTATGCCCCAGTATCCATTGCTTTACCTGCATCAGGCCTGACCTCTTGCCAAATCTCTCAGCTTCTCATTCAGCCCAAAGGCAACCACCTCCAATTCTGGGGGACTCCTTACTCTAGCCCTCCTCCCCAGGCATATGGATTCCTTGGAGAGTACTAACCTCATAAGCCTTGGTACTACAAGGGCTTTAGATTCTAAATTCCATGAAAGGCTGGGAGCAAAACACCTTCCCCAACTGGGGTCCCTGTCCCTGAAGGCATTGCTTGATGATGGTGAGGAGAGAAGGGCTTCCAATTTCACTTTGTTTCTTACTGAGGCCCCTCCCCAGGGCAAACCCCTGAGTTTTGGGGGCTGGGGTAGCTTTTCCTGTGACTTCAATTAAGCAGTAGATCTAATCTACCACTTTTAATAAGCTCAGTAATTAGCAGGATCCCTAGAGACTTCTACCTCAAACAGAAAAACATAGACAATGGTAGTTAAGTAGAACACTGCAAGCATAAAGCAGGTAGTGGGAAGACTAAGTTGATCGTGAACAATTATTAATATTAAGCATGATGCGAACACCCAAGAAAATCATGTTTAATGTTTCTAGACTATGAGCTTGGCCTGAAATGATTCTCTACTTTTAAAGAAAGGTTCCGGTATAAACTCCTAATGTCTGAAGGATTCGACTCAAAGATGTCAAAATAAACAACCTCTTTCCATGTTTGAAAGGAGTCAATAACCCCCTCCCCCATTAAACACCCCACCCCCCACCCCGACCTCGAGTGTTCCCATGAGCCTGGAGGGCCTGGGCCGATTCCAGGCGGGAGCGGTTCAGGGGTTAGAGTTAACTGCTGCTTCTGAAAGAACTTGTCCCTTCAGCCGGAAAACTGCTCTCCAAGTCTCCTCTAAAAATAGTGCTCGCTGGGATTTTCCAGTTTGACATTCCTTCAGTTCCTATGACCAAGGACAACCCGGGCCAAACCATCTGCGCCCCTCATGGGGGCCTCCAGTGGAATCCCACCCTCCATGGGACCCCAGTCTGTGGTTCCTGCCACTTCCACACCCTGCTAGCACCTGATGATTCAGGGGAAGACTGGCCCGCTCAGCAGCTGCCTGGCTTCTCCCTGGCTGTCTTCCCCCCTCCCCTTCTCTTCCCAGGGCAGGCACAGGGGAAAGGTTTTCTGGGGAAGAAAGAAGAAAGTGTGGCTACAAGGGAACGGGGACACTGCCTACACTTACCTCTGATACCTGTGGCCCCCACCGGCCTGGGTTTGCTAAACTAGCCTGTGAGCCTCCAGGAGCTGCCCAGGTTAGCCAGGAGTCGAGACACATAAAGTAAATCTTTGCTGATGGCCCACCCCCCACCCACCCACACCCGGTGCCCAAACCACATGCTGGAGCTTGGAGCCTCTCTGAAAAGAACTGTGGAAGCGTAGAGGACTTCTGTCTGTCCAGCACGATCCCTGCTCCTAGTAACAGCAGCTCTCGTATTCTGAGGCCGTTCCTCTTCTACTCCAGCATCCACCTCCTACCTTCCAGGTGATCCCCACCTGGGAAGTCGGCACCTGACCCAAGAATGACCAATCAGGGTTCCCTTTCACCCTAGACGGGCTCAGGGTGGGCCTGGGACCTAGGTTGAGCCAATGAGAATCCTACCCTGGGATTTTTGTCTCTAGAAAGCAGGCGGCTGCAGACTTTAATGTGCACAGGATTCACTCAAGGGGTAGATTTTCAGGGCCTCCCCCAAGAGTCTGATGCTTAGGCCCTAAGGTGAGGAACAGGAATCTGCTGCTACCACATATACAGGACTACAGAGCCAGTACAGTCACCCAGGGTGAGAGAGGAAGAGAAAGCTTTGTGGAGTTACACTGAGTCTCGAAAGCTGAGGAGGAGTTCACCAAGCAGCATGTGATCCTGCCAAATGCTTCTGCCTTCTTGGGACAATCTCCCTGCGTGGCACAGATGGCCCCGGGCTCTCTTGATTTTCCTCCCATCTCTCTGGTGGCTCTCGTCAGTCATCTTATGGGCTTAGCTCCTAGCGTTCGGTGTCCCTCAGGGTGCTAGCTTCATCCTCTTTCCTATGACCTTTCTCTCACTAGAAGTCATCCTTGGGTGTCCTGAATTCCATTAGGCCAGAATGTAACTCATAATCTCACCTGCTGTGCCCCCTCCCACATTAAAAACATCCATTCCTTTATAAGGCCAAGAGGAAGAGGAAGAAGAAGAGGGGAAGAAGGAAGTGGCACTCTTACCATGCTTTCTACATGCCAGACACTGCTTTACTTGTTCTCACATGTTAAAGCATTTAAACCTCAAAACAGCAGAGGGCTATGTTTCCCGTATCAGGAACACCTTCCTGCATTCCCAGGCTGGGTCAGGTGCTCTGGCCCTGGCTTCCACGGCTCCTTGCATCAAAGTGTTTATAATACTGTGTTATGACTCACTGTTTACCCATCGGTCTCTGACCATGAGCTCCGAGAGGGCAAAGGCCTCTCTGTTGTATCCTCTGGACTGGCTCAGGGCCAGACGTGGGGTGGACGTGCAAAGAAGCATTTGTGGAACACAGGATTGTATTCACTGGCTGCATGACCTCAGACAAGTCGTGAACATCTGTGAGCCTCAGTCTCCTCATCTGTACCTTGTAAAGGCTCTAGCATCGTGTCTGAGACAAAGGAGGCACTCAGCAAATGTTTACTCATTATTGTTGTTGTCACTATTCTGAACAAGCAAGGCATTCTGGAAAGAGGACCCAGCCTGAAAAAAGGCCCTGATGGAAAGGCTGTAGAGGTTCAGAAAGAGGGGAGCAGTCCGGGTTCTTGTTCAGACAGAAAGGGGTCAAAAGGTATGTGAAGGGCAGGGGCAAGGGCAGACACTGCAGGCCCCTGCAGTCAGGGGAGCCATCGGAGCTGCGCTGTGCTCTTTAAGCAGGGAGCTGACATGACTGGATATGGGTGAAATGAAGTACCAATGAATAATTCAAAGTCCTATCTCTGCTGTATCAAATGGGTACTAGAGCTGTTATCCTGAAAAATGTAGAGAGCTCTTTGAAAGGTCTCAGAGGGCCCTAAGAATACTTCCCTGGATGCCTAGAGACCTACTCAGGGAAAGCCAGGGGGCAGCCAGAAATGCTCCAGGAGTTATTTGACCTGGTTCTTAGAAGGGGCATGGAGGCCCCTGGATCCATGGGCAGGAAAACAGATGGGACTTAGGTAAATGATCAGAGTGGACAGGAAAGAATGATCGTAGGACATGCCAAGGGCAAAGTGTGGAAAGCCAGGAGACTTGGGGAGGAAGAATGAAATGTGAGCTGAGAAAAACAAAGAAGTGAAAAGGTTTTAGGAGTTACTATGAATGGCCTGAAAAGAAGGCAATGGCACCCTACTCCAGTACTCTTGCCTGGAAAATCCCATGGACAGAGGAGCCTGATAGGCTGCAGTCCATGGGGTCGCTGAGGGTCAGAGATGACTGAGTGACTTCACTTTCACTTTTCACTTTCATGCATTGGAAAAGGAAATGGCAACCCACTCCAGTGTCCTTGCCTGGAGAATCCCAGGGACGGGGAAGCCTGGTGGGCTGCTGTCTGTGGGGTCGCACAGAGTCAGACAGGACTGAAGTGACTTAGCAGCAGCAGCAGCATGAATGGCCTGAATGTCACACCACCTGACTCTTCAGTCCACATACATGGGCAGACTCAAAGATGGTTTGTTTGAATTAAACATATTTGAAAACAGTCTCCAGGAAAGTTGTAAGTACAGAACAAAGAACTTCCCCCCACCCCAAACTATTTGAGAGTAAGTTGCCAACCTAATATCACATCACCTCAAATACTACAAACGGATGTTTTCCTGGTTTACCAGAATACAACCATCAAAACCTGAAAGTTACTCAAAATATATTACTACCATCCAACTGTCGATGACATTACTTTGCCTACAAAGGTCTGTATAGTCAAGGCTATGGTTTTTCCAGTAGTCATGTAGGGACATGAGAGCCGGACAATAAAAAAGGCTGAGGCCAAAGAACTGATGACTTTGAACTGTGGCGCTAGAGAAGACTCTTGAGAGTCCCTTGGATTGCAAGATCAAACCAGTCAATCCTAAAGGAGATCAGTCCTGTATATTCATTGGAAGGACTGATGTTGAAGCTGAAGCTCCAATATTTTGGCCACCTGATGTGAAAAACTAACTCATTAGAAAAAACCCTGATGCTGGGAAAGATTGAAGGCAGGAGGAGAGGGGGATGACAGAGGATGAGATGGCTCAATGGCATCATTGACTCAATGGACGAGTTTGAGCAGGCTCCAGGAGATGGTGATGGACAGAGAAGCCTGGCATGCTGCAGTCCATAGGGTCGCAAAGTCGGACATGACTGAGCAACTGAACTGGTACTGACACTTATATTACTGATGGCGTTTACTTCTAGGGATTAGGCTTGGGTCTCCCAGGCTTGTCCTCCACTGTTACTCTTCCCCACCCCCCTCTTCTAATGAACAAATAAATCTGTGAGCAATCAAATTAAGTACTGACTGTAATGAATTATAACCCACCAAAGAAATCACATCCATTGAAATTTTGAGGCAGGGAATGCTGTTTCTTATTAAACTTTGAATTAATTTATATAAATATAGGCTCACGACTTCCTTTTTTTTTTTTAATGGGTTGTAATCCATTACAAATTGTTTTTTAATGCTCAAATTGTCCCTCAATCCTGGTCACTGGACTGCTGTTTTTTTTTTTTTTTTTTGGGACACGTCTCCATTGCTCTGAGCCCTTTCTGTCTGGCATAGATGTCCAAGCTCACTTATACTTTCCATATTCCAGCCCCAACTTTTTTGGAAAAGGGTACCTCGAAAATGAGTCTGGACCTGAGGTATGTTCAGTGGGCTGTTGCTGCTCCCAGGCCTGAGCTATCAGTGCAACCAGCTAGGAAATGCGTGTTTATATAAACACACACATACACATGCACATACTTACATCTATCTATTCGTTCTCTCTCGGCATGAAAATGAGTTCATAGCACTATGTCCAACTCCAACTCAACATTCTAGTTTTCTCTTTTCATTCTTTGTAACTCCCTTCTCTGGTGGTGAGTACCCTGGCTACTCTTTCATCTGGTAATTTGCTTGATCCATGCCTCTGTGTTCATCCATCCCCACATCACTCCCTCCCTTACCCAGATGGGCTCCTGCCACACAGCCCCACGCCAGGTCCCCTTCTCCTGTGGAGGCTCCCTTCACCTGCCTCAGTTTCTGACAGCTCCTGTGGATGCTTTCCTCACCCCACACGCGTGGACAGCCTGAGCCAGGTCAACTCCACGCCACCCTCCCTCTGATGGGCTTGCTCTCCTCACCTGACTTGGGCTGTGACCCCGGTGTCCCACCCAAGCCCTGCCCTGGGCAGGTAGCTGCCCTCCTCAGCCTGCTCAGGTTAATGCTCCATGCCAGGCCATTCCCTCATCCTCACCCACGGGGACACTCATGTTCCAAACCCAGCCTGGGGTCACCGCCCCACCCCACCCTGACCTACCAAGTTCTGCCCACCTAAAGGCTGTAGGGGCAAGTCGGTGGGGAACAGGAAGACCACAAAGACCTGTTTACTTGGAGCAGAGAGCTGACTGTGGTGGTAGACTATAAGCCCTGTGGGGAAGGCTCACCTTGTTCCCCTCCATCACCAGCATCTTCAGTCACCCTCTCTTGTCCATGGTTCCCTGGGAGAAGGCAGTGGTAGCTGAGCAGGAGCAGGGAGGAGGCCCCAGGAGACTCCATACCTCACCACGTATTCAGGTGCCCACGCACACGGATGGTAGAGCGCTGCCTTGCCCAAGAAATCAGGCAGTTGCCCAGGTGATGGAATTCATAGTGTGCGGAAAGTGTGCCTGCCCTAAAATAGCTCTCTTGCTCACAGTCTAAACTAGCAATTTCTTTCTTTGGATTTAAGACCTGGTGTTTAGCTCAGCTGGGTTGGGAAGAGGCCGACAATTGTGTAGAGGAAGGCAGGGATGGGACAGCAATGCCTCTTGGATTCTCAGTCACAACTCTGCTCTCTTCTGTGTGACCTGGACAAGTCATTTCCCTCCCTGGCCTTATTTCCCCACTTTGAAAGTGGTGATTTCTAAGGCCCTCTCAAAAACTAAGGTGTGTCTCTCACACAGCTGGTACAAGGTTGGCTATTTCAAGACGGTCTGCACACCAGGCGCTGTGCTGCATGTCCATTTCAATGCATCCAGCCTCCCTGTGAGGCGGGTGAGAATCTGCTCACCGCTTTCCAGATGAAGACGCTAAGACTCAGAGGGGTTAAGTGACTTGTCACTCAAGTCCTCCTGTCTCAGGGTTCACTGCCCAGGCGTCCAGACTGGAACTGTGGGCCATGGTTTTCCTTGTATGTCAGAGCAGCTCCAGTTCAGCTCAACGCCACTGGTTCCAAGTGTGGGCCAAGTGGCTGGTCTGAGGCTGTGCTTGTGATGCTCCTCCTTAAGGACCCACAGCCAGCTGTCTGCTGTACTCCTTTTGTGCCTAGGACCACGATGGCTGTGAGAGCCCCTGAAGAAACCTGCTCCCAGGGGAAAACCTCCCAGGAGTTGTCCTAGTTATGACAAACTCACCAGTCTACAGAAGCTGATCCTCCCTGGGGCAGTGAGAGGGAAGAGAAGGTGGGGCAGCAAAGAGGATACCGAGGAGCCGCATGCAAAGATCACCAGCATCCAAATTCCACGAGTCATGAAAACATGAACCTTGACCCATCCTTACAAACCCTGCGTGTGGATGTTCTCAAAGGGCGTTCTGTGGAACCTGGAGGTTGTCCACAGTCATGGTCAGCTGGGAATGCCCACACTTGAGCCTTTCTGAAGAGTCACACCTACCCAGTCCCCTGTAAAACAAAACAAGACTGAAAATCTGTTTCCACTGAGTTAAACCTTGAGTCTTCCAATCATTCTTGACCACCTATACTATGACATGGCCAGAGGACACTCTGGGAAACCTAGTTTTAGGCCTTCACAGATGCAAAGAGCAATGTCAAGAGCAAGGCTGCCCAAGACGGGCAGGGCCTGTACCACAACTGGGGGCCGTACCAGCAGTCGCTTTACTATAGAGCAAAGCCTTACCACCTGCTGGCCTCCTGCAGCTCTGCTTGAACAGAGAATGGATCTGCTCAGATGGGCCTGCAGGGCGCAAAGCCACCTGGTGCTAATTGGAACCTTGGAAATACCTCCTCACCATGCACATATCGTCTGTATACATAGTTTAAACAGTGACACTGTTTCGTTTCCCATGGACTCCAAGGATTCATTCCAGGCCAGCATTTGTTAGATGATTCTGAATAGATCAGAAATGGATTCACAGTAAAATGCTGCCAAATATTTTAAGTATCAAGGACAGATGTAACATACCACAGGCTGCTGACAGATGTGCCAAAGCACCCCCCACGCTTTAAAATAAATTACTGCCTTCAACAGGGACATAGTTTAAATTGTTAAATTCCTCCCCACATGAAACTTAAGATGCTTAAAATCTGAGGTTCACATCATGTTTGCCTTTCAAGGACTTTAAAATAGTTCCACAGAGAAGCTGATTGGGTGAGGTGGGTTTGTGGGGAGGCAGGCTGAGGAAGATGGTGAAGGCTGACAATCAATTAGGAATGTTAACTCAGTCCTACACCCAAAAAGTAAGTTCAATTAAATGTTCCAGGAAAACATCTTTACAATAAATGAACAAATCAAAAATGAAAACATCTCGTATTGGTCCTGTGATTTATCTTGAGTTGCTTGATGAGAACAATCAAGATGGAACACAAAAGTTAATTTTAACTTTACCCACATAGAAATTTCTTCACAAGATTAGGAACACTTTAAAGGTTAGGTTCTTCTTGTCTGAAATGCTGGCCAAGGTTAGGGAAAGGACCTCGTGGCTTCCCAACCCTCCCACACAGCACCCTGGTCCCCAGTTATCTGGTGGCCGCCCCTGCCCCCATTCCTGGCCTCTCAACCCCCGCTGCCTCAGCAGTGTCTCCTCTCCCATCGAGCTGTGAATCCCTCAGTCAGAGCCCAGCGAGAGACTTCTGGGCTATGCCTCAACCAGAATCTGGCCCTGTGTACCAGCAGGAAGCAATGTCCACCCACAGTGGGAGTTTTGGCTTCTTCCTCCTGCTCCCAACAACCCTGCCACAGGCCTGTCATCTCCGTCTCCTCCTAGTCAGAACTCACCATCTGTGCCTCCCCCAGCAAGTCAGAAAGAGCATCGAGACAGCACTCCGCATCCTGATGCTTATCTGCAGGCCTTCACAGGGGAAGGCACACAGCACCAAGTACCAAGTAGTGTCCTTGCCTTCAGAACACAAGGCTCTGCTGTGGGATCCCTTGGGAACAGAACCAGACAAACGGTCACAGGATAGCCATCCCTCTGACCTCTATTGTCTTCAGAGATGAGACGATCTTTAGACTACTAACCGTGAAATCCCACAAATGGATAGGGTAGATTCTACAGGCATACAAAGGGGTTGCTGGAACAACATTCACTGGAGACTTTCCTAGAGGTATTTTCAGGGCCAACCATCACACTGAGGACCTACCACATACCGGGCACTTGTGTGCCTCCTCTAATGTTCACAACGACTGGGAAGAAATTGTATCCCCACTTTACTATAAAAGGAGGCCTAAGAGGGGTGAAGTTCCCCAAGCCTCATTGTTTTCTTGTTCTACTTCTTGACCTGCCTAAACTGTTACTTGCCTGATTCAAAAGTAATGAGACTTCCATAAAGTGAGAGCAAACACCAGGATTAGAACCTACTCCCCAACATTCTAGCTGCCTCACTGCACGTGCTGTCCCCAGTCCACAGGTGGCCGGAGAGGGAACGGGGCTGGTGGTGGCGCGCAGCGTGTGTGAAGGCCACCAGGCTGGCCTCTCACGTATGTTCCAGAGTATCTGTACCGATGAAGGTCTACATCTCAGGGCCTGCCAGGAGCCCTTATCACCCACCAAATCACTCGTACCTAAGAGGCAGAGATCCTTCCAAGGGGAAAGGCAGGCATTCCAACTTGCCTTTCTCAGCAAGGTGACTGACTGAAGTCCCGCCCCCTTTTGCACGGGTGCACTGTGTGATCTTCCTTTGGGTGCATTCTCTGCCATGTTTTTCCCCGCCTAACAAGGACTCCTTCATCCCCAACAGAAAAGGGGAAGGGGTGTAGAGGAGCGCCATGCATGCTTACGATGACGGATGAAAACACTTTCAATCGCTTTTATTTTCCCCATTTGCTTTCAAAATGAGCACACTGAATTCAAGCATAGCTCTGCTGACTGGGTTCAAATTCTGGCTCTGACCCTGGTAGCTGCCTAACCTATCCATGTTTAGTTTGCCTCTAGAGGATTTTTGTAAAGATTAAGTCAATTTATATAAAACACCTAGAGGAATCACTGGTATCATCAAATAAAGTAAACTCTATTTACTCACAAAACTTCCTAAACTAAATTTTAGGCCAAAATATAACAAGTTAATAATTTCCACAACTGCTGACAGGTGTAAAGAATGATGTGATCTTTATGAAAGGGGCGCTGAAACATTTAACAAAAACTACATTTACTTGGGGATTTCCTGGCAGCCCAGTGGTTAGGACTCTGAGCTCTCACCGGCAAGGGCCTGGGTTCGATCCCTGGCCGGGGAACTAGGATCCCACAAGCTGCACAGAGCGGTCGGCCAAAACAAAAAGAAACAAGGAAAAAAAAAAAAAAGTAATGCAGTAAAGGAAGTCACATGAAATTAAAAAACAAAACAAACTACATTTACCTCTTAAGCTGAAAATGCATCTCCACAAACAAAAGCAACACATGCACAAGGTTACTAACTGCATGCAGCATTACCTAAAAACAAAAAGACTGGAAATGTCTCAAAGGCCTACCTACAAGAGACTGGTTCAATAAACCACGGTACATCCGCATAAGCAAGTACTGTGTAGCCATAAACAACAATCATAAACTGAACTGATATATATATACAAACAACTTTTAGGTGAAAAAGTACTCCACTGAAAAGGCCTAGAGGCAAGAGCATCCACAACGTGAAGCATGCCTACAGTCTAGATCTTGGTTTCTAAGTACCAACCCTCCCTAAAGGAACCAGGACTCCTTGGGAAAATGGCTGATTCCAGGTCAGGGGAAATACAAGGTGAGCTTGGAATACCTTTTTGTGGCAGAAAGTAGAGAAATGCTCAAACAATGATGGGGTCAAAAGGACACAGCTCTATGTTTGAGAGTCTACTATCCAGAATATATAAAGAACTCTTACCATTCAACAGTAAGACAAATAGTTTTAAAGTGGGCAAAGGATTTAAACAGACACCTCTTTTAAGAGGCTATGTAAATGGCCAACAAGCCATGAAAAGATGTTCAACATCATTAGTCACTGAGATACCATTTCACTCACTAGGAGAGCTACAGTCAAAGCAAACAAAAAACTCCCAGAAAACAAGTCTTGGCCAAGATATGGGGAAAGAATGTTATACATTGATAGCAGGAATACAAAGTGGTTCAGTTGCTATGGAAAAGTTTGGTGATTCTCTGCTAAAACAGAATTACCAATTTAGCCCTTCCACTTGTAAGTATCTGCCTAAAGAACATATGCTTACAAAAAAACTCACATATGAATCTTCAAGTCGCCTTATTCATAATAACCAACAACTTGAAATAACCCAAATATGCATCAACTTATGAATGGATAAAACATGGTGTTCTGTGCAATGGGACACCATTCAGTCATAAAAAGGAATGATACAATGTTACAATATGGATGAACTTAGAAAACATGCTAGAATGAAAGAAACCATATATAAAAAGGCCACATGTTGAATGAGCCCACCTATGTAAAATATCCAGGACAGGCAAATCCGTAGTCAGATCTGTGATTGCTAGCAATGGGGAGAAGGAAATGGGACTAACAGGCATGGAGCTCCTTTCTGGGGTATTGTGTATGTTCTGGAGTTTGATGATAGCAATAGGTGCACAATATAATGAATCTACATACTAAAAACCCCTGAATATTCTAAAATGATGAACTGTATCTCCATAAAAGGGAAAAAAGGACACAGCTGGTTGAAGAAGCGCCCACTCATCAAATCTGGAGCAATCTGAGCATCAAAAAGAAAGAGCTATTAGATTACAATTCAAATTAAAAAAAAAAAAAACAAAACCTGTAAATTCATAGTGAAAACAAGAAGGGTAGAGGGACGAAAACTTTTTTATAGATGAATGCCAGCTGATACAGGCAGGGAGTGATGGGATAAGGAAACTACCATTTAAGAACTTCTAGTGTGGTAACTGATTTAGGAAACAATCATCAGTGGATGCTACAAATGATGTGTAAAAGGTGGCTGGGAGCCAAGATCTTCAAGGGTATCACCCCAGTTTGACAGACGTGGAGGACACACCTTCATCAAAGTGTCACCAACACAGCAGTAACCCGCTGTGCCATATTGGGGCACATACAACTTCACTCAGCTAGCGCTCTCACAAAAACTGTTTACCCTAAATGAAATCACGAGGAGACACCAAGACAAATCCAGACTGTGGGATACTCTCGTAAGACAACTGGCCTGGACTCAGCTAATACACTTAGGGGTAAAATACCCTGGTGTTTCAAACTGACTTTAAATGGCTCGAGGGGAAAAAAAGTGAGACAGATATAAGGAAGGAGGGAGAGAGGAAGAGAGGGAAAGAGAAAAAAATATGGCAAAAAGTCAATTACTGGTGAATCTATGTAAGAGAACACAGGTATTCAATATACTCCTCTTTCAACTTCTCTGTTGAAAAATTTTTTCAAAATAAAAAATTGGGGAGAAAATTTCTGTAATCAATCAGCTTAAAAATAACAGAAAATTCAACATGCTTAAAAGTGTAATAATCAGAAACACAATTCATCTCTAATATAAAGTATCTGATTTTCTTAAACATAATTTACTGTTGCCCATTTCAGTAAGTGAGAAACATTATGGTATAATTGCTCTGAAATTTCTCTATGAATCCTCAAGGTTTCTAAATAAGTTAAGCAAATATTTCTTAGCCCAATTCTGACAATCAAAAATTTACCTAAGAGGCAAGAAACTATGCTGGGCAACTCACAACCTTTGTGCTTTACCCACAGCCTGGAATTCCACATACCTCAGAATATGGCTTTAAAATGTTCTTTAATAGAATTTCTGATATTTTCAAGTGAGAGAGGTATACATCTTTAGCTACATGGTAGACACCCCATATATGACTAGTGGACAACTCAATGTATCTCCAGCGGGATGATTTATCATAAAGAAAGTCACCAAAAATTGTAAGCAGTCTGGATTCGTGTTTATTGAAGCCAGTAATTAGAGACATCTTCTTTTCAGCACTAGAAAGCAAGGTTCCACATGACTGCATACTGCATCCAGATAGTGTCACACCCCTGGACTAAGGCTAGTGGGGGAATATATCTGCAGTCCTAATTTTTAAGTTAAAAACACCAATAAACTTAGTATAGAGACAACAGTGAACTTTCACTTACAGCATCAACATTGTTAAGGTCATGATGTACAGAGCAGTCACTTTCAATTAACTAATAAAACACATCTTCAGTTTAAATACTGGTTTAAAAATGCCAATCAAAAAAAAAAAAGTGCAAACAAAATTAAATAATTCTAGCAGCATACCCGTTGCATTTTTAGGAAAGACCAATTCATGGCCTTTATCATGGCCATATCTTTAAGGTTGGGCTTGTTTCTTTGGTTTTTTTCCGTTTTGAAGACAAACAGCAGATGTAGCCACTACAATGTATATAAATAGTCATAAAATTATCTTTAACAGTCTACCATACAAGTGTATTCTGCAAATAAAATGAATTTTACTTTAAAAAGTAAAGGCTGTTTATTGTTTGGCCTTTGGTTCCAATGCTTGAAAACCCCCAAAATAACAAAAAATATGCCCCCTCCTCCCACCCCCCCTAGAAAGAACCCTGCAGCTCCCCAAAGTTGGTAGACTTTGGCAACCACTGAGCACGTGACCCTATACATCAGCTTCTTCTGATCCTAGGAGTAGCCACTTGTCCCGAGAAACTGAAAGTGATTGCCAAGAAATCCTCTTTCACAAGACAGGCGTCTTGGCATTTCTTCGGTTTTAGTACATTTTATATTGACACAAAAAGTGCTTATCAGTTTAAGTGATAAAAGTAAAGTCTTGCATTAAAATTTAAAATCACACTGTATCCCTCCTGGATATGTGGCCCTTCAAAGAATTTTATTTCTGAGGTCACTTATTTTGTGCCCCCAGCCCGCCCCTGCCAGATGCTAGAGAGGGATAAAGTGACCCCATCATTCGTGTGGCCGAAAGCTGTTTGGCCTCTATTGGTCATTATACCACAACTATCATTCCAAGTCAGTTTACTGTCATCACCTCGACAATCTGGTAACTGGAAGCCACAATACATTAAAAAAAAAAAAACTGAATTAAAAAAGAGGGGAAGTGTATTTTCAACAATAAAACTGGCACGAGAAACATATTTTTACGTTTGTCAGAAAGGTAAGTAAATACTCAGCTTTCTCCTTAACAGTGTTCAGACCTTTACAAAAAAGCAATTCAAGACAGTCTTAGAGTCTTGTTATATAACACAGGATATTAAGTTACACCCAGTACAGTTAGTGGTCAGTCAAATCTGGTATGTAAAAGTAATGATATTAGGGAAGTTATGCTCAGAAACAGTACAACAAACATTCATATAAAAAAAGTAAACTCCACAGAAGTGAACTGTGGTTTTTCCCTTGGTTTGACAACAAAGGTTCTATACATTAAATTAATGGTAGTGTTTGCATTTCAACATTTTGTGTCATGTATAAAATTAAAAGTGCTGTTTTAAATCCACAGAAGTCACTTCCAGGATGATGGTGTGACACAACAATGTGCATGAATTTGTCCTAAATGGAAACACCTGAAACACTTATTTCCATAAGAAAAAAAATGCTAGTTTATGAAAGACATAAAACAAGAGAAATGTATCATTTCCATCCTCAATACAAAACATTCAGACTAATTTATCTGATAGCACTGATCAGACCAGGGAGCTAGGACAAAACCCTTTTGCATCACTGGAACTCCATGAAGGTTTCCAATGACCTTAAGGCAGGGACAGTGTGAGCCAATTAATCAGAGTGCAAATACATTAAAACTCCCTCATACTTTCTGTAGCACACTGCATTATGGTAATAAAATGAGAGGTTGGTCACCCATTCTCTACTAATAGGCCAGCCTGTGGTAGTAAAAAAATAAAATAAAATAAAATAAAAAATGACAAAGCAGAAGCTATTCAGAAAACACAATTCAAGGTAAACTAATGTTGTAACTGCTGACTTTAAACACACCCCACAGTGACTGACTGCCCCACGATGCACATGTGTGGAGCCCAACACTTTCCACGAGGACACAGCCTGGGCCACGCATGTGAGCCCTGGGCAGCTGCCATCTTTCCCACCCCACATCAGCTCCACCTGACTCAGGCATCCCCACACCTAACACATCTTCCACATGGAAAAGATGCATTCAGAACAAGTCCAATTCTTATTTTGCTTAGTGTTTAGTCTGGAAACACTTCTGATTTTTAAGTTTTAAAAATGATTTGACTTCTACTGAACACATAGTATTTACTAACATTGCTCATCTCCTCCTCCGCCTCCTGCAACATTCAGCTTCCCCAACACTTTTCTCATTCTTCCTTCCAGTCTTTCTCTTCCCTGGACTTTCTGCTACTTAATGTGCTTCCCATGAAGAAGTGAATCTGTTAACATGCAACTGGTTGGACTAGCCATCATCTGATCAATGACTTCCCGGTCTCACTGGCTCCACCCTAAAAGAAAGTGGGCCCTCTTTCTCTCCATCTATCTTCCCTTCCACAAGAGGCCCAGCTGCACTTGCTGCCCACAAGAGAGCCACACGCCTGAGAGTCCAAGGGTTATCCATCACAGAGGGGTCTGACACACAACCTTCCCTAAAGGTGCATTTCACACTCAGACAGCCACTGAAGTTTTTTTTTTTTTAAGTTCATCTCCCCTGCCCCAAAAAACTGATAGCATGTGCCATATCAGAAAAATCCTGGTCTTAGAGAAGATCAATATACATAGTTATTTGGTCATTTTACAT
Source organism: Oryx dammah (assembly GCF_014754425.2). Lineage (NCBI taxonomy): Eukaryota > Metazoa > Chordata > Mammalia > Artiodactyla > Bovidae > Oryx > Oryx dammah. The sequence goes on along the minus strand of NW_024070197.1, from coordinate 30,341,002 downwards.
ATGCACTTTTTAAGGAGGATCAGGCTTCATTTTCTGTTGAAGAGTTTGTTACCATGGAGTCTGGCTTTCGAGTCATTCTATCCAGTTCTTCCTGAACATTTGTCAAAACAGTCTTTTGTCCTTAAAAAGAAAAAAAGCAGCCGTGATGAGAGACCAGAAAAAAAAATTTTTTTAAGGAACATTTAAAATAATACATATTTCTATAATCATTTTTGGTGATAATTCCAGTAAGAATGAGAAAAGTCTTTCTTCATTGTATTGACTATATGGAGACAGACTGTATTTCAGCCCTTCTTTATTCCAAATGCCACAGTTCTGGGCTCCCAGACTACATTACTGGCCCCTGCCTGGGAATGCCTTTGTGCCAAACACAAAGGCCTTTCTGAAAACCCTCTGAGCCCTATGCACTCTCATCACCATCTTCTGAGAGGTGGTATTTGAGTTTCTGGCATGCAGCAAACTACTCTCTGTGCCTCAGACAGATATTTATGTTTTGTTTCTAATACAACGGACTCATATGGAATCCTGGAATCACCATATTTCAATAAGAATATTAGACTAAGGCTGACAATTTCAACCTTGCACAAAGTTGGTGCACACATTATTGAACACGAACTGGGGCCTAAAAATGAACCCTATTTCCTCCCAGGGAATACCAGCTTATGGCCTGGGCCACCAGACCAGACTCCTGAGTCTCCAAGAACACAAGAGCCCCTGAAGGCCCAGGCTGACTTGAGGATACAGTGATTTCCCGAGGGCTTTGATCAGAAAATACCAATTAAGGAAAACACTGTGTTAATTAATATTCCTTATAGCCAACAGAAAATTAGAACCCTTCTGAAATGGCCTCAAGCTTCCTGAGAAAATGCATAATTTTTGAGGAAACTGGTTCTTTTGTTTCAGAGACCTCCAAGTCATAGACTTGCCCCACCTGCCCATTTGGAAGAACAGATGAGTGGGCGGTCACAGAGATGTGTACGTGTGACAAAACAGGGAGCATCATGGAGGAGAAATGCCTGCAGAGTTCACAGGCAGTGGATGACAAGACTGGGGGGCAGTAGAGTGAACAAAATCCTTATAAAGCAACATAAAAATTAAAAAGTAAATAAAATGTCAACAGTACACTCTAGACCATACTTCCAATGGACAGAGCTTCTACACCTGGGCCATATGTTTAGGATCTACCTCAATTCACCCAGAGAACCAAATATACATAAATCCCACCTCAAATGTGCCAAGAAACATGAATGGTAATATGGTAATTCTGTTGTAAAGTATACTGCTCAGTATAAACCAAACACCTGTTCAGAACATCGAGGGTCTGCAGGTCAGTGGAAGCAGACACTCCTGTCTAGCACCTCATGCACCCCTCCATTCCAAGGGTCATAAATCTTTGGGGCCCTTCAGTACCTGACTTCTTGGATGTGCTCTGTACCCCACCAGCACCAGGACTTCCAGGAGAGCCTGTTTTTTTACTCAATAGACTATTGAAGAAGCTGGCCAACACCCCTTCACTTGCTGCATTATCTAAGGAAACATTAAGGAAAAAAGCATCACACAAACTGGATGACTCAATTAAACAACAAACTATTTTTCAGCTTAGAATTATCCACTTGTGGTTATGATCTTTGATACTGAGCACATTCCTTCACTATGATGCCTTATATACTGCTACTGCTAAAGCTGATTACATGTTAGCATAATTAATTAAGTGAAACTTATTTATATTTCTCATCTGAACCTGTACTCCAAATCATCTCCCTGTCCATGAGGCAGAAGTTTTATAAGCCCATGACATTCCAAAGGTGCTGTGAAAAACTCTTATTCAGAATACAGGCATCAAACATGCAAGAACTGAATACAATTTGATTGTTTTACTAAAGCCAGTATCTTGGGGTATTATTAAGTCACTGGGATGAGGGCCAAACCAGTAAGGGATTGAGCTTGACAAAGGAAGTGACAATTCATAATTGGAAAAAATAAATACCTATTAAGAAACAAAACCAAGGATTCAAAATATACATTTTTAAAATGACTTATGCTGTATTCTTCCCTGAATATAGAGAGGCCTAACCAAGGCCTTTACAAAGCCAGGAGTGAGGGCCACCAACTCCAGCGAAGCAACAGGCCTTGGTCTTTGCCAACCCATGAGCTCCCTCTCTCTGAGACAGCAAGTGGAAAACAGCCCTTGTGGGGAAGAAAACAGCTCAGCTGCCTTAAGATTCCAGCTACCAAACTCACCAACTCAGCCCCTAAAGCAGGAAAGAGGCCAAGGACCCTCCAAGGAGACAGGGTACATACTTTTGATATTCGGGTCCGGCTTCTTTACTGACGTGCCTGGGGAGGCACTGGGCACGCTGGCTGGCCCTCCCCGGCCCTGGGTTCTCGGAGAGCCAGAGGGTCCTCTTGCAGGGGATTCCTAAGTCCAAAACCAGGTCAAGTCACACACAGGCATCAAAATAACAGAAAATACATATTCCCAAAACAAAGACATTCCTCTGTGGGCTATTTTTCATAGTCTAGGGAGATAGGTGGCAGGAATGGGAGTTTGTGCTCAGCTCAGTTTCTTTTTAGATCCCAATTTCTCCTGAGAGAAGAAATATCAAGATAACAAAGCCTGTTCACTCTAATGGCCAGAGCTCTGTATTCCTTCACCAGACATTTTCGATTTTCTACCATGTTTCTGGCCCTGGGCTTTTAGGGGGACAACATTCCCTCTGAAAACATAAAAGCCCACACAAATAAAAGTTCTCACAAGTAATGGTATAAAGCTTGGCCACCCATGACACTGGCCCTTGACCCTCAGCTTAATTTAAGGTACTTACAGAGGCTCTAGTGGGCGTGGCTGGCTGCTTGGCAAGGAGGGACTGCAAAGAGAGGGACACACCAGCCATTAACACAAGCCTGCAGAGTGCACGGGTCTGGAGAAACACTTCTGGGTATTCCACTAGAGGGCACCATTAACAACCAAGTCACAAGGTCTATACTATAAATGCAAACATTTTTAATTGAGCAATTTGATAGATGGTGGGGGAAAAATACTTTCAGGAACCAGTTTTTAAGCTAAAGAAGTAAAGAGGGCACAGAAGGGAGGAAAAGCTGGCAGACGAACTATCAACTCCCTCTGCTGACCTGTCTGCACCATGGGGTCTAACAGTCTCAGTGAAACAGACAGGTGGGGCGGGGTCTGCAATCTGAACTGTCAGCTTGGCTTTACTCCCTTCACCTACAAAGTGTATGTACTGGCTCACCTCCTTCATGCACAGGGCTGTGTGGGGGCTATGCAACATACTGGAAGTGCATTTGGTAAACTGTTAACATGGAAAATGCTATGTCAGAAAATGTACATTTACAGACAGAACAGGTACTTAAGGACTTCCCTGGTGGTCCAGAGGTTAAGACTCTGAGCTCCCAATGCAGGATGCACAGGTTCAAATCCTGGTGAGAGCGCTAAGATCCTGCATGCCACTCAGCACGGCCAAAAAAACACCCCAGAGAGGAACAGGCACTTAATAAGGTAGTAAGCCTATCGCTGTAGGAGAATCTGCAAGGCAGGTACCTTGTACTGATCCGACAAACGAGAGGGAATGATGAGAACTGGTAACAACCCCTTTGTCGTCGCAAGCTCTTTGTGGTATCCCCTAACCTTGCCCCAGGGAGCTGGCCTTCCACTCACAACAAAGCCTCTGCTCCGACCTCACTGGTCTTCTTACCTGTTGCTTCATTAGAAACACCTGCTCATCCTCCGCTGCCAACTCCTTGTCGTGGACCAGCTGTGAAGTGAAGCAACATACTCATTTGCAGTCACAGGCCAAGAACACCCCAACTACTTGTCAAAATTCACGCTGAAAGGAGAATCTTGGGTTCATGTCTCAACATGGGTTTGGGGAGTCTTTGTAGAGGTAGGTTTTTCTAGCCTAGCAAAGACCCTGTTTCAAGGCCAGCCTTGGCATGTGGGCATTTTAAGTCTGGCAGGTTCTAAACAAGACCTCCCAGCTCAGGGTCTGCAGGTGATCTCAGGAGCAAAGGATATCTGTGAACAGTAACCCAGAGGCAGTGGAGGCACTCCACCTCTCATGCTGCACCACCCAGAACAATTTACATAACACCAGATTTCATCTAAAGACTTTTTAAAGGCCCTTGGATTATTATCTATTTTTCACCCCCTAAGTGGTTCAATGTGTAAGAACACCTACAACTCTTAAAATGATTGATTCGGGTACCTTTCTCACAGGAGGTTTCACAATAAAGTCTTCATATGCATCTTCTGGCTTAACAGTTGTGAAATTTTCATGTAAAATAGCTATTTTCTTTTCATTGTCCCAGCCTGCAGGTCTAAAGGCAAAGAAACAGAGACTGATTTGCTTCTCCTTAGACTGCATTAGAAAACACGCCGCACACTCTGGGTTAGAGAGGACCTCCGGCTGATACCCTTTTCCCTCAAGTTTTGATAAGCAGTTGCTGGGCTGGCTGGTAGCCTCTGGCAGACAAGCCAATATTCACCGCAGGTCCAGTTCCATACTGAGGTCACAGGGCCAAGGCCTGAGGAGCCAGCTAAAGCTCTCTCTGACTGTACATGCTAACTGACCCACAGGAAGTGTTCAGAGCTTTTCCACAACTCCACCCAGAACAACAAGGACACCATGGGGCCCTGTTCTGACAGAGGGGAGAATACAGAGCAACACAGAGCCCAGGGTGAGACTGTTTCTCTTGGAATCTGGCACGGAGACCCACCCATGAGTCGTCTGAAACCTCTTCTGACAATGGTCTTCTTAAGGCTTAGACAATTTTACTGATGTGTGAATATATACCCTGGAGCAACGGGGAGTGGTAGGACCTGCACTACCGTGGGCCTCAAACCAGAGGAACACAGGAGTCTTTGAGGATCCTAAATGGGTGCTGCCCAGCTGGACATCGCAGGGCAGGATGGCACCCGAATTCCATTAAGTTAAGCTGCAGCCTAAGGTAAGGAGCAACTGTAAAATACCCTACATGACATACTTTTGTCTAGGCTTCCCATTCTCCATTCAACTCTAGCTCTACAGCTCTATAACCAAGGAGGTGCTCAGTCAGGGTGCTCCCCACGAATGGCTTTGCTGACTTCACCAGCTCCTCAGTGAGCAACAACCAACAGGACCCAAGGTGCCAAAGACACTGCCACGACCCATGTCACCCTCAGAAGCTCTGAGCTTCTTCTCCACTCCAGACCAGCCCTGAACACGACCAGTCTGTGTCTCCTCCTCCTGAGATCTTAAGTGACTTGGGTACTGACTGACTCCAAAAGCACACCACTCATGGAGAGCTTGTGGCTTTGCTGCTGGCCTGCCTGTTCTGGACAACGGTTCTCTGAAATCAGCCCACGTCTCTAAGTCTGCTGTCTGGGAATCTCCCGAGTGAAGCTCTCCCTAAATGTCAAGGAGACAGCCTGTTCAGCCCCGGAGAGCTCTGGCTTCCTCACCTCAGTCTTCTCCCATACCGTCCCTCCCGCCCTTCCATTCCTTCTGGCCTGCACACTTCACTCCCCTCCCAGCATCTCCTCCGCTCTCCCTGTGGCACTGCCTCTACTACGCCACCAGTGACCTACCCCGCTCAGCTGTGTCTCTTACAGGCCACACACAGGGACCACAGCTTGTTCATTTCTGTGTCCTCAGCAAAGAACGCGGTCACCTAGGAGGTGCTCAGTGTTTGCTCGATGAACTGCCTTCTATTTTAAGTCAAGAGGACATCTAAGCCTAAAAATGCACAAGGCCTCTCAGAGACCACACCTTCAACATTTATTTATGCATCCGCCATACTTCTCATTCTGCAGTGAGGGAATGACACAGGTTCAAGTCTCTGCCCAGGACAGTTGGCCCCAGTGGCTACCAAGTGTGAAATGCCAGAAACACAACAGGCATTCAGTACAGCCAAAGCCCAAGCTGATGAGATGCCAGGGAGGGCACAGGCAGTCATCCTGCCGACAGATGCTAGTACACCAGACGCTGCAACAGAAAACGTCCAGGATCCCCGAAGCACCAGTACCCTAGGCTGCCACTCTTTTTCTCAGCCAGTATTTTACCAGAGTTGACAGTAAGTGGCAAAAATGTTTTGACAGCTTGGTTTCAATGAAGTGAGGCAGCACACCTGACCTCACTCCACCCACTTCCTTCAGACAGGAGGCAGAACGGCCAGTAATCTGGAAAGCAGCGGAGAGGTAAAGTTGGGTGTATCTATGCCCCAGGAGGTCCAACTCCAAGAATTTTGCCAAGCAAGCTGGCTGTATGAGAGAAACAGAGGCACCTCACTTGGAAGGATAAAATGTAAAAAGCAAATGTACCATAAAGAGAAGCGTTCAAAAGCACCACTCTCTGCCCTCCTCTGATGTCTATGTCAGAAGCTTCTTCTGTCCCTTTTTCACTGTAATAAAACTCTGCTACACACACACACACACACACGCATCACCTATAAAGAACTCACATAAAAACTGCTTCCTTTTCCAGAAGCTTCTTCTGTCCCTTTTTCACTGTAATAAAACTCTGCTATACACACACACACACACACACACGCATCAGCTATAAAGAACTCACATAAAAACTGCTTCCTTTTCCAGAAGCTTCTTCTGTCCCTTTTTCACTGTAATAAAACTCTGCTAAACACACACACACACACACACACACACACACGCATCACCTATAAAGAACTCACATAAAAACTGCTTCCTTTTCCACAACTAAGGCCGGCGTGGTAAAGTGGAAACCGTATGTTTTATGAACAATGTACTTATACAACAAGTCGAGGTTTTTCTCTTCTTTAACTGATGTATATATCAAAGCCGCTCCATCTGATCAATCTGCTTAAGGAAAACCAATTCACTGCAGGAGGAGACAAAAACACACGAGCACAACCCTCAAAGTATTAGTCACAGGTTGCTCCATTTTTGATCAATACACGATTAAGAGAAAGTGTTAAGAATAGCAGCAGAGGAAGCAAGTCAAAAGCATAGAGCATGTCGATGATAACGGGTCACATGGGCCTTTTTTTTTAAAACATGTAAACTGCCATCTTCTGACCCATTAGGCTGTGTCCCAAGCAGTCAAGTTACTGGTTTTAAGGCTATAGCCCAGGAAAACCCTCAGCCTCGCCAAGGCACACAGGTTCTTTCCCAGACAGATGCCCACATGTGACCAAGTGTGCCATTACGCATGAGAGAGACGGCCACCACGTTACTGGCCCTCACCACTGAGCTGGACAAGCTGAAGCGCCCGAAGGAAGCAGTGGAACCCACCTTTACCCTCCCCAGCCCAGAACATGGGGTTACTGGATTTTCACAGAAATAAGACTCAAAAGACTGTTGACAAAGCATCTCTCTCACTGACAGGACAAAACATAAAGATACAGGAAACCCTGAAGCATCTAAAACACTATCATTTGGGTAATTAACCTTTTCTAAAAACAAAAAAAAAGTGAAGTTTAGAAAGATTTCCAAGATACAGTAAAGATAATTTGTAATAAAATTATCACGTATCAGCTTTCTTCTTAATATGAAACCCTATCATATGTACACCATTAAAAATAGAAAGCAATAAAAAACAGGCAGAAATTATTAAGTCTCAAATACCAACACTGTAAAATTTTAAAAAGTAAAAACATGTATACAGCTTCATCCTGGCATGAGACTGTTCTGGGTTCAGGAAGTACTTCATCTCTTTGAAGATGCCCCATCTGGAGCAAGCCCGGATCAACACACAGAGGGAAGCCTGTGCCCCTGGGCCCCAGCTCAGCGTCCCAAGGATACACTGAAGGCAGAATCTCCGTAGGTGTGACTGGATGAAGTCAAAGTGCTCGTCCCTGTAATCGTGCTCCTTCTCCAGGACACTCACCGCATCACACTGCAGGGAAGACAAAGAGAAGGGAGTCACCCTTCTGCCTGTCTGCCTGCTGAGGCTGGGCCCACTGGCTGCTTCAGAAATAAAACTAGCACAGCTTCGTAGAAGGAAGCCACAGCCTAGAGTCCAAGCGTTAATTAACTAAACAGACAAGAGTGAAAGCAACTGGAGATTTTTCCCTTCATCCTGGGCCTCAGCTTCCACATCTGTAAAGTGGGATAAAATAGCCCTGATCATCTCACAGTTGTTCTAGGAATCAAACAAGGTCACATTAGGGGACAGGGCCCCTGGACATGACTGTGCACCGCACACTCCACAGGGCTCCATTCTCACAGAGTATAATGTGAACAGCTCATGCTATACTTGGGCAACCTACCAGCTCTGACTAAGATCACAGAACTTCTGAAACCCAAAGTGTTTTTACAGCTATTTCCTTTTCATTTCTAAGGGACACAACTTTATGTCTCTATGACTACCCTTAATTTCTATTCCCACCTCACTATTTTACAAACCCTGAATCCACTTTCTTCTTTTTCCAGGGTTGCTATGTTCCTTTCTGGAAACAAGTCCAATAGACTTTAGAGACCAAAGGCCAAAAGAATTCTGCTCTTCTGTGTTCCTTTTTCACTACTAGTTTGAGCTAAATGAACCAGTTTACACAGCCTTAAGAAAACTACT